>NC_086232.1:38870212-39180004 GCF_036321145.2 Pelmatolapia mariae
AAAGTGGAGCATAGCTGAGACACCAATTGATTTTTGGCTTTGTGCCTCGGGAAGTGCATGAATTACATTTAATCAAGCACACGTGCCCTACAGGTACTGTAAGACATACACCATATTACCAAAAGTGTTCATTCTACTATCCAAATTATTGACACACTCCTAAAACTTGTGGAAGAGTTGAAGCTGTTATAGTTGCAAAGGGTGGTCCAACATCATCAGCTTAAGTTCATGTGTTTGTGAAGGCAGACAATCAATACTTTTGGCAATATAGTTCAATTCAATTTAATCTATATAGCACCAAATCCCAACAACAGTTGTGTCAAGGCCCTCCCAATAATACAAAGAAAAGCCCAACAATCATATGACCCCTATGAGTAAGTGCTTTGGCAACTGTGAGAAGGAAAAACTCCCTTTTCATACGCCTTGATGCATTCTCAATCATCCAGGAAAGTAAATCTCCAAAAAGTTGATTCTGTTCATCTGGACGTAGCGTTTTGTGGGAGAAACGTTTCGTCACTCATCCAAGTGAGTGACGAAACGAAATGAGACGAAATGAGTATCCCTTTTCATAGAATTAAATAACAATGTGTAAATGTATGGTTTGTGTTGTGTTTGTGCAGCAAACTATAGTTATACATATGGTACGGTGCTTTGTTCCTGACTGAAATCACTGCTCGCACTGTTGCTGAAGTTTCGAGACCTGAAACTAAACATTTCCATGTTAACAGTGACATCATTGATTGTTCCACCAATCAGTGTTTTGATTTAGGGCTGTAAGAAGAGTAGTTCAAATGTGGGAAATGATACATCATCATCAACTATATAGTTTTGTTAGTAATCAGTGAAGTTACATTTCAAATGTTTTTATATGGCCTTTTAAAATTGTACTACATTGTCACTACTACCCCTGAATGGCGACCCTATAAAGATCAATACATCAGCTTGTGCATGTGACTGAAAACTGGAAAATGTATATCCTTCTGATTTAGTGCAAGACCATGGTGATTTGTAGTTAGCTTTCCCGAGCGCGATCATGAGGTCAAAATTCAGTTTGTACAGTAGAAAATATAGTTGCATATCCTGTCTCATGTAAAAGTTACAAAATCTTAGCATTTATGCACAGCGTTTAACATTGTAAATGTGTCAGTGTTCGAATTTCAAGTATTTCTATACTTATCTTTCTATAGTTATGTATAGCTGTTTTAAATGTTTTAAATAAAAAGCTGTAATTGTTTGTATCACTTTGGTAACTTGTCTTTTCAGTCACTTTATTAACCTTTTTGTAAGAAGAAAAGATGCCATAGATAGATGGCCCCGTACTGTCAATTCATATTGTACAGTTTTTAGACACCAGAGGGCAGGATAGCACTGATTTTGAACAGGAGCCATGAAAGCACAATGCAGGATTATGCTTTTCAGGTCCTGTCCTCCAGGAACACTTTAAATCTAAACTGCTGATCGCCCAACCACCTATCTGAGTGATTGGATTTGATCATATCTAATATCCATTTTGATTGACTATCTCATCACTGCAATAGCAATTGTCTGCTTTCATCACACTGAGCTGAACACAGACTAACGTATAATGTAGGCCACAGAAGGGTGGGATTACCATAGAGGTAGTTGTAATTTGAAGAGAATATTAGACAGTGGAGAGCCAGAATATAAAGACAGAGCAGGATTAAACAGGTCAGGCAAGCATAAAAAATTCCTCTTTCCCCTCAGCTTTTCACTTTGAACAGATTATCATTCTTTCTCCACCTCTGCTTATGACTCACTTCTTTTTTCCCCTTCAGTAATCATCTGTTTCTGACTGCATGTTTGCGTTGATTTCCAGCAATGATTTATTTTGCTTTGTAAACGATAGAGTAAAATAAAAAGATCACAGTAAATCAAAGACACAGAAAAAAGAAAAGAAATACAAAAAAAAGGAAGTCTCAGACAGGGATGGAAAAGTGTTGCCTGAGCCTGGCAATTCGTTTATTAGTTTTACAATACACAGGGTTGCAGAACAGTCAAAGTAATTACTAGCATGAGGAAGTAGAGTTTCTTCTGTATTCTGTCTATTAAGTAATTTTTTATTATCATTTTTTGTTGCCCAATATTTACACTCTGCTTATTTGATAATACTTTGTATATTTGATTACTTTACATATTTTTTATTGTTAGCCAAATAGTGTGTTTTGGGGTTTTTTTGTTTGTTTTTTTTTTTGGTAATTGTAAAAATCTGAAGAAAGCATGAATAACCCTGAGTTATTGATATTTTACAAAAATTGTATATCCTAGTATTTGATCCACTACTGTGCTAACAAATTAAATTTCATATTCCATCTAAGTGATCGAGTGTTGAGTGGATGGAGGGGCTAATCTTTATAGTCTGAATATCTCTTTAAATTCTTATCAATTCTCAGTAATTCTCAAAACCAAGAGATGTGAATCTAAAGATGAAAGATATAGAAGTAATAAAGATTAAAGGGTACTGACACTCAACAAGAGACAATGAAACAGCAGGCCAACAGTGAGAACACTCGCAGCGTAATATGCTGCAAATGATATCGTCGGAGAGATTATATAAAAATCTAAAAAAAGAAAAGGATGAAAAAGAGTATGGTGAGGTTAAGTATTGCTTTAAAGTATTTAATGCACTGCTAGAGCTGACAGATGCTGCCTAGAGAATTAAGCAAAGCTGAGGTTTATCACAGTGAATTTCCCATGACCATTATGTACTTAAGTGTATGCCTATGTGCACATTAGTGATAAAGGTACAAACTGTCTATACATATGTCTATACAACCCTGCCTCAGCCTTGGGGACAAGGGGAAGAGCTCAGAGTTAGTGAGAGCTAGTGGTCCTCTGCAGCCCAGACAGGTTGGTGAGATAAAGCATTGCCCCTCAGTAATTGAAAGCAGATGATTAGATGTATAACAAAGTGTTCTTCAAAGTATTTCTAAGCATTAGTCTAGAAATTTCCAATTTATATGGCTTTTTTGGCCCTTACAATGTGAGGAGTGTCGAGCTGTCATATTTTAAATGCTACCAAGAACCTCAAATCAAACTGTTAAGAGCATTTTTCCTTTAAATGTTACATAGTTACATAAATGTTACAAGTTTCAATAACTGTTTGAAGACAAAAGTAAGAAATATATTATAAACATCAACCAGCTGTATCAATAACATGCTCCCTACAAACTGAAGAATCACACCTAACAATGCCGCAAGTTAGAAATCTATCAGTCATGTGGGCCTTCTGATACTTTTACTTTAATAATTGTTTCACAGTTTATTATTTTGTTGTGCTAATCATCAATCAGTCAATCAACTCTTTAAAGCCTGAACCATGAAATAACTGTCATGAAATTCAAATACTTTAAAAATGGATTTTTTATAACCTTCTGACAAAATTTAAAAAAGAAAAAATTATTTGCATATGTATCATATTTGCTATGTTTTTGTTTTTTTTAAAGTGCAACTTATTTTGGTTTTCAGGGAGAAAAAGTAACACTGAAGTTATAGCAGTCTCAAAAGCTCATAGAAACTCATGTTTCAAACATGATGCACTTGGTTTTAAAGGGTTAAATGCAGCAGAGTATTTTTGAAACGCTGCTCTTGGTACTTAAATAATGCGCTTGGTCAGTGCAAATGTTGACAGAATAATGTAAATTTGGTATAAGATACAAACCAAGTAAATACTCTCAAATCCCCAGAATGCAAATATTTACAAACAAGATAACACAATGCAAAAGAACAGGTGACATTATGATCTATACATGCTTACTGATTGTTTTGTATTGTATTATACATTCCAATAAAAGATCACTTAAAACTGGAGAAGTGGAAGTATTTTACTTACCCCTGCATAGAAGAATGAGTCATCTAGGGTTTTTCATGGTTACGAAGAAACTCCTGACACAAAGGCTGTTTGTTTGTGTCAGACTTCAGCTGTGGTCGAGGACACTAAAAGTTTGCACTCCTCCTTCTCTTTTTTGCTTGCCACTGCACAATATGTCTCAGTGCAAGATCAGGCATGTGTGTGTTTGTCAATGCTGGAAAGACACCATTTCCTGTATTACACTACATATAGTTGTAACTGAATTTCATTTACTTCTTTGAATTTTTTTTTTAAAGGAAGTACATTTTGTAATCTTCTTTCTGCATTTCCTCTTTGTCTTTAGGCAGAATTAAGGTGAAACATCAGTGAAACTGTCCAAAGTTGATAACTGGTTCATTACTGCTGAACTGGATCAATAACGCAATCATGTCACTGTAGACATGATTGTAAATACTGCTTTGCAACTTTTGAATTTCCAAGGTTGAGTAAATACAATATGTACTTACCAACCTTATTATCAGCTCCAGCTTTAAAATCTAGTGCACTGTAGCACTAGTAGTATCACTTTTGTTAATGTTAATGTTTAATGTTAACCCCCAGAAAGGCTCTTTCAGCTTTAAAGCTGATGCATTCTGGCTCCATTCTGTTTTTTCTTGTATTCTGCTGGAGTCAATGTGCATGATTCACAGTTTATACAGCTTCTCGATTCATTCTTTCTCTAAATCGAGCTGTTTTAGCAGCACTCCCCTTAAGCCTCTGTGATGCATGGCTGAGTAGTGAATGCAGAAATGAAGGACCTTTAAAGAGTTCAGCAGTTCAAGCATCTTTTTAACTGTCTCTTTCCCGTTACAACAGTGGATTAGTGCAGCAGATTAACCGTGCAGGTCAATTTGGCCAAAACTAAGAAAATGACTAAAACTAGATTGAAAAAAAAGTAATTGGGAATCTCTAGCAATGAAGATGAAAGTCTCACAATATATCAACTAAGAAAACAGATTTGTATCATGCATCAATTCAGTTGTGCCTCTGGCAGTAGAGTCGCTGTGGCTTGCTTAAAACTGTTTCCTGAAATAAATGGATTCTTAAGAAAAGATGTCGATAGGTAGGAGATCCTCCCATACAGAAGAAATAACATTTTTTTCACTATCCCAAGTGAATTATGTAACTAATCGAAAACCTGATTTCAAATATTTTGAAAACTCCCCGTCCTTCATGTCAATTTTGGCAGATTACACAGGAATTCACGGGTGACCAGAAAAGGAATTCAAAATGTTGCACAATGGTTTAGTTGTTCATGAGTCAAACCAAAGGAAATCAGCAAAAGTAGTCATTTAGAGTGGCCTGGAGCCTGAGCTTATGGCTTACAGGGATAACTCTTATTTATGCCAACCTCATTATTGCAAACTCTCATGTTTAGCATGAGAATTCAGCAGTGAAACAGTAAATGCCACTAAACAAAAACATAAGGAAGCAATTATGCTGTTTACTTAGCCTGGCAGGGCGAAGGACACTGTCTCAGCTGAACTCTGGACACGCACACACATACACATACACTGATACGCACTCACTCATCCCCCCTCCCTTTCCAAATGCCTTCGATGCTCGTTCCCTCCTGGAGAACACGGCGGGTCTGGGCCCATTTCACTGCAGGGCAACTTGCATATGGTGAATAAAGTTCTGATTGATTGATGCATTGATTGAATACATAATTTGCAGTGCATTCAGAAATATTCAGAAAGTACACATCAAAGTCACAAATTTCTTATTTCTTTGTTCCCCAGTGCTCAGGATTTTCTATTTGTAGATATTTGAACAATACCACTGCTTAAAATTTAAAAGACCCAGGTACATCAAAGTGCTTCACAGACGAGCTACATTTGCAGGGTTACA
The DNA here is from genome assembly GCF_036321145.2 of Pelmatolapia mariae. Lineage (NCBI taxonomy): Eukaryota > Metazoa > Chordata > Actinopteri > Cichliformes > Cichlidae > Pelmatolapia > Pelmatolapia mariae. The sequence goes on from NC_086232.1 coordinate 38,875,932, forward strand.
ACAATAAAGGAGCAAAGAAAATACAGTTATCATCACAGGTAGTGGCGTGGCACAAGCGCAAACCGGGTTTTTAAACGTGATTTTAAGGATTGAATGGATTCCGACGCACGGACATCAATCGGCAAGCTGTTCCAAAGTTTCGGTGCGGCAAAAGCAAAAGCACAATCCCCCCTTCCGTCGAGACATTGGTTGCACTAAGAGCCCCCTGTTTAGAGGATCTAAGTGCTCTCTTGGGGGTGTAAGGGTCAAGGAGGTTGATTAAGTAGTTGGGCGCCAAGTTATTTAAAACTTTAAAAGTGTATTAAAGGATTTTAAAAATGATACGGTATTTGACGGGGAGCCAGTGAAGGATAGCGAGGACGGGTGTGATATGATCATGTCTTCTGGTGCCATTTAAAAGACGTGCTGCGGCATTCTGGACTAGTTGCAGGCGTTGGATGAGGGAAAGTTGGAGGCCTAGATAAAGATATTTGCATTAGTCAGGAATGTAGTTACTCACAACTCCCAGTCAGCCTGTACTTAATAAACTCAATGCATCAGCCACTGGTTTGAGTTACGGATCTGATTAACAGAAACCACTGGGTTATGATCTGTGTAAACTGTAACTGGATAGTGGGAGGAGCTGAAGTAAACTTTAAAGTGCTTCATGTCTAAAATTACTGTGTGTGCCTCCTTTTAATAGTGCAAAAGATGCAGGAAGGATGGGCTGCAAGAGGGCCCAGGTTCAAATCCTGGACGAACCCCCAAATAGTTACAGTCCCTAAATCTATGCCTCAACGGAACCTAACATATGAGATGCCACAATGATGCTAACAGTGAGAATTTAAGCGTGCATGTGACTCAACAGTTTAGTTATCAGTTTGTAATTCTCCCAGGCACAGAGACAAGAGGAGTTAGGCTACACGGTAAACCACAACCTCAATTAAAAATGCCCTAAAAAATATGCAGACAAGTAGCAACATGAAACTAATTTTGTTTCACTTTTTCTACATGTGTGAGGCCCAATTCCAATTTGATTAATGTGAGCAAAAGGGCCACATGCTTTGGTATATGTCTAACAGCATTATGGTCACAGATATTTTTATAAAATATTACATTTAGTCTGTTTAATCCATGTGCAGTTATTTTGATAGTACCAAAAACTTTCAGCCAAAGGGAGCATGTGCCACACAACTAACATAACTTTATTTTACTAATTTCAGTGTAAGTTCTCTCCCATTGTGTCTATCATTGTTAATATGTGTTTTGCAAATGTTTTGTCCTTGTTCCATTTCAGAAACCTAGTACAACACCAAATATTGAAACAGATAAATGGAATTCAGCCTCAGTGAACATTTTCCAACTGTTTCTAAAAATGTCTTCTGTGAAAACAACTTTATAATTTAAACCACATAATGGTTTAAATGATAAATTACTGTAATTATGCAGAATGAAACATTTTGATAGTAGTTTGGCTTGGAAGGACACGGGAGTAGAGTGTTCTTCATAGATCCTTACAGTAAATGTGCTTCATCTTAATTTCTTCTAAACCGCACCAGTTGGCTTTTTCTCCTTTTATACTTTCCCACCCCGCTTTGTCATCTTTTTGGCTTCTCTTATGGGAAAACTGACTTAATTGCAGTCTCTAAATCCTTTACTATTACCATTCCTGCCCCAACAAAGCTAGTAATTTGCTTTTTTATACACCCGGTAAATGAAACATGTTGTTTACAGAGATGTATAGCAGCTTTAGCATTAATCTGATAAACATCTTAACCTTTTTAAAATAAGATAGATAGATAGATAGATAGATAGATAGATAGATAGATAGATAGATAGATAGATAGATAGATAGATAGATAGATAGATAGATAGATAGATAGATAGATAGATAGATAGATAGATAGATAGATAGATAGATAGATAGATGCCCCCTACTGTCAATTCATACTGTACAGATAGATAGATAGGTTGCAGGATATGAAAGAAAACAATCTTTTTTTTTTAATCAGCATTTTTCGTGTCTACATATTGGGTCTTTTTCTGTTGATCCCTTCTCTGTTTTTCTTTGAATTCCTTTTGGATTCTCTTGTGGGATCATTTTATTAATCTCTGTTTGGTTACTGATGTCGTTTTCTTTCCCTGAAACCATTCCTGCCCCACCTATTTTAGGAATGGTACTGTCCTAAGGGAGTCCTTCCCTCTAGATCTATGTCTGCGTCTTCACATTTTGGTCTCAGAGCCAAAACTTAAAGAGACTTCTTACTATCATTCTGTACACTGTTTTGCAAGACACATTTCTATATTGGGAATATAGTAAACAATGGGAAGCACTATTAGGTCCAGAGGATTGAGGACAAGCCTACATCAACATCGGAAGAGACGAGATCAGAGTGAGAGCGAGGAAATAAATACGGGATTACTGGAGATGTCACATACATGGACAGGAAATGGTGTCAGGCTCAAAAAAGACAAGATCTGTGTTAACCACTGTCATTGACACACTTATAAACATCTCAATATTTTGATATCTGCTTGTTAATTGGTCGGTTTCCACATCAGCAGGAAAAGAGACATTTAAAAATATATTTATTAACATTTTGGGAAGACTTCTGCCTTAATGGGTTCTGGAGAATTTAGCACATGTGTGAGATGGAAGTATTTACAGGGGAACAACTAAGACCAAAGGATAGTACAAACACACAGATTGAAAAGTGAGTGAGGGATGTAGATACTGTACAGGAGGAGTGAAAGATAGAGAGAGTAAAACTGGGGGATGAGAGAAGGAGGAGCGATAGCAGTAGGAGATATGCCTCAGATTATCAACCGGTGTCAGATGCTCTGGGGACAGATAAAGAGGAGGAGCGTGACACAGAGAGAAAGAGGACGTCTCTTTGAAGCAGGACTGTAAAGATGACTGATGTGAAAAACGCATCATCTGTGGAGTTGCCAGAGGGGAAGTTAATGAAGAAGGTCAGTACATGTAGATGCCAAAATATGCAAACTCCTGTCAATGATGCTCTTAAACATCTCACATGGTTTAACTTCTGAGGTCTGGCTGGTACTAATTAAATTTTTTAAGTTAATGACACAATGCTTAAGGCTCATAATGTTACAAACCAAATGGAGTTTTATGCACTTAAACACAACATCATCACAGACCAAGCCTATATTTGTCAGAAACTAAACCATCAATGATCAACAGCTACATTTTTATTAATTTTGTGAGAGCCAACTTTTCTGAGCTGGTACATCATAAACTTTGCATTGAACGCTTATGATTTGTTCGTACTCTCTTCTCCAGGGTTCAATCAAGAAGAAAATTGAATCATTCAGAAGATGGAGTTCAGCTAGCATCAAGAGACCACCAAAGCCCAAGGCCAAGACTTTGAGTCTGTCCTCCCCAGTGGGAGACCCAGATGACATCTGGCTGGAAGGTGACAAGAGGAAGCTACGCCCTATTGTTGACTCTGTCTTTGGACAGGTAGGTGACTGAACTGGGAGCTATGTAAAGCCAAGATATATAATTAGACTGTCATTTTTACGGTTCTTTGTTTTTTTTAAAGGGTGTGTCTTTCCTTATAAGGCATGGAATGTTACAATATCATATTGCTATATGTATAAATTACATATAGTAGCACCCTTTTTGAATAATGGCTCACAAATATAGTGTTAAAACATTATATATCCATATCTCTTTAACTATTTAGATTATGTTTAGATCTGTTGTGCAGTAGTGAGAGGTGTTTGTTTGCAGTAGTGAGAATTGTGCGCATAACGTTTTTGCAACAGAGTATATTTTAACTGGTGACACATTAGTAAGAACCAGCCTGTATTATTAGAAAAGGATTATTTAAATTTAGATCAGTAGAACACTTGGAGGAAACACAAATTCCTTGAGGGTTGGAAGGGTAATAAATCTGCCAAGGCAAATATGTGGAGGTACCTGCAATAGTGAGCCCTTGTGACTAAGGGAGCTATCGAAAGTGGCTTTAGTGGAACAGAAGAACACACATACCAAAATCTTGTGTTTTTATTTATTTATATTTTTTAAATTAGTTTTGTAGGTGCAAAATATGTTTTTGGTTACTCCAGTGCTTTCAAACACTCAGCTTCAGTTTTGCTGAAACAAACTTGAAATCAGAACTTCGTACTGACTTCACAATCTGACCACCTAGATATTAGGACTTACTGCAAATAGCTTTTGTCTACCGGAACATTTGATTGCTCCACAGCTTTAATTCAGACATAGTGTGAAACAGATGAAAAAGATAAAAATGTACATAAAAAGTGTGTATTTGTTAGTGGCAGCCTTGTGAACTTTTGCAGTCTTTAATAAGTAGTCAGTGTAGTTAGTAGTCTGTCCCATGTATAATTTCTGGCCATGTACTTTTTTCTGTTCTCACTGGTTTGATCCAGATATTTTTGGTGTATTTTAATGTGTTGCAATAGCAAATCTTCCACATAGTTTTTGTCAGTCATGGCTTCCAGTTTCATCCACTTCCTGTTTATGTTTGTGGTGTTGCTGAAGAAAAGACGAAAGCTTGTTATTTCTATTCCCTTAATCATATATATAAAATATTTCTTTTGCCTGTGTAGCTTCTTTTAGACACCAAAACTATTTGGCAGAAACAGCTGGAACCAGTGCATATGGAGCCAGTTTTCCCATGCTTAATAATAATAATAATAATAATAATAATAATAATAATAATAATACACTTCCTGGGAAGGTTTCAAAAAAAACCCATGGATTATAAATACATAATGGAAAGATTAGAGCTGACCTTGTTTAGAGGTGTCCTGACAACAGGTTTGCTTTTTTGTTGTATATGGGAGAAATGTAAAAGCATCACAGGAATTTTTTTTATCTTAAAAAATGAATCCCTGATGATGACTAACTGTACCCTTGTGTACCCTGTACCCTTTTACCTTGGAAGGCAAACACTGCTTTACGGTAGTTCAAGCAATCAAATGTGTTTAAATTTAAACAAAATAACAGTTCTGAGGCACAAATGATAATCCTGCTTTGTGCCTTTCTTTATTAAATCGAAAACCTTTTGGGTTTATTAGTTATTGGGGATGTTGAGTGGTAAATCTGGCATTTTAATTAGAAAAAGAGAATGGCAGAAATAGCTATACCAATTGCAACGCAGTTTTGATCAATGGTCAAAAAAGGTCACCTGGGTTTAGAGTCATACACTAACAATCATTAAATGTTCTTTAAAGCCACCTGAAAAGAAAACTAGGCTGTGTTTTGACATGTTTTTATATTTCCCTTTTTTTTTCTTAGTTTAATCTCCAGTTCTCATTGTTCAGATGAGTCATCCATACACTGAGCAACAGACTGACTGAATAATGAATTACTGGATGTCTGGGTCTGGGATAAAGGCTTGAGAGTGAATGATAGTTGAATGTAATAAAGGAAGAAAGGAGAGACCGATTGCAACATAAAGCAAGATTAGAGCTAGAAGGAAGGAACTAAACTTTGAGCAGACAGATGTAGTTTAGTCCAACATCAGTGCTGAGAATGTCACGTCTGGCGAAGCAGACGGCATGGTGTGCATCGAGCTACACGTATGTGTTCCAGCTATGTGGGGATGCAGGGGGTGTTCATGGTGCTGGGCTTGTTCAAGTGGACAAGAAAATGCTGAACTCAACAGTGACTGGCAAATACAATGTGGACCCAAATGCAGGCACGGTGGCAAGGGCAAATAATAACAAAAAGAGAGCCTTTATTTTGGCGGTGAAAAAATACAAAGAAACAGTAACACGACTGGAGGTACAGAGAAACTAACAAAAAACCGAAACTGGGAAAAGCTAAGAATAACAAATGACCTGAAGATGGAGAGTTAAGGCAAGGAACGAGGCAAGGAAAAGGGCAAGGATACCTCAGTAGGTAGAGTGGTGGCCCCATGATCGGAAGGTCGGGGGTTCGATTCCCCTGAACAGCTACCCTGAGGTACCCCTGAGCAAGGTACTGTCCCTACACACTGCTCCCCGGGTGCCCAATGGCTGCCCACTGCTTCACTGGGTTAAATGCAGAGAGGAATTTCCCCACGCGGATCAATAAAGTATACGTTATTTTCGAAATAAAGAGGCAGACAGATCGACCAGGAACGGAGGGAACGGACGGAGGAAGCAAAGCAGAAAACACTGACATAGGACAAGGACTATCAAAATAAGACAAAAAATCCAGGACGGGCATGGAAATGCAGACCAAGGAGACAGCTGACCGGGAAGACAGATGACTAAACATATAGACAAAACAAAACCTATACTAGAGACATGACACACTAACATGGAAGGCCAGGGAACAAACCTAAGAACCAGGATTCACAAAGACACTGACTGAGGAGATACATTGTGCACATATTCAGGGATTATTTATTTACTTCTGTTTATAAATGCATTTAAATGTTTTAATGTTTTTTTTAACTGTATAAGGTGTACTTAATTACAGAAAAACAGCAAATTATTATAATTATATTGAGAGCTTTATTTGAGTGAGGAATTGAAACAAGTTAATCAACAACTTATTTCATATGTAGGCAAAATCCAAATATCATGCACATGTCACACACACATCCACCACATGAAACCATAGAAAGAAAAAAAATATTTCAATAAATCCTAAAATTTATCCTCTAACTGAAATGTTAGCAGATGCCAGTGATTAGCTGGCCTTCTTTTTAAACTAATATATTCTAGCAAACAAGATTCCACACCTCACTTGCATGAAGGCATAACTAAACAGCAAGGAAACACTGTATAAGAGTACATCCCATTGTTTACCCAGTATGTGTGAATAGCCGTTTTATAGGGTCTAATTTACACCACTCCACACGTTTCTGGTAACTTAGTATTCAGTGGCTTTGAAAAATATTGTATTATCTCACTTCTGAATGATCAAACACATTTGCTATATTTGAAAGATGAAATGAGCTACAGCTGCAGTTTTACGTCATAATATCACAAAACAGTAAAAAAAAAAATACACCTTTATTTCTGATATATATTAAAAAACATAGACTCAGTTTTCCATACTGGTCAACATTTTTAACAAAGCAACGAGGACATTGGTATAATAACCAGCACAGCTTTAGTAAACTGCTTTATAAGTGGGTTAACTGTTGTTCTATTTCCACTGGGGCAAAGCAGCAACAGTTGTTCCCTGTTCAAAAAACAAAAACAATCAAACACATATTCCGACATTACTGAGACTTTCTGTCCCTTATTTTTGTTTGTAAGAGAAGTCTTTGATTTAATTTAACAGGAAAGCCACATTTAACTTTTAGGTCACATGAAAATGCAGAAATAATATCTGGACAGGTGCAAAAGGCATTATCCTCCTTTTGGGAGTGGGTAAGTGGGCGAGAATGAGAGCAGAGAATGTGGGACAATCCAGACAGCCATATGTGGTCGCAGCCTGTAAAATGATGTCAGGTTAAATGGGAATCCTTCACTGACTACACCAGCATGTTATATTCCTCCCGTCAGCACAGTGCTGCTGGAATTTTGGACTGAGTTCAGGTTTGATTAGCATGTCTATCAACCTTTCAAACAGAAAGCATGAGATTTTGATGAATGTGTGCTTACGCATCAGTAAGCACGGGGCCAATTCACCATACATTCCATAAAAGATCCAAGCTCATGTGGTGATCATCATTTAGTTATTCCTGGTAACATTGATCCAGCATATTTAATTCTTCAAAGCCACAAAAGGCAAGCCAGAGTCAGTTACCAAAAAAATCTGATCACAGGCTAGTGGAGACATGTACTGAAGCTGTTAATAATAGCAAAAAGAAGAAGAAGAAAAAAGAAAAAAAAAAGAAAAAAGTTCTGTTACAACTCTTACATGACATAATCTTAGTATAAAGTATGTCATGAAAATCAAGGTGAACAACAAAAAAAACAAAACAAAAAAAACAAAAGTGGGTAGCAATAAAAAAACACAGCCAACGTATGTTGTTTTCAGTTGTAGCAACCTGCAGCAATCTCTCTGTTTTACTGTTACTGTTTTTTGCTCCCAGTTCAATTCAATTCAATTTTATTTATATAGTGCCAGATCCCAACAACACTTGCCTAAGGATGACTTCATATTGTAAGGTAAAGAATAATACAATAATGTACCAAAATGCATAAAATAACCCAGTACTCAGATGACCCCTATAATCAAGCACTTGGTGACAGTTGGAAGGAAAAACTCCCTTTTAACAGGAACAAACCTCCTGCGGAACAAGGCTTAGGGAGTGGCAGCCATCTGCTACAACTGTCTCATTAGTGTGTGGAAAAAATGGAGAGAGGACCCAAATGCACGACTCATGGATTTATTATAGAGACAGGAGAACTGAACACTGAACTGGGAACACACACAAGGAGTTGTACTATTTAACAACAAGACAAGAAACTGAGAGAAACAGAGGGCTAGACTGGATAACAGCTGGGATAAATCTAACTAATGAAACAGAGGACATAGAAATAAAAAAAAATGCTGCACACAGACAGATGATTAACACAATAAAACAGGTAAAAGGCATGGAAACTGACAAAGGATCCAGAACTGAAAACACTGGGTCAACAACCCAGGCACTCTGACAACAACCAAAGAAATTATTAGGTCATAAATGTCATTAAAATTCTCTCTCCTTTCAAAGTAAATAAGAATAAAACGCTACTATTATTGCACCACTTGGTGGAATTTGCCCTCTAAGACACAGGCAGCATACATCAGGTAAAATGAGTTAATTATGATATTTGTGTCATATCACAGGTCACACTGTGGTTTCAGTTGTATTCTTATCACACTTTTACCTCGCCATGTGTTTTGCTAATATAAGACATATTAGATAGTATTATTCTATCCTGACTGAATCAGTAATAAGAGAGTATACTCTAAAGAAACATGATGATCATGCACTAGTCTCTCCACTTGAATTGTTCTTAGTTTTATCAGTGCACAAGTCGCAACCACTTCCTCCCACAAACATTTTTTTCTGTCATTTAATCTTGTTTAAACAGACAAGACTCAGAGACGGTGTAACTTTATGCTCAAGTTGCTGTGATAACCGATCCAAAATCTGGTCTGAAGAACTGACATATTCAGGAAATCGTCTACAGACCGATCTGGCTAAAATGACAAATCACTGTCAGAGGTCAGACCCATGGAGCCACATGTGTCTCGTTCTACTTTTTTTTCTCCACTATGTTCCCAAGCTAGTGTCTGCTAGTCGCAGTGTATGCTTTATAGTCAGTTACTGGGTTTGTGACTGACTTTTAGTGGTAAGCAGGAAGTCTAGAGTGAATTATGAGTAAAAATGTGGCTTGTAAAACCAATAAAATAAGATGGAGACAAAAAAGGCTCACAAATTGCTGCAGCCACACTTACATTAAAGTACATTGATGCAGTTAAGTTGACTTCATAAGTATTATTTTATACCTAGAGAACACAGTTTGGATTCCTCACTGCATAATGGTATTTGTCTCTATAATTACGCTTTGAAATGTAATAGAATGGGAAGTGCTAATACTCAAAACGGAGGGTGAGTTCTTCTAGTTTAGTCATTGTCTCCATTGTTGTGTTAGATATATATTTTCACGCATTAATATGTTTGCGGTGAGCTATGTTTGTGTTACAGCTCAGTCTTATCTCTGTTCAACAGGGTTAAGCTCAATTTAGCTTAACTTCAGCCACAACTCAAGAGATTATCGCACATTGAAGGTCAAAGGTATGAAAAGAAACAGAAATAGAAATAGATGAATAGAAAAACCCAATGAAGGAAGGAACTCTTAATGTTTCCATTAAAGATTGGGACATCAAACATGCTTAGTGTACTATACATATTCCCAGTCTTTAATTCAGTGAGAAACTTGTAAGAAGTGCAGAATGCTAGAATGGGTTGATGACACCGATGTTGTTCAGGCTGCAGCTGATTTATATAAGAAAGACTTCAAAACCGCTTTAGCAATTTTTCTTTAGCTTTTTATTTGTTTGTTTGTTTGTTTTGTGATAAACTTGTGTGTCTGCACATTTTAAATTGGAAAGCACCCTTTTGTGCTCATCTGACCTTACTATGAGATCATTTTTTTGTTTGTGTGTCATTGTGCAAAAAGTGAGCATGCAAATACGCATAGACATCCCCCATCTCAAATGGCAAAATGTTTGACCTGACCCACCCTAAAGCTGTTTGCATAGCATGCAAAATCCTGGGTTTTGGAATCTGTCCATCATGTTGTTTACAGCCCCAGCACTGGATTTTCAGTTGGCCTGTCTTCCATCCTTGTCTTTCAGGCATCTGGTATGCTTGCAGTTGTCGAGGGATGGCACATGAATTCTCACCCAGCTGCTTTGTTTGGGGTTTTGTGGCTGAAAGGCTTTGTGCTCACACCAAGCTGCTGATGAAGGCATGGTGGAAGCACTTCTTTTTTTGTTGTTGTTTGGAGAGCAAAAGAACCTCTGTTCTGTATTCTGGGTGCTTTTCAAGAGATGCACATCAACATTAATACAAGATCCCTATTTAATACCACTTGAACTCATTGGTCCAGTTCATCTAAAGTAATCTGTGCATGACTACCTAAGAGGCAGCACAAGCACAAAGCTTCAAAGAAATAGCAGGAAAATCTCAATTTCACCAATTTTTTTGGCATGCCAACAAACAAGCAGCATTTCTGCCTTGTGGCCTTCATCAGAGCATGAAACAAAACTGAAGGTTGTAACATTTACAGCAATCTGACATTGTTTCTGATCTCATGTGACGACATTCATACATTTTAAAACAGAGTAGAGTGAATCCAGCCGGGGTTAAAGTTTTCTATACTATTACATTTCATATATACTTGTTCAGAGAAATTATTCTGAGCTAAAATCATTATTCAGCCCAGCAGGTGTCATTGTGTTTAGTAATGAGATCCAACATCTATTTATTTGATAAAATTCCCTGGCAGAAATAGCAGAAAGAATTACATGTTCAAGTCCAGTGAACAGCAGGAGGAGCAGCAGGAGAGCCATGATTGGCTTCATAGTTGTGTTTGGCTAAGACAGACTCTATGTGCCGAGTTCTGTTACTCTTGTTTGAATATTCCACTTAGCATCTAAAGTGTTGTTACACTCACTGCATTTTCCACATCTGACGTTTCCTTTTGTGTATGTTTTGGTCTGATATGCTGAAAAGCGTGTTTACAATTATCTCTGATTGTTCAAGCACTTCAAAATCACAGCGATTCCACTTAGTCATCACTCAGATTTTAAGATGTGTCAGTATTAGTATTGTCTCTGAGTTTCTTGTGACAGTGGTTAAATTCAGTGGTGAAAATTATTCTTTCCAGTTGATATTTTAGGTGTAAGCAGTTCAGATTTTAAAGCATTATTGTAGGCAGTGCTGATTATTGAGGGATGATATATTATTTCATTAAATCTCGATTTCATCTGATTGCCATGCTTTAGAATTATTGGGAGGTAGACTACAGGAATCACTTTGTATTTTTGTATTTTGTATGATTTTTCAAGCAATTTAGTGCATCTTTGTCTCTTTAAAGAAATGAGGTGTTGATGCTATAATATCTTTTAGAAAAAACTTCAGTAGAGGTTCAGTAATAGATTTTATACCAGAGACAATAGTTCTTGATTAGGAATTGTACTATTGCACTTTGGGTGTATTGCACTGAGAGGAATTCAATCTCTTGTGTAGCTCGTGAGAGCTACGCTAGCATGCATGAAGAGACTTTTAATTTAACTTTTGATTTCATTCACTGGATTATTTTTTAGCTCTTTATAGCGCTCTCTATGCTCACTATCCCACTGCTTCTTTTTGTTACAGTGTAGCTTTTTTTTCTTTTACTAATATGATGGATTTGGGTCCTCCATAGTTAGGGATGACACTGGCATCTAGTGGTAGTGCATATGTATTACCGTTAAGCGTGTGTTAATCCCACTATTTTCAACAACCTAGCTTTGCTGCACTCTGCTGGCAATACTGAGGCAATGCAGAGTGTTGCCTAGGAATACATTTTACATATTAGGCATATTAAAAATTGCTGAAACTATGTCTTGTAAAAAAATGTTTTACAAACTGCTTTATAACAAGTAACTGTGGAGTAATTTGTGAACCCAGAAGAGATTACCAGCATCAAAAACATGGGTTTTTGAGAAAAAGATAACTAGGTTAAACTCAGGAAACAGATGGAAGAAAATGGGTGGTCTAATGACCAGATACATGGGAAAGTAGATAGACACAAAAAATGTGTTGGTTCTCCTGAACTGACCACAGAGGATTAAGGCTGCAAGCGATGAGCCTTCGTCAAACTGCGTAAATCCCTGGCACACATATAACACCCAATACACATGTATATAACAAATGCAGTATATATAACAACAGTGCTTCACATCTGGGATTCAGTTTCAACAAAGACAAGTAGATGAATTGGACTGGACAAAATAATCAAACAATGATCCTAAGAAAACAAGTACCAGTATTTTTATTTCTAGAGAGAAAGGAATAAGCTTTGATGGTTTTAAGGATGGAAAGAATGTAACAGATGGTGGGCAATTGTAAGGGAAACAATTCAAAAGCTGTGGTGAAGAGAATCATCTTTAAAAGCACAGATATAACAAGAGAGTTTCTTACAAACATTCCTCATACCAAAAAAAAAAAAAAAAAACCCCTTTCAATTGTGCCACAAGTCTGAAGCGAGACTCCATCAAGATTAATAACACTGGCCCCTTCTTTGGTGCCATCTGGTGGCTTTAGAGAACTTTATTTATATAACTTCTACTTAATCAGGGTTGAGATCAAAGTCAAGAATATAACCAGACAAGCAGCAAAGTCACAGACACCAATGAGCAGATGTGAAAGTTAAAAGTTTGCTTGTAATACATAAAAATGTGCAAACTAGTAGAAGGCAGGTGATGGTGAGGACTTACATTCAGAGACAGATGCTGCAGGTGAGCATCTGCACCACGTCAATGCTCCCACCGCTTCATGAGCAACACAGTTATGATTATCATTATAATCAGCAATTTCATAAAGCTATAATTATTTTTAGTAGCACTAGTAGTAGTTGTTGTGGTAGTGTCTATACTAAGTCAGAAGTTTACATCATACAGTTACACTCACAAATTACTCACAATTTGGTTTTATTATACACCCCTGCAATTTTACTTTCTAAAATGTTTTCGCATGCACTGTTATATGCCTCTCTTTTCACTTTTCTCTTTCCCAGCGTGTCTCCATATGTTTTAATTTTTTTAATCGCCTTTTTTTTTTTGTCTCACAGTGACTAGTTGTGTAAAATAAATATTCCACTTCTATTTCTTCTACTTGCAGCCCCATGCTCTCGTAGCCTGTCAGCATAGTTCTTTCCTTCTAATCTGAACTGCTGGGGATTAAACAGACAGCCAACTCTTCATCCATAATTCTACCACCCCCTCCCTCCCTCTCTCTCTATCTCTCTCTCTTTCTGACTTAGAGACATACACACACACACAAAGCTTTGCCAGACTAGTCATTTGGAAACCATAAGCACGATGTTTGTTTGAGAGAGAGGGGTAGGTGGGTGGGATGGATTAGATTAAGTTGGTCCAAATTCAAGGGATCACTTGTAGCAAGAGGGGGTTACAGATAAAGGGAAAAACAGAGCGCATGCCCATGTCTGTGTGTGAGAGAGAGAGAGACAGAGAGGGATAGAAAGGGAGAGAGAAAATGGTCGAGTCATGCAATCAGAGCCAGAGTCTGGCGCAGCGGGTTGTTTCAGCCCAGATATGACCCAACTCTCCCACCCCAACCCGTCAATCTCCATCACCCTGCCCCGATTCCATAATATCACCGTAAACATCTCAAATCTCATCATGGCAGCCGCCAACAACCCATAGGAGTTTAGGACTGAATGTGGCATCATATACACACCACTGGACCAATAGGATCTGGGACCGAAGCACATGCACTGAGAGGAGTCGCTTTTTGTAGTAGAGGTGCAAGTGGAAACATTTGCCCTCCTCCTTCCTGGGCGATAAAAGGCGTTGCCACCTAGGATGCATTGGATCTAGTATGGATTTTGGAGTTTCATGTGACGTTTGAACAGAGAAGGGTGAGAAAGAGGAAAAGAGGAGGATAAACTTTGGAGAAGTGTGAGGACCAGCAAGGAGGGAAGGGAGGGGGGAAGACAGGAAGAAGAGGGCAGGGTGATGGGAAACACCAACCAGACTTCTAAAAAGAACAGTAAAAAGAAGAAGGTAAGGAAACATTTTGTTGCTCTTGGATAACTAAAACTAGGATTTCATAGCAATTTCCTATTTCATCTCTACTTGACACAAGAGACGTTTCAAATTTGCTTTTATTTGCAATATACAAAATAAATAAATCTATTGAAAATGTCTGTAACAGTACAAAAAATGGCAAATTTGCCAAAATTTAGGTAATAGCTTTATGTGTTTTATAATCCGATTGGTTCCTCTTCTCTAAGGTAATGTCACCCATAGAACAAAGTGGTGCCCCATTGGCTGCTGCCATGCTGGGGGAACTGGGTGGTGCAGGGGAGATGGACACAGAGGATGAGGAGGAAGGAGGGAACGAGCGTGAGTTTGATGAACCCCTGTGCGCTCTGGTTAAGAACTGCAACATGCTGCACAACATAGTGGGGCCTGCATGTATCTTCCTCAGACAGGGCTTCGCCCAAAGTCAGCTTGTATGTATTTACCCACACTACAAACACACCACACAAACATACAGAACTGCCAGAATTGTCATTGCCAAAATCTCCCATAAATCCTTTCATCCATCCATTTCCAAAGTGCCATCCAAAGGAAGGTTTAGGTGAAGCTGAGGTCATCGTCACGGCTCCTCTGCCCTTCATCTCCACCAATCACGAAATCAAACTGTGACTGCATCCACCTACCCTATATTCACTAACATTCAATCATATCTATAGAAATGTTTTAAAATGTTATGAGGGCCTCTTACTTACAAACTTATATGTATTCTACTATTTTGAGTAAAGTTATTGTATACTGAAATAACTTTTTACACAAATAGCCAAACTAAATTGTAAAACATGTGAAAAAGGACATGTTTTGGTCATTCTCATGTCAGTTGAGCTTAGTGAGATAGACATCTAAACATCAAAGGCTGTGACTACCCATGAAAAAAAAACACTCCATACTATAATTAAAAAATAATAATCACTTAACCTCCAACTAAAACTAACGAAAACCAAAAACCAAAAATCAGCAAATAATTTAAATGAAATAAGAAATAAAAACTGTTGAAACATATAAAACTACGTTTTTTCACAGTTATAAAAGACGGATAATGATAACGAGACCCGATACGTGACACAAAAATTTGTCCTGATTCAGATACCTTTATAGTCTTGGAGTCTTCTATGCGCACCTCTTATTACAAATTAATGTCATACATGGGGAAAGCGGAAATGACACAGACAAGGAACTAGTTTAAAAGCGCTCCTAGGACAGTGGTATATGATCAGAGGTGATACTGGATGCCTGTAAAGTGAAAATGGGCAAGAAGTGTATGATAAAAGTATGAAAAAAGAGTATTCAGAATGTGATTATGTAAATACTATTTTCTTTGCTGTATTGGTCGTAAGGTGAATGCGAGTTTCTGTGAGAATGTTAAAATCTGTCTCTATGTGTTAGCCATATAACAGACCGCGGTGTACCCCTCCTCTCACCCTAAAAAATCTTTTTGGGTGTGTGATTTGAAATAGTCTATTGATATATTTAATTACAGCCTTGCAGAGTCGGTGTCTCGTTTATCAACCAATTGACAACCGCAGTTTAAATTTGCAGTTTACATTAGCATGTCTTTCACAGCAAGCAGTATATGATAACAGCTGAACAAATGGCTATGTCTAATGTGAAAGTGGTCCCTTACAGTTCCACACTCAGTCTCTGCAGTTCGCTTAAGATTTATAAGACGTTTTAGCTGATTGCTTTGCTTTTATGACACGCAAGTTGCACCAGCTGCAGTGGACAGCTGTTTCCAGAGGAAATACACTGATAAACCTTCTGTACACCACTTTCACAGCACCAACAAGGAACTGCTTTATGAATATAGTGAGGCGTTTAGCAGCTAAAGAGCTAGGTAATTTTCCTCAGGAGTTTGGACTATGTCTTGATTCAGCCTCACTCATTTCATATGCCACATTTTCAGCAACAACAGGCAACCATCAAGTGTGTGTAGTGGAGCATTCAGCAGACAAACAGCTTGATTCAGTCAGACACCAAAAAACAAGGTAAAAGAAGAGTGAACATTAGTCTTTCAGAAACATTACTCCATACTGTGTGATAAAAAATGTTGCTTCGAATCTGCCGAATGTGTAAACAGGCAAATAATTTTGATAAATTTTGATATTTTTGAAAATCTTGTGTTAATACAGGCAAACCTATTTTCCAGCCAACTTCAGCTAATCTTAAATTAATCAAATCAGAATATTGTCATTTTGAGTAAAGACTACGTAAAAGATAGACTAGTCTAAAAAGGGAAGCCAATGTGTTAGTGTCTTAAACCTGCATTCTTTCTAATGGTGAGCAGCACAGAGTAAGTTTGTTAATACTGAAGTCCATTACAGTCACTGTGTTACACACTTGATCTGTGACCTCTTAAACGCTTTCTGTAGTTCATTTTCTCAATTGCACAACTACAATTGCAACATAATGTTCATTTTATACATTTTAGTCCTAATTAAGATATAATACACAAATAAGCAGGGTGTGTTTTAGGGCAGGCCTACCTTGGGGTTGACAAATCACTAACATAAGAGTGTACAGTGTCTGTGTTTCCATAATCAGATCAAGGTTGTTCATCATCTCTGGGTTCAAAAATCCAAAATGCAACTTCACAAAACATGACTTCATATTTTGTCTTAATTTTTATTTACATTCTTTTTGAGCAGTATTAGCAATGCTATCTGTAAGTTTAACTACCATCATAGTTATATTTCAAAGTGGCCAGGTCAATTCTCTTGCATATGAATGAATGAATGAATAAATAAATAAATATGAACTCTCGTTATTAACTTTAGATGGGGACTGTGTTGACACTGATAAAACTGAGTTCTATAACATGTGCTTAATCTTGTAAACGGGTTTATTTCAACCCAAACCATAATTTTAGGTATTTTTTGTTTGTTTTTTTGGCTAAACCTTAGCAAACGAGGACTGAAAGCAAAACTTGTCTCACATAAGATTTAAACCTAAATCTCGTGGCATTTTCATCCTATTGTGTCGTGCTACATGCCTTCCTTCATAAACTTTTATTGTTGCTCAGTTTCTGCTGTCTTCTAAAGTCACGATTTAGCAGTAGTAACTGTTGTAGATTGGTAATGGGTCACAAAAAAACAAAGGTAGGAGAAAACCGTTGTTTGCCTTTGTCCGTGGATAAATCTGTCACAAATTTTAGCAAAAGGTACGACAAAAAAAAAAGAAAAAAAAAAAGTGGTACACGTTTTTCTGTTCAGCCTGTGCAGGTGTGTTAATGTTCGTTTAATCAAAAGCCAGCTGGACTGCAGATGCAGATGAGAAAAAAAAATTGCTGGCAGATAGAGAAATGAAAAACCGATAAGCCTTCATGATTTGTAATACAATTTACCGCTGTAATCTCCCTGCCACTGTTCGCTCTCCTGCATCCTCTAATCCAGGGCTGTATTATTCCTGCTGATGATGTCACAATCTCGAAGAACACATCACGTACAAATTTATCCTGGTGTCACCTTGCATTCCTTTAGCCAATTCAAATGGTGTTTTATGTTGAATCAGAATCAGAATTAGAATATTTTATTAATCACTAAAGAAATTATGTATGTGTTTGTTACCGCATTAATTTTTAGTTTAAGTCATAACTCACTCTTATTTCTATGATTTCATTTTCACTTTATTTCTTAAAGTGGCAATTCAATATTTCACCAGTTTACTCAGCATATGATGTAATTCATTTTTCTTTCTTTCTTATAACTTTGTTACGTGCTGCATGTTTGGAAGGTAGATCTTTTAGGTGGCATGCCATTATGAATCTGCTGTTAGTACATTGTATTTCAAAAGCTTGTTGTGGAGCATATGCACAGCAGACTTTCTCCAACAGAAGGGGCAGAATGAGACTGGACATGAGTGCTGCTGTGTAGCAGCAGTTTTCAACTAAAAAGGCTATTAGGGTCAGTCAGATCAAAAACCAAATAATCCTCTAATAGAATCTCTGCTTGAGCAGATGAACATAGAACAAAAAAAATGTTTCACAGGATTGAGAGGAGTGGAGGAGTAAAAGCGCAAGAAGCAAAAATGTTTCCAGCATTTTTTGTGACTGAAATAGAGCAGATTCAAAGTATAACTTGTCTGACTATTCATTTCTCTTTATGTATGCCCTTTCTTCTATCCATACCACCGCAGGACAGAGATCTACGACCAGAAGAGATGGAAGGTACAGATTCTTAATCCAAATCCTCACCTTGTCTCTCAGTCCGTTCCTTCCACTCTCTTCTTTTTCAACTACCTTCCTTTCAAACCTTCTGTTTAACTGTGAACATTTTTTTAATTTCCCTGTCTTGCATTGAAATGTGTAAGAACAAAGTGAAGGATTGTCTTTCACAAGGAGGAATAATCCTTCACAATTTAACTTCAACTCATACATCGCTTCTATTCCTCAGGTCTGGCTCACAATTTAACAGCGTACATGCACATGAAAATGTCATTTCTATTTTGAATATAGATTCTATGACTTTGGTTTAGTGTAGTAGAAACTTGATATATATATATATATTTTTTTTTAATTTAAGAAGAAAAAAAAACACCCAACACCCACCTTTTTCAATTTGCACAATACAAAAATGTGCTGAAAAAAAAAAGCAACAACAACCCAAAAACAGCTCGATGCTTTGTTAAAATGAGCAAAGTAGGTTATAACTAAATATAACTGTGATATTTGTACATCTCCATATGCAAATATCACAGTTTGCAACAAATTGCTGTACTTGTGTCTTATTTTCTAAATTGATTTCAGTTTGTACTCTCTTCTTCTGCACTGATTTAATGGTGACAGGGGAATCTGTGTCACCATCTGTTCAGGTTCAGGTTAATTTTATTTGGATAAGTTTGGATTTGGACTGCAATCATCCATGTCACACTATTCACAAACAACAGGCAGCAGAGTGCAAAGTACTCAGTGTTATAATGTTGTAAGAAGATTGAAGAAGAAAGAAAAAAGAAAGGCTCCATGCAAATAATGAGATGAAAGTTTAAAAGCTCATTCAAAACATTAATGCCTCATAAGAAAATGATGCAAAAATAAAAAATTTGCAAATGAAATAGAAAGTCCCAGGTGCAATTTAAAAATATAATGTTTCACAATCTTTGCAGCTTCAGTTTCTGTTTTTTTCATTGATATAATGATGAACAACCATAAGTATTTCACAAGTTTTAAAGAATTTTATTGGGGGCAAAAATATCATATTTATGCAAAACAAATATTGAATATTTACAGTGCACAGTGTTACTGCCAACAAACTGTGATCAGCTTCAAGCACTGATAAGACAGAAATCAGTCATTTGGTCCAAAGATTGTATCCAGCATGTCACAGAAAACAGAAGTCTGTGAAACATTATTGAAAAATTATTTTTTTACTATGTCATACTAACAACGAGTCAAAAAATAATTCAAATAAAAACTAAAGCAAGTGGAAGTATTAAAAAAAGCACTTTCAGACAGATACCCCATCCTCATCTCAATGTACACTCACTGATCCAGGGCAGCTGAGACTGAAACTGTGTCTTGTTTTCTCAAGAAAGCAAATGTACTCTGTCATACTTTTGCCCAACGGCAAATATTTCACATAATCTGTATTGATGTGTTCTACTTGCAGAGTTGCGTGAGGCCTTCAGAGAATTTGACAAAGATAAGGACGGCTTCATCAGCTGTAAGGACCTGGGCGAGTGTATGAGGACTATGGGATACATGCCAACAGAGATGGAACTTATCGAACTCAGCCAGCAAATCTGTGAGTCCTGAACACAGACAGATAATTCTGTAATTCCCTAAAATCTTTCACTCGGAATACCAGTGAAGGAGCACCAGGATAAAGCAGAACTGCAAAGCAGTTGATGTCCAAAATATCTGTTTGTCCTTTCTTCACCTGTAAATCTGTTAACTCTGATGAACTGCCAAAATGTTCTCCTTACATTAACTAGCAATGATTTAATTAATTTCTTTACAAATAACATTTAACTATTGGAGAAATAATGCTGTCAAGTAGTTAAATGAGCTTTTGAAAAGGTTTCTTTGAAAAGTTACAGTCAGGATTTAGAGTGCATCATAGCACAGAAATAGTGTAGTGAATTATATGAATGATGAATCATCTTCTTAGGAACTGTACTGCAGTGGTTTGAATCACTGCAGTATAGTTTGTGCATGTAAATGGTGAGTCTTCCTCACATGCAAATGTTAATCACAGTTCCACGGGGTTCTGTGCTGGGACCATAACTTTTTACATTATAGATGCTTCCCTTACAGTATTATTATAAAACACTCCATTTTCATTCCTATGCAGATGATACCCAGTTTTAATTAACCATAAAGCCAGATGATACAAATAAACTAGTTAAATTATAGACATATCTTAAACAGATAAATGCCTGGATAACCTTTAATTTCCTATGTTTAAATTCAGACAAAACTGAGGTAATTGTACCATCTATACATACATACATCTTCTTGTGCTTACCCAATTTAGGGTTGCAGACCTGGTCCTAAAACTCTTAGAAACATGGTGGCATTACCTTGGCCTCCGGCAACACTACAATGAATCTCAAGACACATTCTTCAATGTGCACATTAACCACATATATAGCACTGCTATTATTCATTTGTACAACATTGTTAAAATTAGAAACATCCTCTGTCTCAGTGTGATGCTGAAAAGCTACTTCATGCATCTGTTTCTTCTAGGCTGGACTTCTGTAATTCATTATTGTTAGGTGACTCTAAAACCTACCTGAGTCAATCAACATTCAGTTGATCCAGAATGCTGCAGCAAGAGTACTAACTGGGACTAGAAAGTGAGACCATATTTCTTCATTGCCTTCCTGTTAAATTCAAAATGGAATTTAAAATTCTTCTTTACATATAATCACATATACATCTTAAATAATAAGGCATCATCATATTTTAAAGACCTTATAGTGCTGTATTATCCTAACAGAGCACTTTTCTCTCAGACTGCAGGCCTTCAACACTCCAGGTCAAAGCCCTGCAACAATAATGATATGTGTACTTAGAAACCTGACTGGTTAAAAAAATTGGCGTGAACAGGAAAACAAACAATGGCGGAGTTCTTCACAAACAGGAAGAAAAGAACATGCATGAACAACACAGCTAATGGCTGCAGTGGACAGTTTTCATTGGATATTTTCACATCACTACAAATATGCTCTTATTATGACTTCTGTCTATAACATATTGACGTGGGTCTGCTAAGCTCTGTCTTACATGCATGCACAATTAATTCAGTACCACTGGATCTTCAGTAAATAATCCAATTTGTTATTTACTTGTATATACTATGCATGCATATTTATCTTTCTTCTAGGTGGTGGCAGAGTGGATTTTGAGGATTTTGTGGAACTGATGGGCCCCAAAATGCTTGCAGAGACTGCAGACATGATTGGGGTTAAAGAGTTACGGGACGCCTTCAAAGAGGTCTGCAATTTTATTTTAGCAAAACAGAAAACCATATCAAGGCCTAAACTAGGGTTTAGAAATGAATGCGGTCCAGAGTTTTTTCTCCTAATGTATGCTATTTAAGGTGCAACAAATGGCTGAGGTCCATACCTCAGTCATGCTTAAGCTGGGCATACACTGTGCGATTTTTTTCAGTCGCGTTATTCAGCTCCTGCTCAAACTGTACGATTGAATCACAGGGGTTAGAAGTTCGTAGGCCACGATGCAGGGTCTCACAATACTATACGACCCGATGCTCTGATACGACCTGAGTGCTCACACTGTGCGTCCATAACATGAAGCTTATAACACAAAATCTGTCTCTCGCTCTCCCTCTCTGTCTTTAACTGACACAGACACACACACCATCACCATCGACTTTGTTAAATTGCTAATGTAAACATTGACCAGGCGGCTGCAAATGAGCAGCAATGTCCATCCAACTCTTTTCACGGTTGGTCCGGTCGTAATAATTTTGTGAGGCCACATCGAAAAGGCTAGGCTGAGCTTGCCAAAGTTCTACACGCTGCACTGCCATGCTACTCCGTTTCTGTTTGCGCATGCGCAGTGTGAGAGGCTGAGCTGACACCCTCACAAGGGCCGACAGGATTTCAAACAGGTTTGATTTTCTCGCGACCATACGATTGATGATCGGGAGCTGGTTGTGAAGTGTTAATCGCTTCTCGTTACCCCATGTATACTACACGATGCACGACACGCGATTAAGGTGAAATTCGGGCTGAACCCCAAAACGGTCGGACGACTGAAAAATCTGCTCAAAATGGGCCAAAAAATTGCACAGTGTATGCACAGCTTACCCTGAGTAGGCCTTTCCTCAAACTGACACTCCAAAATGTTTTGTTTTATTTTTTTTAAATGCTTATTTTCCTTTTATAATCCTTCCATTCTGCTTTCTAGTTTGACTCTGATGGCGATGGTCAGATTAGCCTTGGAGAGCTGAGGGAAGCCATGAAGAAGCTAATGGGTGAGCAGCTTAACCACCGCGAGATTGATGAGATCCTGCGAGATGTTGACCTCAATGGGGATGGACAGGTGGACTTTGAAGGTGATACAATTTATCCTTTAGTTAAGATCGGTGTTGGTGGTGGTGGTGGTGGTGTGGGTGGCGGGGCGGGCGAGGGGGGACTTCTAAAGATGGTAGTGCCCTTTTGCCCTTTTCCTAACAAACAATAAAATATATTTCTCTCTTTCCACAGAGTTTGTGAGAATGATGTCTCGTTGATTCTTCAGTAAACCTCACACTACTGCACTAAACACAACACTGGCAAGACTATGGACTGTTAATGTTTTTCTCACATGTACAAAGACCTCTTGGTGTTTTTTCAGTTACGTGCAAAACCTCTGGCTTATAAAAATCCCTTAAATGTGTTACTGTTGTATAAATCTAATATGTTTTATGTGTGTAATCAGAGATGACAGAGTGATATTTCAGCTGGAATAGACCAAACCTATGGTGTCTTTAAAAGTTTATATTCATATGAATTTGAAGAAGAATTGCATGTAAAAGCCTGAAAAAATAAGATCCTGTTTGCACTGACTAGATACTGTGAAACTTCAATTATAAGACGTATTTTCTGTTTCTTTATTGTATTTGTAATTTGGGTGAATTGGTCATTAACTATGCAGTTTAGTATCTACAAGTTTGTTGAAACATTAATATGAATGTAAAAATTAGTTTTCTGAATTTCAGTATTTTAATGCCACTTATAGAATCTTCATCTTAAACTTGAATGTGTTAACTGTGAAATATCTAATACACATAGAAAACATGAATATGAATATGAGTTACATATTTATTATACAGAGTAGCATCTGAAACAATATTTTTAATATCTTTTTGATACCTGTTTCAGAACAATTACTAGTGATTTGTGTCTACCACACAGTAAATATCAGTTTCATATCCTTGCACCATTTTTCCTCTTGGTGAAATTTAACTGACAACCTGCCTCATAGTACATGGTTATTTTATGTAAGCATACACAGTATGCATATATACCTCTTTGATGTTTCATTTGTACAGCGTTTAATGACTCAGAAAACACATTGTAAATAACAAAAATGAGTGAACAATATTGAAAATAAATACTTTTTTGTGGTCAGATAACTTATGGCCGTATACTAAGTCCATATCAGTTTCATGTATTTTCTTTACACAGTCTTCCAGAATTGCTCTACCTTCCCGATGAATTGAATTAGATCCCCTCGTTCCGGGCACTTTTGGAGGTCATTTATTAGAACCTTTTTCAAAGTATAGACAGTTGCACTGTAGCCAACATTGACAGGAGCCATTGGTGGAGTCCCATCCCACACTGGAGGAATGTACCAGCTCCAATTGTTTAGATCAAACTTGATCACATCTGAGAGCTTATTGATGTTGGCCTTCTTCATTTTAACATCTTTTCCGATCATTTCATTGAGCTGTTCCATCAGCTCTTTACTTCTCTTCAGCTGCTCCAAAGCAGGCATGTCATACATGTTTGTATGTACAAAATGACACACTGGCTTCTTCTTGCTAACACCCTTCAGCCTTGCAAAAGCATGACACACCATTTCCCAGAGGTCTTTCTCTCTGGAGCTGTCGTTGGAAATGCTGACAACTACAACATCACTGAGTGCCACTGCAATGCTCGCAACTTCTTTGTCACGTTCATGGCTGTGATCATCACGAACCATCCGATGTGACTTCAGGCCCTCTGTATCAATGAGCATGATGCAGTCACAGCCCAGCTCTTTCCTGATATCTTTACTGACACTGATCAGCTGTATGAATGCCCCTCTGGTGCATGTACCCGCGTTGACAGCAAACCTGACCCCAAACATGGTGTTGAGCAAAGTTGATTTACCTGAATTTTCAGCTCCAATGACTGTGATGACCTTAAGCTTGCTACTGGAATTCATGATGTTGTGCAATTCAGTAAGTACCTGGCTGATCCATTTTATTGGGATGTTTGCTGCATCTCCATCAACAAGCTCAAGAGGGAAACCATCAAGCATCATCTGAGCACACTGTCCAGGAAGCTGTTCGATGTTTTTTCTCTGACGACTGTATTCTGGCAGGCAACTCACATTATTATACAGCTGCCCACACTCTCTGACAAAGTGGTCTACTCTTAAAGAGCAAGCTGAAATTTGGTTGTCAGTTTCCACAATTTCTTTTGTTTCCTCGAGAGATTTCTGCCTAAGCTCTTTGTATCGATCCTGGAGAGCTGACAGTTGATGCCTGGACAGGTTATCCAGTTCCATTTCCAGCCATTTGAGAAAATGGTAGCGTTGAACCTCTGAGGTTGTCATCCCATGGTGGAAGCGTTCCACTGCAGTTGTCATCTCAAAACTTCGCTGCTTGTTCCTTAGCCCTTTCTCTTTTTCTTTTATGGACTCGCAGTAATTGTCAGGGTTATTGTTTCCAACTTTACGTAGCCTCCAGCACTCAGTTTCCACCCATGAAATTGCTTTCCAGATGTTTCCCTGATAAGGCAGTTGCTTGTCTTTGAATTCAGAGATGTTAGTTACCTTTGCAGTGATTTTACTCGCATTCTCCCAAGCACTCTGGCATTCATCCCTATCCTCATCAACGAGAATCTGACAACAGTGAGCTGTGTAAGCCAAATCTGCCAAAGACACTTTTTTGGTTTGGGGGCTTACTAGCATTTTAGAGACTGATTCCTGGAGTGCCTTTAGTAGTTCTGTATCAGTCTTTTTAATCTGACTAATATCAGTCATCTTCAATCTTGGGTTCACAGTCAGTTGTTTGAGTCTATAGCTTTTTCCCTTTGTGCTGCTTATCAAAAAGATATTTGCTTCCAGATGTTTTCCTTCCAGATGCTTGAAGTAATTAGTTTCTGATTCATCACAGTAGATGTAAACAGCTGCAGAAGCCTGACAGAGGAATGCAAATTGTCTTTCAGAAGCCTTGATATCTCCTCTCAGATTGGTAAAAGCCAATGGTTCTGTGAATTTATCTATCTTCATGTTCCCACACGGGAGGTACCAGCTGATTTCCACCAGTCCATCTGAAATTCTTCTGGGGACATCACAACATGCCATGCTACGGTGACAAAATGTGTGATGAATCTGCTGATTGTTGCACAGCAACTTGTTCAACATCTGAGATTTGGACAAAGATGTTTTCCCCAGCCTGACAAACGATACCAAAGGAATATCAGACAGCACAAGTCTTTCATCACAGTATGACTTTAGGAACGCCTGCTGAGAGGGTCTGAAAGTTCGGACAATGTCGCGCATAGACCACAGCATCATTGTGATTTCTTTTGTTTCAGAGTTTGGAAGCAAGAGCGGGACAGCAAACTGACAGAGTGACATTTTCAGGACTAAGTCCTGCTGAAGAGCACTGTCTGAACAAAGGAACAGTGCAGTTACCAAGTCCAAAAGATTGATAGCATTGCACTTGTCCTCATCTTGAGACACACATGTGGCACTTCTAGCGTTTGTATTCAGCGACATGAGTTGCTTTAAAAAGGCCTCAGGAACTGCCCTTGCAGATTTTGGTTTCCTCTGTGATCGATCATACTGATTAATCTCCAGGAAAGTGCTAAGTGTGAGCTTGGTGTCATACTGGTCTTCCAGTCCAATCTTTGACAACACCTGCCTTAGGCTTGGCTCTGTGAATTAACAAAAGAAACCAGTAAGTGCACTAGGGCATTTTTATTGATTATGATGCATTTATTCTAGTGCTGTCAGTGTTAATCTCGTTAAAATGACGTTAACACCATAACCACATTAACACGGCAAATCTCCGCTAATTAGCGGGTTATCGCGGATCGCCCCATGCGTGGGGCTTCACGGCGTAAACGTGTTAGCACAGTTAGCTCATTAACGCCGCGTTAATGTGGTTATGGCATTAACGCCATTTTAATGAGATTAACGCTGACAGCACTAATTTATTTTTCACAACCGAGCATCAAGATACCCACAGAGGACGCATGATAACATACTAAGATAGTGAGTGGATCATGGTAAAGCTTTAGTGTGAAGGGCTGGTAACCAACACAAAACATATATAATTCATAACTGCCTTACCTCAACCTCAAGTCAAACTAAAACCTGGCAATTTAATGGCATTTATTTAAAATTAAAACTAGTGAAGCAGAATGCCTTAATAATAAAACATGACAGTCTAAGGCCATCTGCCTCCCTCACATATTCTTTCTTCCTTCTGCTAACGTTCATTTCTCTTTCTGAAGTGCATACCTTCACCTCTCCAGGTTCTCTTCACCTGCTCCCTTGTCTCACTACAGACCACACTGTTGTCTGCAAACATCGTAGTCCACAGAGACCCCTGCCTGACCTCATCTGTCAGTCTGTCCATCACCACTGGAAACACCAATCGCAGCACCACTTTTAACCAGTGTTGGGGAGTAACGGAATACATGTACCGGCGTTACGTATTTAAAATACAAAATATGAGTAACTGTATTCCGTTACAGTTACCGTTTAAAGAGGTGGTATTCAGAATACAGTTACTTTGCTGAACTAAATGGAGTACACGGCGGTCTTTTCCTGTTTCATATGTTAAGCTGTCCCCTCTCTGTGTTTGGTAATTCCACGCCGGTGGAAACCCAAACAAAACACGCATTAAGAGGCTCTAATGCCTGTGTCTCAATCTCGCAGCCCGTGTCGCCTCTACTTGCGGCCCGCATAATGACGTTAAGAATTTCTTTTTTAAATTATTCTTCAAAAAATTATTTAATATGAAGGCAATACGCAAAGTGTTACAGGCATAGCCCTAAAGAATATAGCCTTATGGGCAGTGTAGCCCAGTTGTAAGTAAGCTATTAAGACTCGACTGTACAGTATATTTGTGTTTTCCTCCAAAACAATAAGTTCCGCTGGAGCAGCCTTTCAACTCCTCTCTCTGTCTCTCGCTAGCAAAGTTGATCCAAACAACAAAGTAAAGCTAGTTTTCGGCTACAAGCCCGACACGGAGCCCGACACGGAACCCGACGTATTAGCCAGAGGTCCCTTTACTTCAGTTCGGAGCCGCGGACCTGTTTTATATACGCATGAAACAGTTTTCTATATGAGATCACTGCAAAAAGTGCAGCCTTACCTAATGTCCACCCTACTGTTACTCATTTTATACTAAGATTTAAAAATCTAGTTGGTATTGATATGGCGAGTATCCTTCAGTAATAGTAATAAATCACACAGCAATAGTACATTCATGTAGTTGTAAAAAGCTTGTTACGAAATACATTTGGGGGCATGTATTCTGTAATCTGTAGTGGAATACATTTTAAAAGTAACCTTCCCAACACTGCTTTTAACTCATCTCTCACTCTTACCGCACACCTCACCACTGTCTCTGCTGTCCTCATGCATCTCCTGCACCACCCTCACATACACATAGTTCCTCTCTTGACACCCTGTCATATATTTTCTCTAGATCCACAAAGACACAGTGAAGCTCCTTCCAGCCTTCTCTATACTTCTCCATCAACACAAACATAGCATCTGTAGTGCTCCTTCTCGGAATGTAGCCACAATGCCGCTCGCTGATCGTCACCTCTCTTCTTAATCTAGCGTTAGCAGCTCTTTCCCGTAGATTCATGGTATCATTCATCACCTTTATTCTTCTGTAGTAAATGCACCTTTGTTCTTGAAAATTGGTACCAGTAAAGTATATTTGTACATGTAATGTGAGAAAATAAATGCTAGCAGTTTTAATTCTTCAAATATATCAAATATGTCTATATAGTTGACATTAAAAAAAAATAAATTAAAAAGCAAGTGCTTTAGCATCATCTCACCTGTGCGTGTGCAGATAGAAATTGGCTCGCTGCACCTATCATTCACCACTGTTGAGACAGAGATGGTGTACTTTGTGTCTGGTTCTAAATCAGAGACTTTTTTGCAGTAATCATTGGTGTGTATCACCAGAGGCTCTTTTCCTGGACTTTCAACAGCTATAAGAAATTGTTGAGGAATTCCCTCCATTTTTTCTCCATCCATCCATTTCAAGGTCAGAGATGTAGCATCGGAGTGCTCTTTTGTTAAATGTCGAGGTGGTGGCACAACTGCAAGAGAGCAGTGATTATGTTTAATCCAATTAAAATATGAACAGTGAAGCAAATCTAAAAATGGATTTTCAGATTTTACCTGTGAAGACAGTTGCAGTGACCCATTCGCTTAAATTGCCATCTTCATCTTCTGTGGCCACGCTGAAGAAATACTCTTGTCCAAGTTCAAGGTTGCTTATTTCTATTTTATGAAAATTTTTGATGACTAAGCGACCTTCCACCTTCTGCAAAGAGCTCCACATGATCCTGAAGCTTTTGGGTCCTTCTAGTCCCTTTGGGTTTCCCCAGCTGAGGACCACAGAGTTTGGCTTCACTGAAGGGAACTGAATCCTACCAGGAGGGGGCACCACTGGAAAATGTAATGTAAAACAAGAAAACATTTTCTTTCCGTTGTACTCATTTACCTAACAATAAAAAAGGTATATAATTGAATTCCTTTGACTCCAACATTATCATGACTTTTAAAATTCAACTGCTGTAGCAAAACAAAATTTTTAAATATGGTTAAAAAAATCATTTCTTGTCTTAAAACCACAGAATGACTCAATAATTTAGTCATTATAAGTTATAATTGATAATGCATCTGTTAATACCTGAAAAACATGTTTTGCACTTCAAAGTCTGTCTAATTAATTGGCTTTGGAGAGGCATAAATCTCTGAAGATAGTGCCAACAGCACACTTTTAGCTTTGACCTTTGACTTTAGAGTAAAGTCCACACACTTTCATAAAACCATTTTAGATGTTTCTATTTCTTTATTGGTCTGCTGTGACATGGTAGCAGTGCGCTCAACTTCAAATCTAAGGTAATGACACACACTGGTGATTATACTTCTGAGTATTTACAGATGGCAATATAAATGCATTTCAGCTATAAGCTGTCAGCAATCCATCCATATATATTCATCAATGAAGGTCATTACTTTCTGTTTTCTGCTTTGAAACTGAACTTTCCAAACAAAATTTTTCCCTGTATTAATTTCATATATATTTTTTTTAAATTATATGAAAAGAGGAAAGTGTCAAAACTTCATTAAATGGTGAATCTCTCCATTGATTTCTTATTGTAGCCACAGATCATTGTTACTTAGATGCCATAGTGAATCATTATATAGTGTCAGTCACCTTTGTGTGGCATTTCATAGTCCTCGGGTTCTTCATCATCAGACAACTGTAATTAAATAGCGATTGTAAGCAAAATGCAGCACATCAGCGATGATTTCGATATCACCTTTTCACTTGACTCACGGCCTGTTGTGTCCTCCATGCCCTGTGCTCAGTGATGTCATGTCCCCTGTGTTTCCCCTCTGCACAAATGCTGCAAATAGACATCTGATCAGTCCTGCAGAAGAAATCCAGAGACTTTTCATAATGAAGACACCGTTTTCTCTCGACTTCACTGCACACATCTATGAGCTTATGTCTATTCAGGGCATCCACTTTGTAGTGTTGCCGGCCATCCTTCTCACAGAAGGAAACGTTGCAGGTCAGGCAGGTCTTCACAGCAGCAATTTTGCAACAAATGTCACAGATCACCTGTCTGTTTTCAAACAGAAAAATAAAAGGTTGATTAGTATTGGCATTGCCTTCTTTATCAATGAACTGAAATTCAGCAGTTATCTTACATATTATCATATATAACAGTCTCAACATCAGAGTCGAAATCCCTTGATCCACTTGTTTTAGATGATGAGTAACCCGATGTAGATGACTTTGTGGATTCTGCTCTCTCTACATCATCCTGGTGGAGACTGGAAGGCAAAGGGGGGGGTGGGGTTATTCCAACCATCTCAAAATTTTGTAATATGAGCAGGAAGAAGTCAATGGAGGTATGTTGCTTTACTATCTAAAGTCTCTGACTTTAGGTCTGCGTGACAATGCAATGAATACACTGGATCTACTTTCTACGGTTTATATACTGTGCATGTAGCTAAGCTGGAGATGACAGGGAAGGCGCCCTATTCACATGTGTTCCCTAGTTTGGGGGTATCCCAGACACATTTCTGAAAGGTCATCAATAAAAAAAGTCTGTAAGCAGTATCAGCAAATCATATTTAAACTGCTGGGGATAAAGTCTGGCATACGTTTTGTTGTCCTCAAAAGTTGATTCTGTCTCTTGTTCAAAATAGTCCCAGTCTGGAGTCTCCAATCTGAAAGAATAATGACATCATTTGTTAAGCTACTTCTTTTTGGATTCACAATTATGAACAAGGTAGGCAAGACGTTCAAACTCAAACACATTGAAGTACCAAGCTGGAGGGACCTGGTTGCCAAGATGGCTTTACTCAACAACTTTGAGGGTTGGATCTTTTTTATGCTTTCCAATTTCAAAATTAAATTCATGCATGAGCAGATTGAGCTGGATACTCCTAGCTTTAGCAAACATACGTGTCAGTTGTTCTTAACTGGGTGGAATTTTCAGTTAACGTTTTGGTGGCTACTCAAACCTGATTTTAACAACAACCTGCTTTAAAAAGTTCAAAAAGCTTCAAATAAAACTAGCCAGATTTGACGGTCTTACTGATTTTGGGGTTGGTCATCAATGGGAGTCCTCTTCAGCAAACATGGAGAAAATTTAGCCTCCTCAGTGATATTAGATGTCTTCACTGGATATACAGCAGCTGTAGGCCCCATTAAGTTTAACCTGAAAAATCATTGCAAAGAGCAAATGTTATGCATGTACAGTGGCTTGCAAAAGTATTCGGCCCCCTTGAACTTTCCCACATTTTGTCACATTACAGCCACAAACATGAATCAATTTGATTGGAATTCCAGGTGAAAGACCAATACAAAGTGGTGTACACGTGAGAAGTGGAACGAAAATCATACATGATTCCAAACATTTTTTACAAATAAATAACTGCAAAGTGGGGTGTGCGTAATTATTCAACCCCCTGAGTCAATACTTTGTAGAACCACCTTTTGCTGCAATTCCAGCTGCCAGTCTTTCAGGGTATGTCTCTACCAGCCTTGCACATCTACAGACTGAAATCCTTGCCCATTCTTCTTTGCAAAACAGCTCCACAACTGCTCTGTGACGGCCTCAGAGGTTGTCTAAGAGAATATTGGGAGCAACAACACCATGAAGTCCAAAGAACACACCAGACAGGTCAGGGATAAAGTTATTGAGAAATTTAAAGCAGGCTTAGGCTACAAAAAGATTTCCCAAGCCTTGAACATCCCACGGAGCACTGTTCAAGCGATCATTCAGAAATGGAAGGAGTATGGCACAACTGTAAATCTACCAAGACAAGGCCGTCCACCTAAACTCACAGGCCGAACAAGGAGAGCGCTGATCAGAAATGCAGCCAAGAGGCCCATGGTGACTCTGGACGAGCTGCAGAGATCTACAGCTCAGGTGGGGGAATCTGTCCATAGGACAACTATTAGTCGTGCACTGCACAAAGTTGGCCTTTATGGAAGAGTGGCAAGAAGAAAGCCATTGTTAACAGAAAACCATAAGAAGTCCCGTTTGCAGTTTGCTACAAGCCATGTGGGGGACACAGCAAAGATGTGGAAGAAGGTGCTCTGGTCAGATGAGACCAAAATGCAAAACGCTATGTGTGGTGGAAAACTAACACTGCACATCGCTCTGAACACACCATCCCCACTGTCAAATATGGTGGGGGCAGCATCATGCTCTGGGGGTGCTTCTCTTCAGCAGGGACAGGGAAGCTGGTCAGAGTTGATGGGAAGATGGATGGAGCCAAATACAGGGCAATCTTGGAAGAAAACCTCTTGGAGTCTGCAAAAGACTTGAGACTGGGGCGGAGGTTCACCTTCCAGCAGGACAACGACCCTAAACATAAAGCCAGAGCAACAATGGCATGGTTTAAAACAAAACACATCCATGTGTTAGAATGGCCCAGTCAAAGTCCAGATCTAAATCCAATCCAGAATCTGTGGCAAGATCTGAAAACTGCTGTTCACAAACGCTGTCCATCTAATCTGACTGAGCTGGAGCTGTTTTGCAAAGAAGAATGGGCAAGGATTTCAGTCTGTAGATGTGCAAAGCTGGTAGAGACATACCCTAAAAGACTGGCAGCTGTAATTGCAGCAAAAGGTGGTTCTACAAAGTATTGACTCAGGGGGCTGAATAATTACGCACACCCCACTTTGCAGTTATTTATTTGTAAAAAATGTTTGGAATCATGTATGATTTTCGTTCCACTTCTCACGTGTACACCACTTTGTATTGGTCTTTCACGTGGAATTCCAATAAAATTGATTCATGTTTGTGGCTGTAATGTGACAAAATGTGGGAAAGTTCAAGGGGGCCGAATACTTTTGCAAGCCACTGTATTTAGTTAATTCAACAGACATGCTGTATGGTATACTGTCTACTATATTTCAATGTTTAAAACATACTTGGGAAGACTCGCAACACCAGTCATATGTCCACCCCAATATTTTGGCATTCCATATACTTTTCTGAAAGACAACAATAAGACTAGGACGTTCAAGCTTTATTTGGCCCTTTTATTAGTAAAAATGCAAGGATAAAAGTTTACATTTCACCCATTCCAGCTAGACACAGTTAACTTTAATAAAATTGTCACTAATGAAGGTTTAACCACGTAAAGAAATTTTATAAAAATCTGGTATATATTACTGTTTTACTGTAAACAAATTCAACAAGCTTTCTATAAGGCTTCTGTGCGGCAAATTAAAAAAAAATAAATAAAAAAGAACTAGAATCTTGCAGGTATGGGAACCATAACGTCAGACATTTGAGCCTAAAATCCACCATCAAAGGTAAAAAATAATAGAAGAATCGTGAGTAAATTTGCCTTACTGATCTTTCCTAAAATGGAGAGGTACATCTTTGGAAGAACTCTCTGATGCACAGACAGACCTCAGTGTTTCCTGACTGAGAAAAAAAAATTGCATTTCTCTTAAACAGATGACAAAAAATTAAAAATACTCAGTCAGCAGATTTCATCCATTTTTTTAAAAATCCAACAAAACTAACAACATCACTGAGTTTACATTTAAAGTTAGATGAGGTATCCTTTAGAATATCAGGCATACCAGTCTAAAATCCACCAGTAATAAATTAATAAATACTACTACTACTACTATTACTACTAATACTAATCATCATCAGCAGCAGCACCATAAAAGAAGAAATAAGAGAGAAAATTCACCATCAAAGATGAAAAAATAATAAAATCTGTCTTACAGATGTTTCTTGAAATGGAGAGGTACATCTTTGGAAGAGCTCACTGACTGACAGTCAGATTGGTGTTCATTTTTAGACCATTGTGTCTTTTTACTGTGTAGAAAAAAGGATTTAATGAGAAACAAAAACAACCTTTAAATTGTGTATTTTTAAAGAATAGGAAGGTTTGCCACAGTAGGGTGCTCAAAGGTAGATCTTACAGATGTTTCCTGAAATGGAGAGGTACGTCTTTGGAGGAACTCTCTGACGCACAGACAGAGTGTGCAGACCCCGGTGTTTTCTCACTGAGAAAAAAAGTAACAATAAATTGTTTGTCTTTTAAACAGCTGGGACATCTAAGGGAAGATGATACCATTTTTGAATCTCTAACAAAACTAACAACATCACAGAGTTTACATTCAAAACTACATGAGGCATCCTTTAAAATATCAGGCATGCCAGTATAAATCCACTATCAATGCTAAAAAATCAATATAAATAAAATAATTAAGTCATACTAGTACTACTACTAGTTATAATAATAATAATAAAAGAAGAAGAAGAAGAAGAAGAAGAAGAAGAAGAAGAAAAAGAAAATTCACCATCAAATTGATTGATTGGTTGACTGATTGACTGATTGATTGATTGATTGATTGATTGATTGATTGATTGATTGATTGATTGATTGATTGATTGATTGATTGATTGATTGATTGATTGATTGATTATACTTTATTCATCCTGAGGGAAATTGGGTTAAGGCTGCCAGCCTCGCCAGCGCCATCTTACCCTTCCGACCATACATATATTACACAAACATCACATGGGGAAGACAGGACAGAGAGGTATAACAATGGAAAATGCACAACATGAGGAAAGACGAGGAGAAAAAAAGAACTCCTCCCAGACTGAGCTCCAACAGGGAGATCAGTTTGAGAACAGAAAAAAACACCTCAGCACATAGCACATGAATCATCACATCTCACAACATAGAAGACATAGACAAAGATGAAAAAATAATAAAATCTGTCTTACAGATGTTTCTTGAAATGGAGAGGTACATCTTTGGAAGAGCTCACTGACTGACAGTCAGATTGGTGTTCATTTTTAGACCATTGTGTCTTTTTACTGTGTAGAAAGAAGGATTTAGTGAAAAAAAAACATCCTTTAAAATGTGCTTGCTACAGTAGGGTGCTCAAAGGTAGATCTTACAGATGTTTCTTGAAATGGAGAGGTACGTCTTTGGAGGAACTCTGTGAGGCACAGACAGAGTGTGCAGAGCCCGGTGTTTTCTCACTGAGAAAACATCACAAAATCCATGAATGTAAAAAAATTAATTAATGATTCCATGATATGATAATACACAAATCTCTCCACACACGAGCTTACTTGATATTTGTATTACATGTAAA
This sequence comes from Pelmatolapia mariae, assembly GCF_036321145.2. Lineage (NCBI taxonomy): Eukaryota > Metazoa > Chordata > Actinopteri > Cichliformes > Cichlidae > Pelmatolapia > Pelmatolapia mariae. Next base: position 38,911,257 of record NC_086232.1, read on the forward strand.
TGGAAGTTAATGAGTCTTTATCAAAGCTCTCAGTTGAACTGACAAAGCAGAGTACAGTTCCTTAAACTGCATCATGCTTAAATGAGATGCTGAGATCTTACCTGAGGAATGCATATTGGTAGGCAGGATGTGTCTACCTACTATTTTGAGTCTTTTTGCTAAGATAAGCTAAATGGCTGTCACATTTAGCATGACGTTAGCAATCTTTTCATCTTCCTTAAACTACTTTTTTAATGTGTAAGTGAGCATGTTACTGTTTAATTTTGAAACTCTTTACCAAAACAGTCACAGGACTTTGGCCTTGGTGTCTTCAGTCTGAGTTTATGAAACCTTGGCTTCCTTTTCACAAACTGCAGCTGTTTTGAATATTGTCAGGTTCAGTGTCCTCTAACATTGTTATCAGTGCCAGCAATATTACTGTACTACTATAGTTGGCCCTTCCTGCACCTTCTGGTTTGCTAAGTGGGCCATAAATCCTGATAAGTGCATATCATGGAGCATGTTTTGTTTCAAAATACATTTGCAAGGTTTATGCCTGGTGTCCAGTTATTTTCACTGCCTGACTGGGTCTTATCAGTCTCTGCCCATCCTTTGCCACATCTCTATCACATGAATCTTTTCCTGTAAGGAAACGAAGACATTAGTCTTGACTGGAGATTATATAACAGATGTAACCTTACTAAAGGTCTATGATAGAATTTTTTTCTGGAGTTAATGTCTCTGTTTTATCATGCTGCATGTACAGGAGGCATGACTAGTGTGTGTTCCTTCACAGGCGAATTGTATGGATGGAAAACGATTCTGGAAAGAGATCATTTTCATTTTTAAATCAAACCATGTCAGTGTGAATGTCACCGGAAAACTGAAATAGCAGAAGAGTACAGATTTGTAAGTTATAGCATAAATCATTTACTAGACCTTCACCCAGGAGACTTGGCTTCATAATCGAATGTGGACTCGTTTTGTGTTTTTTCATCTTCTTTTTCTTTCTGTTTTGTTTTGGGGGGTTTTCATTCTGCATTCACTTTCGATTTTTTAATTTTTTAGTTTCTGTTTGGGTTTATGCAATTGGATATTTTGGGCATCAGAAGATGATGCTTTGCATTACATTTCTCAGACAACACCTGTGTTTTCATGCCTGGATGGGTTTATTAAACCACTTTGCCGTTATGCTGGGCTGGAGGACACCTGAAATTTTATGTGCACTCATTCACTACCTTGAGGTGTCAAAATAATCAAATTTTCTATTGACCATTCATCTGAAGCATAATCATGGGAGTAGCAAGCACAGACTTAAGGCATGTAATGGGTTACTAAGGTTTGAAACAGATGGTTAACAGCACTAACAACTTGCAGCCTTTTCCAGTAAGTCACCATGTAATTGGCATATCTCTATATTTTTTCAGTAGCGCTGTCATTTGGAAGATCTTCTCACCTTTTGCTCTTGTCGCTAGAGCCAGACGATATTCCTGTCAATTCTTTATCACAGAATTTAGACACAAGGCTCTTCACTCTGACCCTTAAAAGTATCAAAACAGTATTCTGTAAATCTGCTTCATTATTTGTCCTTGAAGAGCAAATCTTGCTTAGTAGATTTTGAGAACAAAAAGTTCAAAAAAGGATCCCTACCTTGCATCATCGTTCTCCGAAGACTCCATATTTTTTTCTGATTTTCTGATTAAACCTTACACCATCCTCCTTTGGACAATACTGCTACTGGGCCATAGACGATGAGTACCAACCTGCAGATGTAATTAAAAACCACATATCAAGTATCAAATCCTAAAATGATACTGAGTCATCTAATAAACATATGGTTGTATTCTGATTTCAGTGCATAATGTTAGACACACTGGGGTAAATTTCACAATTTCAGAGGTTATAAAAACTGAAAAAACTGTAAACAGCTGTAAATTATGTTGCCCACAATGCCTTTAACTTTAAAGTTTAATGTGATTGTAAAATTAGAGCAAAATTAAAGCTATTTCTTATATTTTGTAAACTTTGTAATATATAATAACTGTTACTGTTATTTTCTTGGCACAACTGTAACCACATAATTTCCTTAGGGATTAATAAAGTATTCAGATTCTGATTCTGTTTCATTTATAAGACATAATAATTTGTCATTATAATAATAAAGTACTGATTTTAAACAAAGTTTTACAAAGTTTTTTAAAATGTTAATTCTAATAACTACTGTCACTTTCAAATTCAGAGGAAAAATAGGTCATGGTGTAATACAAAAACCTAAAATCTGGACTCACTACTACAAGATAGAAAATATTAACTCTCTGAGGTCCATGTGTCATCAGTAACAGGACCAGCCCTAATCCTAACTGAACTAATATATCATTTCTGTTTTTATTAACTTATTCTCTTAAGTCTTAACAATCAGGGAGCAAATAAAATTATTAGTCTAACTGACAGGCATCAAAAACTATTAACTGTTTTAAACCAGAAAAGTCAGTTTGCCTTTCTTAGAAATATAGCATCATCAAGTGTGATGATTTTCACCATTTAGAGGGTTAGAAAGAGTTACTCACAATTTTGAAGAAGAAGGGTTTGGTAGGTATGCAAAGAGTGATGAATTAGAGTCAAGGTTAAAGAAAAGAAAAAGCAGGACAAAAGAAACCCCTTGATAATAATTTGTGTGGCCCATGAAGGAAAGACGAACCATTTACAGTTGATGTTATATACAGTAAAAATCAGCACATAATTATGACCAAACTTTATTTTTGAAGTCACCATAACAGACCAAACTTTCCTGAACTTAGCAAATATAGTTTCAGTTAATGGTACGTCACTAATTTGTCAAAAGCTGTAAACTAGCAAGTGTACCGAAGTGGCAGTTACCAACAAAAAACACAATTCTCTCAATAAAAACATTAGAAACATTATACTTGCCAGATTCTTAATTAGGCACTCTTTCAAAAGCACTTTGAGAATCCTTGCACTCGAGTAAATTTTTAAACTTCTACTTAGAAAGGCTCACAGAAAATGTATATATCATGAAAGGCAGAAGTGAAATATTACATGATAATATGTGTAGCTACTTGGACAGTCCTTTCAGGTCAGGAAATTTTTGAAGGTCAGGAAACTATATCAGCCATTGTAGACCTTTTTTGAATGTCGCCTGCACTGTCAAACTATTATTTCAAAACAAGAGCAATTTGATGTAGAATAAAAAGTATATACCTGAAACCCATCTGCATTCACATTCATCATCAACTGTCCACTTTGACAATGATAAACCTACTCTAAAGTGTTTTTGACTTACTTGACTTGTATGTGGAATTAAAATTACTTACCTGAGAGAGTCTCCTGGAGATCCAGTTCTCAGACAAACCCAGACTCCACTGTAGTGAGCTGGAGGTGAGAGAGTTAAAAAGGAGGAGACTGAATTGCACAATATGACTTACACAATATGACAGTATAAAATGACTAACAAAGTTACTGGACTCTCATTCTCATATATTTAATAATTAACCTGTTCACATGCTAGCATGCTATGTGGTTTGGATTTATGATTAGTTATGACCTTGTGTCAAAAAAACTTATTCATACTTTTGTGAATGTGCCCTCTTGCAAACTGCATTTCAGCAGACTTTGAAGGAAAAAATAAATAAATAAACGGGCTCATAAAAGTTTTATTTTAGTAATCCAACCACAACTAAGTTGTAGGTCTTAAAAACACAGATTACAGCCATGTTCAAGGATTCATTAGGTGAATGATCCTGTACAAGGTGGCACAGAGAACAGTATCGAGCACATATCACAGGGAGAGGTGGCGTTACTAATAACTCTCTCAGTCAATCACATCCCTCGGCTCCTTGCTCTGAAGCAGCTGTTCCCATCCAGTGTAAATATTCAGTTGGGCTGACAAGTTTTTGACAGCTCAAGACAATGAGTCAAAAAACTGAATTTCTGCAAGATAACAGGGATATCAAATGCTACGTCCAGATGAACAGAATCAAGTTTTGGAGATTTACTTACCTGGATGATTGAGCATGCATCAAGACAAGATAACAGGGACTTGATGAATGTAAATACATTCATCAAGTATGAACTACATTACCCAGGAAGCTTTATTTAGTAATGGACTACAGTATCCAGCAGCATTTGTGCAGTCATGGGAGTGGCTCCTGACCTCGTTGGCCTGACTTTGCTCCTGGACTGAGGATATAGGAGAGGGTTGCTGGGAACTGAAGGGAATAGCCCATCTTGTGGTTGTTATGACTGGTGTCCATCACATAAACGTGAGTTCATGTTCCATGTATAAAATGCTTCACACTCCTTTGATCCATATTGTTTCTAGCTAGTGATGGGCAAAGCGAGGCACTGAAACATTCGAAGCATTTGTGTGTGTGAATTGTATCAAGGTTTCGAAACAATCTGAAGCCCATCTCCACAGTGACACCTGCTGGTAAGGCTGTGTTAACAGTGATGCAGACATGTCCTGCACAGTTCCAAACAAAACTACTTATCACACCAGACTGTCAATAATGATGTTAAAAACATGATTTGGAGAAATCTTCGCACAAAAAAAGGCGAGAAAAATATTGACCGTTAACGCTAGAAGCTTTAGGTTTTAATTCTAATTAATTTAAATATATATATTTAATGAAAAAGATTAAATGTGTGTCCCTCTTCTTATAAAAAGAGTGCCATTTATTATATTTTCACATGCCAATTCTGACCAATCATAACAGTCCATGTCACGCACGTTCACCAGTACATTTTTAAATCATCCTCTGCTGATCGACCTCTGAACCATGACGAAACTTTCATTAACTTTACACTGCTGTGGATGCTGTATCTTGTAACAGTGGCATGAACACACTGCCTCCTGTTTATGAGATATTCGCACCATAGGTGTCAGGAGGAATAAAAAAAAGAGAAAAAAGTTATTTGACATGATACTTGTTTGCCTGTAATTCATGGATATGTTTCTCTGACATTTCTTTTTACAGTATAAATTTATTCTTTATGGCAACACCTAATGTGAGTAACAGGTTATAGTGAGAATGACGTCAGCTGATGCAGCAAATAACAGTTTTTTGTTGAAAGCAGAAAAAACTAGAGACCACAAGGAGTCAGAGCTAAAGACTCCTCCCGTTATATTTTCTCATTGAATGCAGAGAGGAGCTTTTTATTGAGATATTTTAATCTACAGCACAGCATGCCGCTCTCTCTCTCCTGATATGAGTGAATGGAGCTCACCCACCAATCTCTGTTTCTTTCATCTATGTGACAGTCATTCAATCATTCGAATAATATATTTACATATTATTTATATATCTATATATAATATTCATTTAATTACACTTTTGATTTCAGCGTTTAAATAATTGGATAGTAATAATATAATATCTTATAATATATTATTATATATAATAATTGGATATTATTCTTCATAATCCACAGTGAAAATAATAATGAGAGCGAGGGCATTCTTTTCTTTTGCACATGCATATGTAATAAATAGATATGGTAGTATCAGAAACATTGATTCAGTAATTACCCATCCAAATCACTCTCACTGATTAAAAAAATGTGAATCATTGCACCTGGCAATAACTAGAAGCAGCAGGTACGCCACCTGCTGAAACTGCAGGAGTCACAACAAAACCTTGTTTAATCATGGTCACATGACCTGGGTGTTTTGAACAGCGCTGTAGAGCAGCGTTTCGAAACGGAAGCTTGACACAGTGCCGTAACGTCTGTTTCGAGCTCTCATCCCTAATTCTAGCCACCTTCTTAATTGCGCCTTGGGGATATTTAAAGTCTCTCTGATTCTGATTCTGATTTTGTGTATGTGCTAGTTAGCGATAACTGTGGTGGCCCAATTATTTGATAGTTTCTAGCCTTCTTCCAGCTTTATTTGTTTTCTTTACCAGTTTAACCACTGTACTGTGGGTGTATTATGCAGTGGTTAACTGGTCGGCCAACTGACAAACTGCTTCAGTATAAATACTGTCATCACCCTTGTTGGAGTGCCATCTTGTGACAGATTTGGGAAGGGCTATACTAAGGGCATACACCATTCTGTACACTTTGACAATGAAACAGCTATCTGCTTGAAAGTGTATTTTTTTAGGCCACAAAAGAATTTTGTCATCATCCACTTTAGTTTTTCTGCTGTGGTTTTTCGGGCCTTTTGATGTTGCTGAACTAGCCAGTTCATTAACTCTTTTCTTAAAGCCATTCAGAGGCAGACATGCTGGGGGGGGGGGGGGGGGGGGGGGGGGTTGGTTTATTGTCCTGCTGCAAAACCCAAGTGCACTTTAGCTTGTGGTCATGAACAAATGGCCGGACATTGGTTCCATTTACCATAGCAAGTCTTCCGAGTCCTGAGGCAGCAAAACAGCCCCAGAGCTGGGCTGGAGCCTATCCCAGCAAGGCAGGGTACACCCTGTGCAGGTCACCAGTGTGTCACAGGGCTAACACATAGACACAGACAACCATTCACACCTGCATTCACACCTATGGCCAATTTAGAGTTTCCAGTTAACCTATCCCCACTAACTGCATGTCTTTGGACAGTGGAAGGAAGCTGGAGTACCCAGAGAGAACCCACACAAGCACAGGGGGAACATGCAAAGTCCACAGAGACAGAAAGACCCCGGCCTGATGGTGGAATTGAACTCAGAACATTCTTGCTGTGAGGCAACAGTGCTAACCAAGTGCTTTGCGCCTTTTTTATTTAATTAATGTATGCGTATTTAAACATCAATTTTATTATCTGAGACCACTAATGAAGATAGTTGTGTTATGCAATATGTGTGAAGCACTTAATCACAATTAATAGTACACTCTTAACAATTTTAGTGAAAAGTTTCATTTCTCAAAAATTGTATATGAATTTATGAATGTCTCATTCTCTGTTGTCCCATTTTGTCCCCTAATTAATAACAGCATACACTGCAGATGTAAGGACTCTGGTTTTTGTAGAACCTGATAACGTATGCTATCCCATCATGACTGAGATCACCAGAAGCTTGTGTGATGGCAGTTATGTTATTCTTTAATTGTTGTGAACATTCTGCTTGTCCTCCCATCATGTCCTTTTAAAAGGGTAGGAAACACTGGGATTAAATTAAATCATGACTATTCACTAACAGTGAAAAACAGGTGGTCTGGGGTTTGAGCTATTATTCCAGCTCTTATTCCCTATTAAAAACCTTACATTTTGTTTGAATTTTCCTGCCTCCTGCATTATGGGTCCATTAATGCACACTCCACAGAGCTACATTGTGACTGATGTTGCTTTTAGCTCAGTAAGCAAAGCATGATGTGTTGCTCTTCTGATGGTGTGATCACTTTTGGTCAGTCTGGCTGTGCTTTACATGCAACCTAATTCAGTTTCCACAGATTGTTTAGAGGTCCATGTGCAGCCCTGTTAGTAATCTTTAGCATAGCCATGACTTGACACTGTGAAAGAGCCTCTTGTCTTTGTATAGCATTTTGACTTTGACACTTTAATTCAGTGTCAATGTTTCCCACTGTCCCAGTGTTTCATAGTAATTAATGTTCTGGAAACTTGAAGGGCAGCTGTATTTGTAATAGCTGACTGCAAGATTTTTTATTTGGACAAGCTTCAGATATTATGATCAAATCTACCTGAGTGTCACCTGAGTTTTACTAAAGGAACAGAAGTCAAGGAAATCAGACCTACAGTTTGCTGGATGTGAAACACTGCATATCTCCTTTATTCTACATTTGATGTGTGTTTGAAAATGTGTCTAAATCCTCAAACTGTTTGATTATTTCCAGGTTTATATACAAACATGACAGGTACTTACACTTAAAAGATATTGCAATGAGGCTTTCTGGGTGTATTACAGAGGTTATAACCCAGAACACCAATGATATTATGTGTTTGATATTATAAACAAGTGCAGAAAATGAATGTGAGGTGGAGACTTTGTATTGGAGCTCTGGGAGGGTTGGTGTCAGTCTACACAGAGCTGCTCCCACACAGCAGTATGGCCAAACTAAGAACTCACCACCTACTTGTACGAGTGGGTGGAGAAGTAGAGATAGACAGACAGATGGATGAAACAGACACACATAGAGAGACTGTGTGTGTCTGTCACACTTTCACTGTGCATAATAAAAAATCTTAATGGGGTCCTTCAAACCCATGTTGGACAAGCATCCGGTCCAACATGGGATATGTCAAGAGAACACTTGTTAGGAAAATAACAACCAAAGAAGTCATGCGCATGTCACAATTTTATATAAATTTACATTGTTAAAATTATAACTACACTCTGCAACTTTTTGTATATGGTATTTGAACAAATGTCTATAGCACGACATGCAGAGATCGATATGTTGTTTAAAAATGTAAGAATTTCCCTGTTACACAGACAGCCTGCCTGTCAACCCCAGAATAATTGTCAGAAATGTAGTCACAGGACAGATGGAGCTCAACTGTTGAGGAGCACAGCCACATGTAGGATGTAAAAAAAAAAAAACTGTGAATAAATGCCAACTAACAAGATAGTGGGAAAAGCAACAGACAAGGTTATGTTTGTGAGGCTGTGTAAGTGTTAGTTTAAGTGTGATTTTTGGGGTTTTCTCCAGGATATTGTTGGGTATTTACTTTGCAGTACTAAGTCCTTTGAGGCAACTGTTGTTGTGATTTGGCCTAAATTGAACTGAACATTTACAGACACTGTAACTGAACTCAGCTGTAAAACTAGCAGATTCAAAATAGACCAAATCAAAGCAGCAGGTTGAGAATTTATTTGGTCAAACTTTAAAATGCTCCTTTAAGAATTCCAGAAAACTAGGTCTGTAACACTCTGTGACAAGTAAACTGATCCGTATGTGTAAAATTAGTGAACAACTCCTTTAATGTATTACTAAAGGGGATGTATTATCAGTTAGTTGGGATAGGTTAATTTGTGATTCTAAATTGTCCATACATGTTTGTGAATAGTTGTCTGTCTCTGTGTTGGCCCTGCAACAGACTGGCGACCGGTCCAGGGTAAACCCTGCCTCTCTCCAGCCCCCCCCCCCCCCCCCGCCCCAAGCCCCCGCAATCCTGATAAAGATCAGAAGAAGAGAATGGATAGATGGATAAACCATTAAATCACTTTTAAAAGTAGTTAAAGAGTAAAGATAAGCTATATCTACACTATATAGAAGACTGAGAGCAAACTCCTGCAAATGTAAAAAGTAGCCTGGAGAGAAATGAGTAGGATCTCTTGTGTGGGACTGCAAGGCCAAATGGAAAGAAATTCAGGCAGAAATGTAACAGACCCATCCTCTTGTAACACCGTTTTATTTCTTAGTGATGTAGAAGCGTATCCTCTGATGGGCTCAAAGAACAAAAATTTTGTGGAGCACATGTATTAGCATTCACTAGTGCCAGAAAGGACTGTTGACATGGGAAAAAAAATGAGGGAGAAGGTACTTGAACCAACACGGGCTAATATCGTTGCAAAAGTTAATTCTACTAAAAGTTTCAGAATGAAAAATACAAAGCAGACAAAGCTGACGGGAATGTGTTGGCTGTACCTCCCTCTAGTGGACTGTTATTGTTAAACACTGAAAAGTCATTTTGGACCAAGACATGTCATTCAATGCACATATTAACCCTTTATTGACCATGGGCCCACCGGCGGGCCCATTTTACAGGTAAATTTGAAGGGCCGGTCAATAAAGGGTTAAACAAATATGTAAGACTGCTTTCTTCCATTTGCGCAACATCTCTAAAATGAGAAATATCCTGTCTCAGAGTGACGCTGAAAAATTAGTTCATGCATTTATTACTTCCAGGCTGGACTACTGTAATTCATTATTATCAGGATGTCCTAAAAACTCCCTGAAAAGCCTTCAGTTAATCCAAAATGCTGCAGCAAGAGTACTGACAGGGACTAGAAAGAGAGAGCAGATTTCTCCTGTATTGGCTTCCCTTCATTGGCTCCCTGTTAAATCCAGAATTGAATTCAAAATCCTGCTCCTCACATACAAAGTCTTAAATAATCAGGCCCCATCTTATCTTAATGACCTTATAGTGCCATATCACCCTATTAGAGCACTTCGCTCTCGCACTGCAGGCTTACTTGTTGTTCCTAGAGTATTTAAAAGTAGAATGGGAGGCAGAGCCTTCAGTTTTCAGGCCCCTCTTCTGTGGAACCAGCTTCCAGTTTGGATTCGGGAGACAGACACTATCTCTACTTTTAAGATTAGGCTTAAAACTTTCCTTTTTGCTAAAGCATATAGTTAGGGCTGGACCAGGTGACCCTGAATCCTCCCTTAGTTATGCTGCAATAGACGTAGGCTGCCGGGGGGATTCCCATGATGCATTGAGTTTTTCCTTTCCAGTCACCTTTCTCACTCACTATAGACCTCTCTGCATTGAATCATATCTGTTATTAATCTCTGTCTCTCTTCCACAGCATGTCTTTCATCCTGTCTTCCTTCTCTCACTGCAACCGGTTGCAGCAGATGGCCCCGCCTCTCCTTGAGCCTGGTTCTGCCGGAGGTTTCTTCCTGTTAAAAGGGAGTTTTTCCTTCCCACTGTCGCCAAAGTGCTTGCTCATAGGGGGTCATATGATTGTTGGGTTTTTCTCTGTATCTATTGTTGTACGATCTACTGTACAATATAAAGTGTCTTGAGGCGACTGCTGTTGTGATTTGGCGCTATATAAATAAAATTGAATTGAATTGAATTGAATTGAAAATAGTCTGAGCTGTCACACCACTGCTTCCCTTTTTCCCTACTTTAACACATTCATTCCTGAAACTGACTGTTATCCTACCCTAATGTTTATAGCTTTGATTCTGCCAATTCCACTACATCGGTGAAACAGGAAACCACTGTGAGCACAGAGGTTTCAGCACGTCACCCTTGACTATACTCTTGCTTACACACAGTGTAACATATGAAACAGGCAGTTGTATGTAAAAACACAGCTTGATGTCAAAAACTACAAGGTCATAACAAGTCTTTGAATATAATTTCTGTAAAAAGTAGTGCAGGCTGTGTTATTTAATTTGCTTGGATTAATATCTAAATGAAAGAGCAAGATAAAAATCACATTTTATTTAATTGTAATAATGAAAGCAAGAACTGAATGGTGGTTAATTAATATATCCATAGTTACACAGCATTTAATTTGGTACCATTTTCCCAGTCACAAAAAATCACTGATAAGCAAGTACAGCATAATTATGTGATAATAACAGAACTGATTATAACAGTACAAGTCTTTGTAAAGGCTTTCGTTAATCAATGCACTAAATGGTCATGATAGTAAATTAATTTCATACAAACTGGCATATGGGTAAGTTACATGTGTCAAATTAATTGTACTTTCAAAAATATCTGTTGGCAAGTGACAGATACTGTGTCACCATCAGAGTCAGGAATAAGATGATAAACAGTATACGCAGATATTTTTGGAGTCCCTTTTGGGTCACTCATTCAACAAGCTACATCAATCTGTATTTGCGCCAGCAAATGACGTTTGAATAAATTGGTGAGTTGTAAAACATACTATTATAATCCTTAATATGTTTCTATGCTTACATTACATGATGTTCATTGGTAACAGACAGTATCACCTAACGCATTCCAAAGTTCTGGAAAACTACATCTCACAGATCCAGTTTTGTTCAACATTACAGTTCTCATCATTCCAATCACCGATGCCTGATGCGCGGTGCCAAAACTCCACACAGTCTTGGTTTCTCCCATCATAGCTGTTGGGCTGGCCTTTACCCCAAAACCTACAGGAGATGGGGAAATATCAAAGTCAGAATAAAAATGTTCTTGGATAAGCAGAACAAAAAAAAAAACATATATATTAAATTTCCTACGTTAAGGTCACTGGAGTTCCATCCACCCATTTCCAATGCCCCTCTACTCCTTCATCAGTCAGTCCAATCCAGACTTCTTTGTCACTGCTATACAAGCCATTGATGAAGGTCTATTAAGAACGAGACATGCAAGTTACAGCAGATGTTTGTCATACAAAAGGATCAATTTAATTCAATTTTATTTATACAGCACCAAATCACAACAAACAAGGCGCTTTATATTGTAAGGTATACCCTACAATAATACATACAGAGAAAAACCAAACAATCATATGACCCCCTATGATCAAGCACCCCGGCAACATTGGGAAGGAAAAACTCCCTTTTAACAGGGAGGGCAGCTTTCTGCCACGACCGGTTGGGGTGAGAGAAGGAAGATGGGATGAAAGACATGCCGTTGAAGAGAGCCAGACATTAATAACAGGTACGATTCAGTGCAGAGAGGTATATTAACACATAGTGAGTAAGAAAGGTGACTGAAGATTATCTGTATTTGTTTCTAATTTATCTATATTTGTCTCCCTATTGTTTTCTCTCGTTCTTAACCAATTGTGAAGCACTTTGGTCAACTCTGTTGTTTTGAAATCTGCTATACAAATACATTTTGGATTGAATTGAATTGAATTGAATTGAATTGAATTGAATTGAATTGAATTGAGGAAGAAATACTCAATGCATGATGGGAATCCCCCAGCAGCCTACACCTACTGCAGCATAACTAAGGGAGGATTCAGGGTCACCTGATCCAGCCCTAACTATATGCTTTAGCAAAAAGGAAAGTTTTAAGGCTAATCTTAAAAGTAGAGATAGTGTCTGTCTCCTGAATCCAAACTGGAAGCTGGTTTCATAAATGGGAAGATTGCAGATCAGACAGCACCAATCAATAGTTTTATACAAAGAATGGATAATAACATCTACAAAGTTAGTTATTACCTGTTGGTAATACATAGGAGAGAAAAAACTAATAAGCACTGGTGATGAAAGAGTGAGCTAGTAGACTTTGAATATTGTTATTAATATTTGTATTAAGCAAAGCTTTCTGTTTTTTAAGGTAACATTTTTACGAGTATGTCATTTATGTCATTATGATTATGTTATTATGTTAGTTTTATGAAAATAAAAAAAATGACTTAATAAAAAAAACTTTCAGGAGATGAAATTCATAGCATGCGTTGTCAGTTGATGTACTGGTGAAAATGGGGAGGAAAAAAAATGAGTTCAACTTTAAGAAAAGAAAATGACCTCAAATACTATATATGGAGAGAAGACAAATGTAAACAAACCATTTCTTCTTGGCTTTTTATTATTGCCAGGTCTGCTCCTCTGTTCTGGCAGTCAGCTCTGCTCCTTTCCCACGTTTTTTTGCTAACTGAAGTGAAGTAGCAGCTGTACTCAAACTTCTTCCAGCCAGTGGGGCATTTCTTCTCTGTAATTTACAATTTTTGTTGATCAATAACCAAACACTGGGGCAAAAGTAAATAGATGTTTGATAGCTCTTTTCTTTTTGTTTACCTTGCATTGTTGCATTCAGTCTGTTAATTTCCTCCAACAGCTTTACTCTCTCAGCAGTCAGGTTTTCATTATTCACCTTCAGCAGGTCTCTTTCTGATGTTACATTCTGAAAATTGCTTTGAAGAGCGTTTTTTTCCTTAACCAATGAATCATAATTAGCCTGCAGGACATTTTCTGCTTTTTTGATTACATTGTAGGTAGACTGAAGACGCTCAAGTTGCACAGTCAGATTTTGGTGACCTTTTGCTAACTTGTCCTTCTCACTTGTAGAGAAGTTGTAGCTATCTTGCAGATTTTCCACTGTCTTAATCAAGTCGTTGTAACTATTCTGCAGCTGCTCTCTTGATCTGGTTACATTGTTGAATTTGTTCTGTAAGTTGTTCCTCTCTTTGGTCACAGAGTCAAAACTAGTCTGCAAGTCATTTCTTTGCTTGAGGACTGAATCATATTGTTTTTGTAGCAACTCTTTGCCTGTAGTCAAGGCATCATTGTTCAACTGCAGCTGGTTTTTAAGAGTTTTTAGCTTTTCTAAATCTTGGTTTAAAGCAGCGTTACTGTCCTTTAACTGGGCTTGGCTTTGTGTAAGCTGTTGTTTTTCCTCCCTCAGTGAATTGTAATTGGTCTGCAACCGTCCTCTGCTTGTAGATAAGGAGTTGTAATTTTCCTGTAAGCGATCATAGCGTATCTGCGTATCCTGTTTCTCTTTTTGCACAGCTTTTATGTTTTGCTGCAGGTTCTGATTCTGCATACTCATGGCTTTTGAGCTATTCTGATGGTCTCGTTCCACATTTTGATCTGTTGGAGAGGAGTCATGACAGAGGTGAGGGCAATCAATTTATTTCACCTTGATATAAGGAAATGTTAATACTTGACAGACAGAACAAAAAGGTAGACTCACAGTGGATGCTTTGACCTATGACACCAGCCAAGAGGAGTAAACACAGCAACCCCAGGCACACTGTGGCAATCTTGAAAGGGCTGGTTCTTACTGCATAAACTGAATGATGGATGGCAAAGGAGAAGGAGAAACTATAAGTTGGTGAAGCATGCTAAGGAAGTTGTGGTTTTAGAGGGTGGTATTGCAAAATTACACTTTAAAAAACATTCATCTTGCATAAAAATGGTTAATTCCTCTTTCAAAATGTACCTAATTCAAATATTTGTAATAAAGCAACTTCAACCATATGTGCTTTATACAATGACTGTTAATGGAATAAATAATACTACGTTCACTGCAGCCTAAAAAGTGTTCTGTTTGACTTTAAATACAATATATTCACATGAAGCTTTTTGTAGTCATATAATGCTGTTATTTTGATAAAAGGACATAATTAAGTTAAATATTCATCATTTGCATTTTGGTTCCACCAGTTCCTTGTGCAAATAATAAAGAGATGAGAGTGCATGGTGATGTTGTGCAGGTACTAGACAAATGGTTGATTTTCTATAAAACTACTGCTTAGCACTATCGTTACCAAAAAAGCACACCTTCAACTACAGGAAGATTACCATTTCCCCATTGCTCCATGTAGATCAAAATTTTCCATGGGAGCCAAGCATAAAAGTTGAGAGCAGAGCAATGTTATGTATTTGTGATTTCCTTTGAAAAAAAAAGACAGGAAATTTAAAATCAAGGTTCATTACCTGCAAAGTGAAATTTGCTGCCTTCTTCAAAAAACTGCTTGTAGGCAATTTTACTGTCCTCAATGCCATGTGTGGATGCATGGTACTCGACACTCATCCTTGCATCTGCCTTATCAGCTGGAGTCCAATCTGTGAAATCAAAAATGTTTTATGTGAAAAAGTTTTCACTATAATAAATCCCCTCCCTTTCAAACTATTTACACTGAGGTGTTGATTGCTTTTAAAATAATATAAGGTTAATGATAAATAATCAAATATATATATATGCCTAAACTTTAATGAATGCAAAATATAATTGAAATAATCCTTACCTCCCCTTGCAGATCAAACACAATCAATGGACGAGCTGGAAATAGAATGATGAGCTTTTTCAGTTTGAAGAGTTTAAAATGTAATCTACTTCCTTTCTTTTTGCTTATAGGGCAAACTTTGGGGGTATTTTAGGAGGTGGAGCAAGAGCATACCTCTTTCCTGAGTGAGTCAGCTAGAGATGATGGGAAATCAAAAGATAATCTAAACATCTGTGATGAATTTTAACAGTGCATTGCACAGAACACAAAGCAATTATGATAAACTTAATATTATAGTGTTTCTGATTTAATACCCACCAATAAACTCTCCAAATATTTGCCACCATAGAAAAGTTTTGATCCTGGCTGTCTGAGTAGGAATTTCGCAACATGAACCGTCTGCTCTTATGAATAGATATGCGGAACTGTAGATTTCACAAAAACTTAAAAATGCTGAGATTGAAGTTTCAATGTGAAGATATTATGCAAAAAGTCTAAGTCAGATATATTGTTCAAGTTTTATTCTAAGATCTCTTTGTAGAAAAAAAAATAAGTAGGCTAAATATGTGCCAACTTCTTAACCTTCTAATCTACTTTGTCAATTCATTCTCTTAACCATTTTCTATGTGGGGTTGTGAGGCCACTGGAGGTGATCCCACAAGTTGCAGGTTGAGAGACGAGGTCCAAAATGTGTGTATTTTGACATATGATGAACTGTTAGATACCTGTGTGATGCTATGAAGAATACCTACTGCTGAAAAGCTGTGTTGTGTATGATTATTGTTTATCCTTTTCTTAGGTCAGCTCGATTTCAAATACAATGTGAAGCCAAAAAGTATGCATCTTTCAAAATAAAATCACTGATTTTAATAGTTTTATGCTCAGTGGTTCTCTAACTATTGTTCCCATCTTTGACTGTTCATGAAGAAGTGATACTACAGCCTTTGCATTTAGGTGGACCCTGCTGTTCTCCAGTTCATCTAACTTTACTGTAGGGGCAACGAGTTTCTGCTGAGCAAGTGAAGTGATAAAAAAAAATGTGAGAAAAGCAAGAGTGCAGAAAGTGTGGGTTTGACAGATACACCCTTTTATTATCTCAGCCAAGCAGATGTTATACATCGAGCAGATGACGTTCACAATCAGTTACAATGTCAAAAATAGCCACAGAGTATAATAGAACATGGCCAACCCACAGAGTATGCACAAAGAGTGTGGTTTCAATTGGAGTGCTGCGGTACCGTTACATTTACACACATATAGTGATAAATGTACAAATAAAATATAATGAATTTCAAACCAATAAATAACTATAGCCAGATACACATTAAACTATGGTTACTTGTTATCCAGTAGCCAGTATCAAATCAACAAAAAGCTCTTTTGGATTCCATCAAACACTCACATTATTACACACCCCTAAACTGTGTCCTTTAACCTCAGTGCCTTCTCAACTGCCTGGTGTCCCAAGCAGATGGCTGGAAAATCAGTTCACAAGTTGCTCATATAACTAAAATTATTTTAAAATTCTTTAAAGTTCTTTTTTTTCTCCATGACAATAAGAACTTTCAGTTTCAGGAAAGCTGTTTTTTGATGTTACCCTGACAACAGACAAATAAGCAACAACAAAAACATGGGGAGGTAATAGCGGCCATATAGTACTAAGTCAGTAAACACTATGACAATAATAATAATAATCTTTACTGAGTTCCTTACAACAAGGCACAAATTGGTCCATCACAAAATCCAGTACAATAAAAAAAAATAACACAGTTTAAGACATGAAGTAGAAAGTAGAGAGAAAAGCAACAAAAGGAGACCCATAAAAATGAAGTGAAATGAGAACGGCTCTCTGATAAAAGTGTGTCTGGTACAGTCTCAGGTTTGTTTATGTTTCTGAGTTTTGGATTCTTATTATGTTGAATTTTGGTTCCGGTGGTCATTGTTATTCTTTTACAACTTTGAGTTTTTTGTGTTAAGTTTTTTATTTCGGTTATATCTTTACTTTAGTTTTCCTGCCGCTTCCTTGTCTGTGTTCATTCTGTCTCATTCTGTCTTTATGGATTTTTCTTCATTATTTCTCTTTTTTTTGGAAATTAATTTTCTTTTTATCTCTTTTTACTTTTACTTTTTGGGCCCTGTACTACAAAATTAGTTTACAATACTCGGGGCATTGTTCTGTTATCAATCAGGCTAAGTGGTAAGATGAAGCTGGTCATCAACTCATTAATAAAGCCCAGCATTTTTCCAAGCTAGCTACAAACATATTCACATGAAAGGGGTGGCATTGCCAGCACCTGACCAGTAACAAGTATGAATAAGTTCACTGGCAGCAGAGCAGCTGATTTTCCAAAGTAAAACTATAATATTAGAAAAATATGTAGAGATTAAATATAGACTAAAAACAACACAGCTGCTGTAGACAAATTAGTCAAGTATGTGTGTGGGAGGAAAAACTGTGTACAGTAGTTTGCTGTGTGAATGTTTGTACTTTACCTTCGTCAATAAGACCAGAAAAGATTTACTATATTATTAAAGTTTAGCCTATTTTAAGGCAGAAAGGAAAGCCGGCAAATATGGTGACTATGCAAGTTAACAGACCTGTCAGTCTCAAAAATTCCCTTCATTTTTAGTCACCTGCACATTCACTGGAGTTGGTGTCCATTTGAGATGTTTTGCACATCAATTCTATAGTGATGATGGCGTACTCTGTAGAAAATTTGTTCAAGTAAAGACTGTCGTCCTCCTGGTGTGGCATACCCGTTGGTAACCCCCACACAGCAGAAACCCAGGCGCTGGTAGAGGCGGTGCGCTGCCGGTGCATATGCTGTGGTCCCAAGGATAACTGAAGAATATCCATAATGAGCAGCAAACTCCAGAACTTTCCTTCCCAGCACAACACCAACCCCGCATTTCCGATATCTCTGGTCAACAGAAATTCTCTGCAGGACAACAGCACCTCCTGATTCCTTTTGCTGGCCAACTGCTGCTACAGTGCCCACCACTTTGCCTTCTAGCACTGCTACCCAAAAACAGGAGCCTGGAGCAAGCAGACAATAAACTGAACTCAGCCTATTGCTTAAAATATTGGAAAAAAAAATATTTGGCATAATATTGAATGCTGACTACATGAAGGTTAAAAGGGCTCTCTCAGAAGTTAAGAGAAAAACAGTTGTGTATACATTAGGTGCACCTGTTCAACTGCATATTAACACAAATATCTAATCAGCCAATTACACAGGAGCAACTCAGTGCAGTGCAAGGCAACTACCTGAAATTTAAAGTGAACATTAAAATGGAGCAGAGAATGCAGTTCCAGACAAACTGGTTGTAATACTTCAAAACCTGATTGAACTGCCATCTCTAAGGTTTCAGCAACAGTGCTTCCTCGTGTGGTGTGTTTGTGTCTAGATAGAGTCCAAACACAAACTGGTAGAGTCAGTCTACCCCTCTCACACCTCTTTCCAAGAAACTCTCCAAGAAATAAATGTGGCAACAGTTCCCTGTTCAAGATATGTAGCTATGTAAGTTTAATGGTGTGACATTCCATTTAAAACTGCATATTAGATTTTCAAAGGCACCTTTCAACTGGTTTGTCTGTAGCGTGAGCTGTAGTAGAGCGTTATACAGCTAAGTTACCCTTAATAAGATGTTCAATACAGAAATAACAGAGACAGTTATTTTTAAGTGAGTTTGAATGTTGTATTGTTGTTGGTTGGAATACTTCAGAAATTGCCTGGGGGGGTATGAATTAAAAAAAAAAAAAAAAAAAGAACGTTTGAACACTGCTAGCATAATGGACAGGGTTTTGACGGCGGTCGCACACAAACAAAAAACAGATGATGAAGGATCGCCAAATATGCTTCCTAACCAACTTTTTTCCAAGCCAAATACTAGAAAATATGATGAAGCATATCTTGCCTTTGGCTTCACCTGCACAATGGTGGTGCAAAGGTGAAGAATTTGTTTCCCCTGAGTCGACATGTAAAATAATTACAACATAAAGATGGTTTGTTTTTCTGTTATTTAAGGCTACGTCCACACGTACATTACATAAATGTAATTTTAAAAAATAAAATTTTTTTCAAAACCAATGATGATGTTGGCATCAGGATTTGTCTGTGTTGAATGTAGAAGCCACGTCCGAACTTCACTCTGACACATCTGTCTTTCTAAATGGAGGAACAATAACTGTGTGTACAGCGTGTAAAAACTGCAGCTAGTAAGATTAACAGCAACAGTATTTTGTCTATATCTGCCATTGTAGAAATTCATCTCACATAAACAATAACATGGTGCACAGCATGAAGTCAAAAAAGGCACACACCTTTGACATTCCGTGACTAAATCAACTTTTTCCTCATCCACACATAAACGCAAAAACTGACTTTTTGAAAATCTCCACCCTGGCAGTTTTTAAAAATCTCTTTTTTCAGTGATCTGAAACGCCATTTACATGTGGACAAAAGGCACGAACGCATAAAATAATCTGCATTTTCAAAAAAAATACTTGTGTAGGTGTAGACATAGTGTAAAAGAGTTAATAGTTTATTTTATTGCTACCTGTAAATTATTGCAGTTTACCTTTATTTGTGTAATTGTTTACAAAAAGTTTGAGGTGTGAAATAAACTGCAGTGGAGTTTGACATTAAAATATGGGTGTATGTGGTTGGAGGATGTGTTTGTACCGTGCCGTGGAGGGGGGGGGGAGGAGGAGGATTTTCTTGTAAAACAAAGGGGGGACTAGTAAAAAAATGTCTGGGAACCACTTATCCAAGTAAAATAAACTGCTTGCACAATCTAAGCATTCTTCCTAATAGGTAATGTTCATTTGGAAAGAAAAGCGATGTTGAAAGTTGCCATAGACAGTGGTTTGTGGTTTTCACTTATCGCATGCAGTAATGACATTTGGGCAATAGCCTTTGGTGGCTCATTTGAATGCACAGAGTAACCCTTCAGCACTATTTGAATCTGAAAAAGTTCTAAGCTGATGACTCTGTCAGTCATGAGTTTGACATCAGTTTTGCAATGCAGAACAGTCAGAAAAAGAAAAAAGACATGCCACCACTGATAAAAGGAAATGATGAGCAACAGCTTTGATTTTGTGTTTCCCGGGACAGGAGGTCATCTATGTGGATGTAAGTAACACCAAAATTGTATCTGTAATATTTCTAAATGTGTGTTTCAAACCAGTTCAAGCAAGGGACCATGCATTACAAACAGAAACTGCAACAAGTCTTTTGTATTATGGCAAAACAGAACGTGGCAGTTTGTGGTTTCTGCGTAAATGTTACGTACCTGGTGGCTTCATGTAGAACTTCTCAATGTTCCCCATGTCTGTGTTCATGGCTCGCCTGAGGTAACCATGGATGACACATCTGCTGTAGAAGTAGCGCAAACACATCACACTTGCTGGGAGGACTCCTATCACCCACCAACATTTGGTGATGACAAGAGATATAACTGCCAGAGGAAAGAAAATTTTCAAATTACAAAAACAGAAAAATAGAGAACAATTTACCTTAAAAGGATGTTTGTTTCAGACATTAGATAGGTGATCTTACCTGTCATAGCAGCATAAAGCCAGAGACTCTCAGGGTGATGTCTTAATCCTCTGAAGGCAGTGTCTGGCACCATCTCCATCAGCCCTTCATAAAAAATTTGCTGCACTACTAGATTGTCATCTGGTTCAAATTTGCGTACTAATGGAATGTATTCATTTTGCTCTTTCAGTCCATTGCTTTGTTTTTTGTCATACTTTTTTAGTGTTTTTTTCTCCATATCACACTTGATGACGCCAGCAGAGAATCTGAGTGTGTAAAATAAGAAGCTGAGGGCCAACAGGAAGACCTTTCAGCAACAGTGTTTCCTCATGTGGTGTTTTTCTGTGTAACAGGTAGAGTTAGTCAACTACTGTCTTCTGTCACACCTATTTCCAAGAACTCCTCCTCCCCCAAGAAATAAATCTGGTAATTAGAGATTCAAGAACTGGTTCTTGTAAAGAACTGTTTTTCTTGTAGTTCCTGTTCCCTCTAAGCCTGAAGGGGAAAAGAGGGAATACATACAAGTAAAGGAAGCTCTTAAAATATGCGGTTATCCTAATTGGGCTTTCATCAAGTCAACAAAGAGCCACAGAAAAAAAGATCAAACACAAATTAGGGAGGATCAGAAAGACAAAAGCAATGACATTGTCATCCCCTATGTAGCCGGTGTATCGGAAAAACTCAGGAGAGTTTTCTCCAACCACGACATCCCAGTTTACTTCAGACCGAGCAACACACTCAGAAAAAAACTGGTTCATCTCAAAGACAAAACTCCTAAGCACAAACTTAACAATGTAGTGTGTGCTGTACAGTGTAGTGAGGAATTCCCAGACCTCTACATTGGAGAGACCAAACAGCCTCTTCATAAAAGCATGGCACAACATAGAAGAGCCACCTCCACGGGACAAGACTCAGCAGTCCATCTGCATCTAAAGGTCAAAGGTCACTCTTTCGAGGATGCCAATGTTCACATTTTGGACAGAGAGGACAGATGGTTTGAAAGAGGAGTGAAAGGCGTTTGGCTCTCAGCGAAGGCGGTCGCACTTTTCTCCTCTCCTCCTTCCCCTATCTTCCCTGCTCAGCCGCTTATGTCCTTGTCTTGTCTCGTGTTTTTCTTCTTACTTCCCTGGAACACTCTCTCACAGCCTGTGTCTAAAACCTAAAGACAACTATGGATGTGATCAACTGGTCTCTGAATGCTATTGACACCCTCTTCTCAACGAGAAGTTTGGGCTCGGGAGAGCCTGAGTGCCCTGGAGGGACTTTCCCTGCTGGATACACGATGGACGGGTGGCAGAAATGGAGGATCGTGTGCCTGGCGGGACTGTCGATCGAGGACGCTGAAGATATCTACCTATTCGGAACCATGATAACAGGGTTCTTGCTGATCGGAGCTGGCTTGGCCCTGGCTTATCGGAGAATTAAGACAGCGGAACCGGCTGCTCAAACCCCCACAAAGCTGCCCGCTGAGATTGAATTGACTGGACGGGGCGCGGCTTCTCAGAAAGGGCTCACAGACGGGGACATGGTCAAGAGCTTGGAGGCTATTGCGGCTGCAGTGAATACTCAGAATAACATCTCTGAGCGGATACTGGGTTACATCAGGGAAGAATCAGCTCAAATCAACAACTATGGGCGGAAGCTGGAAAACATCACGGATCAGTTAGCTACGGTCGTGAGGTCTCAGAATCTGCTCTGTGATCAAAAGATTGACAAGACCACAGAATTGAAGGTAAACAACATCATGGAGAAACTGGCGGCTATCCAACGGGAGATGGAGAGACCAGTGTCGGTGTGCTAAAACAAAACAGCTAGAAATTCTCATGAGCTGTTGGAAAGAAATCGCCATCTTAATGCGGCTACCCCTCCGGCGCCAGCTGCGGGCTCAAGGCTGGAGCCGAACAAAACAATCCCTGATAACCACTGTGTTGACACTGTTCCTCCCCATTCTATGCGGCCACCTGGGTTGGCTGGCAGACTGTTTACTTAGCCTGGCAGGGCGAAGGACACTGTCTCCGCTGAACTATGGACACGCATACACATACACTTACACTGATAACCACACACTCATCCCCCTCCCCTTCCAAACGCCTTCGATGCTTGTTTCCTGTGGGGGAACATGGCGGGTCTACGTGCCGCGCTGGATAAGATAGCGCTGTGCAAGGCGGCTGCTGGGTTTGCTTCACATTGCTCCTTACCCATTACCCTATCGTGTGGCTTGTTATGTCTTCCCAATGTTGGGTTGTGGACATTTATGTGCTTTTTTTGTGCAGAGGAGTTTTTTTTTGTTTCCTGTTCTCATGCTGTCCTACCATGGAAGCACAGCATGAGAAGGGGTCTCTTTTTTTCCTCTTGTACTTTCCCATTGTAATGTACATTTCAATGTTTTTTTCTCTCCAATGCTACCAATCTACGACTTGTATCCCCATGTAATGTCTGTGTGTGTATGTAAGGTCGGGGGGGGTCCCATTTCACTGCAGGGCCCCCCTGCATGTGACGAATAAAGCCTTGATTGATTTATTGATTAATTGATTGATTGATTGAAGAGGCCATCTATGTCCACTGTGAACGACCATCTTTGAACAGAGGCAGTGGTTTACGACACCAACTGTAATCTATAATCCAGTTTTGAGATCCCTTTCCAGAAGCCTTAACATCTGACCTCAGGAAATCACATGATAGGGTGGGACTAGGTTTCACAATGAGCTCACCCGAAACCTTGGCTGATTGTGACCTACACCCTTTTTCACATTTTGGCTTGTGTGATTAAGTAAAGGATCACTGGGGGGTCCATTGTCCTTGGGGGGACACTCCCATAGGGTTTAAATATGGGACTCTCCACCATTTGACCCTAGAACTGAAGAAGCTTCTCGGATGAGAGGTGAAACGTCTTCAAGCAACTTAAAGAAGTCCAGACACTTTTCTTTCCAAGCTCCTTAGACTACGATGACCTGAATGACTGAGAACCTTCACAGACATTTCATACTGCACACAATGTTTATTTATTCGTGACTTCTTTTAACTTGACCACTCTCTTTATTTTTTTTTATCATAGTTTTTAAACTCACATTGCTTTAGTTTTTTTTATGGTTTTTAGTTGTTTGAATGCATTTTTTCAAATGCTGAAGAATTTGTTTTTGTCTCATCAAACACATTTCATTTCAATGTTAAATTTGGAAAATAAAACTTCCCAAAACACTTTCCCCAGTCAGTTATGTCCCCATGTCTGTTTGAAGCATTAAGCTTGCATGTCCTTCTCCTCGTCTCCGTATCTGTGTGTTTCCTGTTTTCCTTTGACAGTCCCGCGTCCTGTGTTTAGTGTATTCCCTGTTGCTTCCTCCCTGTCTCATTTTGTCAGATTAGTTCCAGATGTGTTTCCCTCCTGTGTCTGATTCCCTTGTTATGCTTTGTGTATTTAAGCCCCGTGTTTTCTTTTCCCGTTGTCGCATTGTCCCACATTGTTGTGTTTTGTGTGCTCCTGGTTTTTTGTTTCTAACTTTTGTATTTAGTAATCTTGCTACAGTGCAATAAAGCTACCTCCTTCAGTTTAACCCTTTGTGTTTGGGCCGTCTTCCTGCCTGCCACAGCACCTGTACATGACAATGTCATGAAAATGTTTGTTTGATTGCTGAAGTCTCACTTTAAATAGGTGCCTTTAAATGACTTGATCATCACTTTGCAATACCGTGTACCCCAGCAGTAAGAAAAATACTGCACCCACTGAACCTGGATAGCTACTAGGTGAGCTCACTGTAAAATAGGGGACAGTGCATGTGTTTGTGGTAAATAGAAGACTGGAACTATGACAGGCAGAATGGTCAGGGAATGGAAAACCAACATGGTTTTAAACCAAACTCTGTCATTTAAATTCTAAGTTATCTGGCAAGAAATGAATTACCTTTTATGCACAGTTCCAACAACTGCTTCACTTCCTCACTGTGCATAAAATCTCAAACCCAAAGAGCAAATTGCTCAAAATTACAATGCAAATGATTGCAACAGGATTAAAATTATTTGAGCACAATAAAGAATATACACAATCCCCAACTGTTTATATGTTGGCTTAAGGCTTAAAAATGAGCCACAAAATACCCTGCTTATTCATGAGCACTACAAAGGATGTCGCTAATGTAGTGTAATCACTTTAAGAAATGTTCCGCTGTATTAAAATAGAATACGACAGTGGCAGCAGAAGGCAAGAGGCTGAGAGGAAGCAGGGAAGCTGGTGCGGAGTGACTCACTAGTCCGAGAATTCTGTTGAGATTAAAAAGAATCGTCGTACATCCGAAAGGACCAAACATGCCAAATGTGACATGAGGGTCGGATCAGTTGGATGCTATATTTAACAGTGATGACGTTTTTCAGTTGTGATGCATACAAAATGATACTGATGCAAATCCTGGGGGAAGGCTTGAATAGAAAACCACTACAAGGGCATGAGGGAAGCAAATGGAAGAACTGTGCTTGGATCACAGCGAGAAACTATCCTTCAGATAAGCTCATTGCAGAAAAGTCTGCAGACACTTTTCAGTCTCTTTTAGATGCAAATGAGCAGCAATGCCGTCTGCTTGGAAAAAAATGCCTCACCACATCTTTCATACACAGGTGAATATCATGACTGCTTCACAGTCTAGGAAGGAGATACACTGAACAAAAAGCTCAGTAATGTCAAATTTCAATTCAGTAAGAATACAGTGAGTGTGGGGGTGTATTTGTATTTGTAATTCTATGTTACTAAGCTACATTTTTATCCTCTGTGGTTTTTCAGTATACATACTATGAGCACATGTTGCCTCCCACTCTCAAGTAGTCACTTTCTTCTGAAATCAATACTATCCTCTTTGTCTAGCTCTATTTAACCCTCTTTATTCTGCAGCACTATTGCATAAATGCAACACATTAAAACTCTGTTGTTATTGTGCTTACTACAGTAAAAATGCTTCTCTTTTCAGTTTAACAAAATATAACTTGTATGTTAGCTGTGTTCGATAGCTGAAGTTTTCATTCATTGCAGAGGTAAATGAGAGAATTGAAACCATTCTCTTTTCCACGTATAGTGTTGTGGAGTAAATAGGCTGTTAACTTAGCTTAAGCTTAGCTTAAAAACTGTCATGGTTCCCCAGTCTCCTGTGCATCTCACATATTTCTATCCGTCTTTTCTTCTGTGTGTGTATGCAATAACCACACCTTCTGTTGCAGGACCGGGCCTTCCCTCTGTTCCCACCTCAGCTGTTGACACACCTGGACTGATGAACTCACATGTGGGTAATCTGTGACGGATCAGGCTGCTATTTAAGCTGGAGGTTTCCCTTCATTTGATGCTGGATCATTGAAGTGGAAGGAGTTGGAAGAGTTGTTGGTTTGCAGCAGGTGTGGCGCTGTTTGAAAGCATGAAATCACAGTGGGTTGTTTTTACAGTGGTTTTGAGATGTACTGAGAAGCAAGTTCAACATAATCAGTACGCCTTACTAATTCTGGGTTGGAAGCATTTTTGCCTTCAGCACTGCCCTAATTCTTCATGGCATAGATTCAACAAAATGCTGGAAACACTGATTTGATGGCATCACACAACTTCTGCAGATTTATCAGCTGCACGTTTATAACATGAATCTCATCTTCTACCACATCCTAAAACTTTCTTTTGTGTGTTTCCTTGTCACGCTGAAGAACTTTTATAATTGCTTAACATTTAAGTATCAAAGTACATCTTTCCTCTGGTAGTTATCTCTATTATCATCACCGAATGTTGGTGGGTATTACAACTCCTGTGGTGTGCACTTCTACAGTAGATGTGTCATCCATGGTTACGAGCACAGACATGGGGAATATTGAGCTCTACAATAAGTCAACAGGTACATAACAGGAAATTGCAGTTGGAAACCACCAACTGCCATGTCCTATTTCATGAAAATACTAAATAATTACCTCAGCTGCTGTTTGTAGATCCATTGCATCAGTCCCTTCGATCTTTCCTCCAAATGTTTATGTAGAATAAAATACATTTTCTGATGAAAAACCCCTAACCTCAGTATTTTGTTGTACTTTGAGTTTTAGGACCTCAGAAAGCCAGCTACAAAATCCAGACTGATACGATGACAAATCTACAAACTAAGCTACAGATAAACCCTACTTTCCCCCACTTGCTGTAGTTTTGGACAACATAATATGATGACATACTCCATCATGTTAATAGCTAAATATAACGTCCTACACATTTAGAAATATTACAGAGAAAATTTAGTTGATACTTAGTCCATGTAGAGAACCGCCTGTCCTGGAAAACACTAAATCAAATCCTTTTTAAAGGACTATAACAGAGAAGGGATGAAATCTCCAGTCAAATTCTTCAGTTGATTTTCAGTTGCTTTTATCAATCATGGCATGTTTTTCAGATTGCTTAACGTTGTAAAACATTGACTTCAAACTTCTGACTGCACAGCTTTTGCATGCCACCTTTTTTATACTCTGCCTCTGCCCTGTGTTCAAATTCAGAGGTAATATGCTTTAAAAAATAAATAAATAAAAACTGTTAAAATATTCATTCAGTTTTTCTGATGAGGAATCAGACCTCTTGGCATTTTGGCCTGTTTTAGGCCCTTAAACAACTTGAATATCTTTCAAAAAAAAAAAAAAGATCATGTTTTCAGTTAAAAAAAAAAACAAACAAACCACCTTATCACCATAAGCTGGAAGACAAACTTCTCCCATCTGCAGCAGTTACCACAGTTACAATGAGAACTATTTCAGATGCTGATTCAGTCCTGACAGTTTACCTTGTGCATTCAAATGCGCCACCAAAGCAAGTTGCCTAGGTGTCATCATTGTGTACTGTATGACAAGTCAAAGCCACAAGCCATCATCCTAGAGCAGGCAGACATATTTCAGCATCCCCCTTCTCCGCAAATGAACCTCACCTATCATGAAGAACACTCAGAGTGTGCAAGCTGTTGAACTTCATGTATTTTGGTTAGTACTAACTTGCAAAATATCCTCAATTAGGTACACCTTGGTACTGTCAGTTCTGACCACTTTTTGCCTTTAGAACCACCTTAATTCTTTATGGCATATATTTAATAGGGTGCTGGAAATACTCCTCAGAGGTTTCAGTATATAATCATGTAGCTGCTTGATGCAATTGCTGCTGATTTGTCTGCTGTGCATCCATGATGTGAATCTCTTGTTCCACCATATCCCAAAGCTGCTCTGTTGGATTGAGACCTGGTGACTATGGAAGCCATTTGAGTACAGTGAACTCATTGCCATGTTTAAGAAAGCAGTCCGAGGTGATTTGAGGTTTGTGACATGTCATATTATCCTGCTAGAAGCAGCCATTAGAGAATTGGCACACTGTGTCGGACTGACATGGTCTGCAACAACACGTAGTAAGGCCATGGCATTAAATGACGCTCATTTAGTACTAAGAGGTCCAAAATGTGCCAAGAAAATGTCCCTCAAACCTTTACAGCCCCACCACCAGCCTAAACCACTAATGGAAAGCAGGACGGATCCGTGTTATTCCAAATTCTGGCAGCAGAAATTGAGACTTGCTGGATGGAGATTGTCTTTGCTGACAGGCACCCAGTGTGGTCTTAGCTGCTGTAGCTCATCTGCCTTAAAGATTCAATGTTTTGTGCTTTTGTACTGAGTTCCTGGTACCTTATTAGCTTAAAACCATTGTCTTTTGACTTCAACATCTTCACTCAGAAACCTCCTTTTTGGATATTTTCTCTCTTTTATTTGGAACATTCAATGTAAAAGCTAGAGATCATCCCATATGGAAAAGAAATAGGAAAAACTTATAAAAGACTTGCATCAGCTTTAGCTTGCTTCATGTAATGAATCATTTAAGGCTTATATGATTTACTCATGAAAGTGGCCACTTTCTCATTACTTTCGTATATTGTTTTAGGAAGTATCCAAAGCATACAAGTTCCATTTATATAATTTTTCAAGGGATCTTATATCTGTTTTCACTCTTGTATGCTTTTCATTTTTCACACAAGACATATATGAATCTTATAAGGTTTGTATCTATCTTTTCCATATGGGATTGTAAAGGAAAATCCCAGTAGATTAGTACTTTCTGACATACTCTGACCAGTCACAACACCTTTATAGTCACTTAAATCACCTGTCATCCTGATTGTGAAGTTCCATTTGCGTTTGAATAGGTCAACCATGTCTGTTTGTCTAAATGGACTAAATTGCTAGCGTGGGATTGGATGGATTCTTCCAGATGCATCTTTATAGTGTTTAACGCACATTTAACCTTAATCTTTTTACTCCACCACTGATGGTGTTAAAGGGTCTGTCAGAGAAAGAAAAATCGCTTGCAGCCTGCACAAAAATTTGAGGGGATAAACTTACCAATGTCCAAAATTCCTCATTGTTGCTAATCAAGAAAAAGACAAATGGTAACCCTGACTGTATGATTACTCCAATTATCAGTCCATGTGTCAAAACATCCTTGGGCAGGGTACTGAACCACAAATTGCCCTAGATGCATTTACTAAAGTGCGCGTGAATGTTGGAGAAAAGTCCTTAGGTATAGATAAAAGCACTGTACGTATGCACGTGGTTGGGTGAATGAGATTTGTAGTAGAAAGTGCTCTGAGTGCTTAAAATTGAGCAGAAAGGTGCTATATTACTACTAGTCCAT
The DNA here is from genome assembly GCF_036321145.2 of Pelmatolapia mariae. NCBI lineage: Eukaryota > Metazoa > Chordata > Actinopteri > Cichliformes > Cichlidae > Pelmatolapia > Pelmatolapia mariae. The sequence goes on from NC_086232.1 coordinate 38,940,740, forward strand.
TTAATAGATGAGGTCATTGCAGCCCTTCTCCTGATGTGTTGTTTCAAGATGCAACCGTATTATTTCAGTCTAAACTTTAGTCGGTTAGCAGTTTCTGAAATGACCAGTCACATCACCTTTAGAGTCACTTAAATCACTTTTCGTCTCGATTCTGAAGCTCTGCTTGAACTTGAATAGGTCGTCTTGAGCATTTCTGCTTGTCTAAATGGACTGAACTGGTGGCATGTGACTGGCTAATTAGGTATTTGCATAATATAGGATATATAATATATTAAAGAAGAAGTATAGTAGGTGTAACTAATAAAGTGTCTGGTGGGTGTGTTTCTGTTTCTGGCTTCACTTACTCTAACATCAAAATAGTCAACAACACAAATGTAGATATTAATTTTATCAGTCAGCCCAGGGTTTCCCAAACTAGGAGATGTTTTTACAAAAATGAAGACATGTCTATAAACATGTGGCCAAAACAACCATCCATTCTCTTCCACTTATCCTTTTCAGGGTGGGGGGGTGGGGGGACTGGAGCCTATTATAGCTGTCTTAGGGCGAGAGGCAGGGTACAATGTGCTTAATTTTACTCTTCCCCTGTGGCACCATTATGTTCATTTGTGTCAGCTGTGTCTCCAGGTGTTTCCAATTCCCTCATTAGCTTCGTGTGTATTTAAGTCCTCTGTCTCTTACTGTTCTGTGTTGGGTTGTTTGTTTCCAGGTCATGTCACGGCACGTCATAGTTTTCTCTCCTACTGTTCATGTTTGGTTTATTTCATAGTTTCGTTATCGCATGTTCCTGTTCAGTTTTATGTTCTAGTCTCTTGTCGTTGTTGCTTTTTTGTTTGTTTTGTTTGTTTTGGTTTGTTTGTTTTTGTCTGTCATCAGCCTAAATAAACGGCTCACTTTTTGCTACACCGTAGTTCGTTTCTCCCGTGTCTGCTTTTGGGTCTATTCCTCAAACACACCGGCTGCTCGGCCGTGACAGCCGGAGTACCCGGAAACACACAAACACGGGGAGAACATGCACAGAACATTCACAGAAAGACCCCCGGCCTGATGGTGGAATTGAACTCAGGGACTTCTTGCTGTGATTCAACAGTGCTAGCCACTGTGCTGCCCAAAACAAACTGGCCAAACAAACATGGATAAATTTACAAAGCAACTTTTACAAATAAAAAGCAAATTATGATATTTTATATAGCATGAGAGTCCCATGAGTGTGTATGTGTGTGTTTGTCTGAATACATCAGTGTGGCTTATAGTAAGAAGCCTTCTCAGTGGTCAGTAAATCTGAAAAGGAGCTACAGTGCATTTAAAGCCAAGAATGAAAGCTGGAAAAAAGACAAGTTAGTAAGTTAATGATGGTATTGAGATCCATCAGCCTCAGGGCCATCATTACAGCATGTACACATCTGATTAAGGCAATGCATTGTTGCCTATTTATGTATTGCTTGCTAGATGGATTCTTCTAGATTCATTATGGTGCTTAAAACAAATTTATCATTAATCTTATTGCTCCACCACTGATGGTGTTAAAGGGTCTGCGCAGAAAAGGAAAACTGCTTGCAGCCTGAAAAACAATTTAAGGAGGGGATAAACTCATCAATGTCCAAAATTCCACCGTTGTTGCTAATCAGATAAAACCAAATGGTAACACAGACAGTATGATTACTCCAGTTTTCCACATTCAGTGCTTTTATAGTTGGAAACAATATCCTATAAATCCTATAAATAGGGGCGGCTAAGGTTCAGGCAGTTGGTGGATTTATCCCTGGCTGCTTCAGTCTATAGTGTCATCCTTAGGCAGGGTACTGAATCACAAGTTCCCCTAGATGCATTCACTAAAGTGCGTGTGAATGGTGGAGAAAAGTGTTTATGTATAGATAAAAGCACTGTGTGTATGTGCATAATTAGGTGAATGAGATTTGTAGTAGAAAGTGCTCTGAGTGCTCAAAATTGAGCAGAAAGGCGCTATATTAGTACTAGTCCATTTAATAGATGAGGTCATTGCAGCCTTTCTCCTGATGCGCTGGTCCAAGATGCAACCATAATATTTCAGTGTAAACTTTAACTGACATAAGTGCTATGCTATCTGGAATTCAGAGAGTTTCCTGTCAGTTATTCATGCATCATCTTTCGGTGCTTGCCAGAAGAATATTTGCTGCTTTTGATCATCTGTGTCTATTGATTTCTGGGCCAGACTGACTGAAGATTTCTCAGAGCTGAGAGAGTTTCCTGTCAGCTATAATGTCATATAAGCCGATTGATTTGCCACACTTTGATCATCCATATCTGGTGATCCCTGAGACACATTTTTTTATTTTTTCCTGTTTGTTTATCCTGGTGTTGTGGTGACATATGTGATAGCTCATTTTTAGGATAATTTAGCTTGTGACTCAGTCAAATCAAAAGACACCCACTGCTAAAGCCGTTATAGGACACACATTTTGTTTATGCTGAAAAATGTTGGACCTTGCCAAATGAGTATAGTCTTAAAACCATCCCACAGAGGATGTAAATACTTCCCTAATTTAAATGGGCAAAATCTGACTAAGCAAGCCCATACCTGAGAAAGAGCACAGTGAGGAAAGTGTATAAACTCAAGGGCCAGGAACACCGCTTCTTGAGAAGAGCAGCAGTTTTCTCACTTGAACTGCAGGGAAACAAATGTCCTTGTTATGTTTGTTAGTGAGTGATGCCCTGAGTTAAATCAAGCTGTTCAGTTTGTGCTGTGTGGGCTAAATCTTGGAGGCTTCTGTCCTGGTCCGTCATTTTCTCGTTCCCCCACCATGCCTGCAGTCAGTTTGTGTTCGCTGCTGCTTCTCCTGATTCTTGGAGAGCATTAGTCACCCTCGATCAGTCTAGAGAGCAGTGAGAAAAAAGAGATTAAGTGAAATGATTTCATTTCTTTAAATTTAGCATGCTGAATTACAGTAAAATATTACATCATCTTCTGTTCCAGGGGCTTCTTTAACGTTGTGCTGTTTGGATCCACAAACAGAGTGATGCTGTGCTGTGGCCCAGTAATGGCTGACAGATTTGAATCTTAAGTTTCGGGTGGATATTTGCATTCAAAACCGAATGCAGCTCATGTAGGGTGACTTGAATTTGGATGAAATGTACTTAAGTTTCATCATCTGATCATTTTTTCTGAACTGTCTCCCCACTAACAGGGCATCTTGAAAAGAGAGCCATCATAGAGTCAGGGGAGATGCCACGTTGTTTAAATCCACAAATAACAAAGTGCAATCAGGAGGTTTTCAAAGTCAAATGACGATACAACAAGAACTACTTAAGAGGCGTACTAGCTCTCTTAAGAAACGAGCAGGTGGTGTCTTTAGAACGTGCTAAGATCCCTGATTTTTATGTATACTATTATATTAACAATTTATATATTTGATTTTATATGACATAACAATGCAGATTTTCTTTTTCTTAAAAATCCTTAAGATCAAAGTGAACTGTTATGTTAAGTATTCACTGTATCACAGCAAACTCTGGTTAGATTCATCCTGTTTGCTCTAATTAACTTTAAGTCCTTGACTGATTCCTCTTGTGGAAAAAAATCATTAACTGAACACACAATTTTTTCAGAGGTAGTCTGCTTTGGAGATATTTTGTGCTATTTTCTATTTTATTCTGATTTGTCCAAATATGAAAATTAAAATAGCTAATTGGCTACTCTTTACGAGCTATTTTATTTTTCACCGATGTAAATTGTTTAGACAAGGTTTTTAAAAAAAATGAATAAAATAATAAATTATAAGCTTATGTCTTCTTCTCTGTTTATAATATTTCACTGTTCTTCACTATGTAACAATTTAAAAATCAGAAAACATCTACTAGGACAATATTTAAAGGTACAATGTGTAAAATCTCACTGCTAGATTTCGATTAATTCCAGCTGACTTCTATTTTTTTACCTCTCCCAATTCAAGTGCCTAGCTACGTTGGCTACTGTACAGCAATTAGGCTTAAGTCAGCCAATAGATCAAAAACGTAAAATGTAGATCAGACTGTTTGCTTAGAAAAACATTTTTGTACACACTATATTTTTATACTTACACTTAGCAATAAATCAAGAATAAAAAAGGATTGAACAATTAACCAAACAATTTAACATTTTAGTATTTTGCTCCTAAGTCACCTCAAAAACTCTGGTAGTTGTTTGTGTGTTTGTCAATCCACAAACACACACTACATACTGGCACCTCAGTTGCCAGTATGCTACTTGTCCCTGTCTATTTTCTGGAGGAGGCTGTAAACCCTGGTGAAAGGAGTCTAATGGGGGTCAGCGTGTCAGTTAAGCATATTTCTGTCCAGTGACAGTGTTGCTGATTTGAGCTGTTGAAGAACTTTTCTGTCGGTAAGCGTGGTTGTTTTGGCCACTGTTGGCTGGCATTATTGCAACTTTCTTTGAAGTCACTCTAACATTGTTGGACTCGGACAAAACATGTGAGTTTTGTCCGATGTAATGAACCTGTTTTGAGTCTTCCTTCCTTCCTTCCTTTTTTTTTTTTTTTTAAGGGCACTCGAGCTTAATATTAGCTGGCATAATGTTAGCTTATAATCAGTTGTTCTCTAGCCAGCTAGCTGTCAGCTGTCCAAAGACAGTATGGCCACATATCAACTCTTCTGAAACATGTTTGCACATGTTTTTTGTGAACTTCAATTCAGGAGATGAGGCTTGAAGTGAGGACCAAGAGGATGAGTTGGAAATTAAGTGAGAAGGCAGATTAAGATGAGAAGAAGAACGGTGTAATGAGAAAGAGGTGATGAAAATATACATGTACAAAAGTTTTGAGAATGTCACAAATACTGGTTTTCACAAAGTTTGCTGCTTCAGTTTTTATGATAGCAATTTCCATATACTCTAGAATGTTATGGAGAGTGATCAGATGAATTACAAACTCCTTCTTTGCCCTGAAAATGAACTTAATCTCAAAAATTCAATTTCCACTGCATTTCATCATTCAGCATTTCATGCCATGAAAGGACCTGCTGAGATCATTTCATTAATGTTCTCATCAACTCAGGTGAGAATGTTGACGAGCACAAGGCTGGAGATCATTATGTTATGCTGACTGAGTTAGAATAGCAGACTGGATGCATTAAAAGGAGGGTGATGCTTGAAATCGTTGTTCTTCCTATTAAACATGGTTACCTGCAAGGAAACACAAGTAGCCATCATTGCGTTGCATAAAAAGGGCTTCACAGGCAAGGATGTTGTTGCTACTAAGATTGTACCTAAATAAACCATTTATCAGATCATCAAGAACTTCAAGGAAAGAGGTTCAATTATTGTGAAGACGGCTTCAGGGCGCTCGAGAAAGTCCAGCAAACACCAGGACCGCCTCCTAAAGATGATTCAGCTGCGGTATCAGAGTGCCACCAGTGCAGAGCTTGCTCGGGAATGGTAGTAGGCAGGTGTGAGTGCATCTGTACGCACAGTGAGGCAAAGACTGTTGGAAGATGGTCTGGTGTCAAGAAGGGAAGCAAAGAAGCCACTTCTCTCCAAAAAAACCATCAGGGACGAACTGATATTCTGCAAAAAGTACAGCGAGTGGACTGCTGAGGAGTGGGGTAAAGTCATTTTCTCTGATGAAGCCCCTTTACGATTGTTTGGGGCATCTGGAAAAAGGACTGTCCAGAGAAGAAAAGGTGAGCACTACCATCAGTCCTGTCTCATGCCAACAGTAAAGCATCCTGAGACCATTCATGTGTGGGGCTGCTTCTCATCCAAGGGAGTGGGCTCACTCACAATTTTGCCAAAAAAAACAGCCATGAATAAAGAATGGTACCAAAACATCCTCTGAAAGCAACTTCTTCCAACCATCCAAGAACAGTTTGATGAAGAACAATGCCTTTCCCAGCATGATGGATCACCATGACATAAAGCCAAAGTGATACCTAAGTAGCTCGGGGAACAAATCATTTTGGGTCCATGGCCAGGGAACTCCCCAGACCTCAGTCCAATTGAGAACTTGTGGTCAATCCTCAAGAGGCAGGTGGACAAACAAAAACCCACTAATTCTGACAAACTCCAAGCATTGATTATGAAAGAATGGGTTGCCATCAGTTAGGATCTGGCCCAGAAGTTGATTGATAACATGCCAAGGCCAACTGCAGAGGTCTTGAAAAAGAAGGGCCAACACTGCAAATATTGACTCTTTGCATAAACGTGATGTAATTCTCAATAAAAGCATTTGAAACTTATGAAGTGCTTGTAATTATACTTCAATATATCACAGAAACAACTGACACGAAGATCTAAAAACACTGAAGCAGCAAACTTTGTGAAAACTAATATTTGTGTCATTCTCAAAACTTTTGGCCACGACTGTACAAATTTTTAATAGTCATATATAGTTTGAAAAATAAATTTATGATTTTTAAATTAAAAATGTGTTTTATGTTTGTGGCCAGTCTCTAGTTACACACATAAAACATAATTAGGCAGAATGACAATGTCCATCTCAGCCAATGTATTCAAGATACCCGGGACAACATGTCGCCTTCCACAACCCGGCACCTGCTCCTGTGTTTTTTAGCATTATATTATATTGTTGTTAAATCTCAATTGAAAAAAAAAAAAAAAAAAAAAAAAAAAAAAAACTTTCCTATCTAGGTGTTGTGTTGTGACATGAAGAAACAGTAATACTAAAGATTGACTACAATCATTTTATAATTACTTTAGCTGTAGATCGGTGACATAATTTAAATTCAGTTAAATTCATTTTATTTGTTTAGCATGAAATCACGAAAACATTCACCTCAAGGCACTTTATATTGTACGTTAAAGACCCTACAATAATACAGAGAAACCCCAACAACCATACAATGCCACATTACCAGACGCTTTGGCGACAGTGGGAGGGAAAAACTCCAGCAGAGCCATCTGCTGGGCGGGGCGGCCATCTGCTGTGACCGGTTGGGAGACGTGTTGTTTTTTAAAGGTTTGGTAGTTTAGAAAGCTGATAGAACAGGTCATCTATGAATCAGACGGTTGGTGGTTCCTTTCCTGGCTGCTCCAGTCTGTATGCCAAGGTATGCTTGGGCAAGATACTGAACCCAAAGTTGCTCTTCAATGCATCCATCAGGATGTGAATGTGTATGAATGTTCAATAAAAGCACTTAGAGCATGTTTGTATAAATGTGTGTGAATAGAGTGTGCTGTACAAAGGACTTCGAGTGTTAAAGTAGAATAGAAAAGTGCTATTTAAGATCAATAGAGCAAAAGTATGAGCAAATCTATGTAAATGAGTGAGACGTTCCTGGTCAAAGATGTGAAGAAGACAGTTTGTTTAAAAGAGCTTTGCATGTCCTCTGCAGAGATGAAGTAACCTGCCAGATGGATGACCATCTGAGCCGCACTCGTGAATCAGGCCTTTGTGGCAGAGTAGTAGACTGAAACCACTCTGAGAACAATGCTTATGACAGCCCACTTGGTGGTTTCCAAATTGCATCTAGAGGACTAAGAAATGATTATCTGGTGTATTGAGACAAAAATTTTCTCTTTGGGAAGAACTCCAAGGACTGCAAATGGTTGGCAAATCCAAGCATTGCTCATCGCCTACTAATACGGTCCCAATAGTAAAGCATGATGGCGGCAGCATCATGCTGTGGGGATGCCCCTAAGTGATAGAAACTGAAAAACTGATGGAAGGATGGTGAAAAATAGAAACAAAGTGATCACTGAGAAATGCCTGATCGAGAGTGTACAAAGCCAGAGTTATTTGAAGTTGAATTACTGGTCAGTAGTCCACTAAATGTCCTCTAAATCCACCAGTCCTACCAGTAACCTCAAATTAGTGATACATAAGCACAGACTAAAGAATAAAACAATAAAAACTTATTTACAACATGTTACTGTCATGGCACCTGGAAGCTGCCCTTCAAGATTTGTTTATACATACTGTAATAAACTAACCAGTACTTTCTCTAACTTTTCACAAATTGTGGATACCCTGGATGTATTTCAGTGTTTACTACACAGGTTTTGTAAAGCATGAACATATTTGCATAATAGAATTCTGTGTGCTGAAAATAACTAGATGACTTCACGTTGTTAATATTCAGGCTGAAAAATATGTTTACAACCCACTTTCAAGTATGAAGTGTCTTTAAACACAATTACAGTGCAAGAAAGATGACTACAAATGACTGCTGACTGAGGCAACACCTCAGTGACACAGCAAGTCATCGGCGGTAGAACAGAACAGAACGTACTGGTGGATGACAGAGGAGAAGAAAAGAGGAGGGAGGAGTTGGCAAGAGAAAGACAAAGAGGTGGGAAGATGTTGAAATGAACACAAAGTTTTATTTGGTGCTCCAGGATGCAAACGTGAAGCTCCATGTGAGTCCAGAAAACGTGGACTAGAGGAAAAACATGAAGCAAGGGCTGGTTAAAACATGTGATGTTGTTATTCTGCGACAGTTATAATCGGTGAAGCACAGTGGAGAATTAGGACACGGAGAAGTGGAAACTGTGGGTAGGAGGACTAATTTATTGGTGCTGTATCATGATTCTGTGCGATAGAGAGATCAGACATGGCCACCCCCTACTTTCCGGAAATATTCTCTGAGCCTTTTTGAGCCTGTTTATTAACACTGGCCAAAAGATTTTCCTCTGGGGCAAACCATGGCTATGAAATAGTTGCATATGTGGAGTATAGTTGCAAACCCACTTTTGGAGGAAATGTTGAATCAATTAACCATTTCTAAAGAGGAGTTGTCTCTTATCTCATTTTATAAGCAAGCAGCCTGCTCATCCTTCCCCCAGTACCCTCCTACATTTTGCAAAAAATTAAATCTCACATTAGAGACTTTTGTAGTGTTTAAATCTGTGCTCTCCTCTGTGGTTTAAAATGGGGCACAGTCATTTAGCATGCATGCTTCAGTCAAGTTTTATCAACAGCTGAATGAGTGGTAAATGGACTGCATTAATGAGTCGCTTTCCTGTCTTTTCAACCACTCAAAGCACACTACAATGCAAGCTTCAGTCTCTATTAACACATCAGGGTTAGTTTTAGGGCTCAACATTGTGCCCAATGAAACTTCAACATCCAGACTGGAGGAGCTGAGGATTGACAGCTGACCTCAGCTATGACCCTGAGGTACAAATGTGACCAATGATATTAAGGCTCATATTCCTTCCATGGAATCTATAAAAATCTTCCTTATTGGTTAATCATCCTAATCTTCTTTTTAATCACAGATTTAAAAATTATTATATCAACTGTTAGCTTTTGTTGTAATTTCTGCTGTTAGATATTACAAAATGTCATCTTTACATTTGATTTTAATATCATATTGACATGTTACATGTAGGATGCATTTACTGTTAACACATCAGCAGTAGTACTACTGTAGTTTGCCTGTATTTTATTAATATTTTTGCTATAAAAGAGGATTTTTAAACAAATTGTCAAGAAAGAAGCCAAACCAGGATCTTTATACAATATTTCAAAGTTTGTTCTTTTTACAAATAATGTGAAATACACGAGAAATAATGTCATTTACCATATTTGGAAGAAAAAGCATTCATAAAACTGCATCTAGGCCTCAGGAAAATACTGCTAAAGACAGAATAAGCAGTTACAGCAACCTTTAAAGTAACTGTTGTAACTCAGACGTTATGTTTTTTTGGCATTCTAGGACACAAAATAGATTCCTGGGTCTATATTCTCTGACATAATCGTGCATGTCTGTTTGTAACAGATGGCATAATTTGATTGAGTCAGGATTTATCACAGTCACCGAGTTCACCAGGTTCAGCATTGGGTGATAATGACAGGGAGAACTTTACAGTGGCAAAGTAAAACAAGTAGGAAAGGTTAGATAAACATGTCAGAGGGCATGATATAGTAAACATCTTCCTTCCTTCTATGCCCCTCATCTCTCCGTGCGTTTGTTTCTCCTGTCATATTCTATTTTCAGTCCATTGTTTTTTCTCTCCCTTTCTTTCCCACCTCCTCGTCTCGCTCTTTCATCTCACTTTAAATGACAAACAGATAGATGATGTTAGAACCATCTGGGACATCTGTATGTGATTTCGTCCATCTGTTTCCTTTGTGTTTTAGCTTCTTCTTCTTTGCTTATTTGGTATATACTCAGCGCTCTGCATGGACTCTTTTTCAGTGTATACATAAACATTTTTGTGAACAGGCAGATTTTTGTTTAAATTCAAAATTTTCAGGGGGATCAAGATGACAGCAGAGTTCCTGACGTACTTGTCACCTCAGAAACACCAAAATACACACTGAAATGCAAATGTTTATGCCATGGAAAGATTATTTTGGGGCCACCTGGTTGAGAAAACAGGGTGAGTCTGCATGTAGGTGTCAGTGTGTAGTATGCATGTGTGTCTGTGGGCATGTATGTGCGTGGATCCCACTTGTGTGATCCGATGAGAAACGTCTGTCTCCCAGTGGGTCTCTCTTAAGGCGTACTAGCAACGCCAAATGCTGCCAACGGGGGTGCATTCGCACGTGTGTGTGTGCTTGCACACTTAAGCCTTCCAAATGTTCTCGCTGAAAAGAGATCCAAGTACATGACTCAAACGTCACACCTCTTCTGCTGCTAGCTTTCCGTCTCCCTCTCTTTTACACAAATCCTCATTTTCATCTCATTCTGTTAACAGCGAGCGGTGTTTTTTAACTTCATATTGGCGTCAGTGACTTTTCACTTTTTTCTGAGTGCACACATGATATGAGTAAGAGTGTGCTAACTTTTTATCTGCACAGAAGATGCTGTCTATATTGTCTGACATAACCATGCATATCAGTTTGTAATAGATGGCATGATTTGATTTATTTAAATGAATAGCATCAAGCATCAAATACTACCATTTCCATAAAGTTTAATACATGTGCTGTACTGCTGTTTTTAATGGGCTTACCTTATGCATAATGCATGCATAACTCTTAACCTTTCCATATGTTTTATATGAATGAAGTTAATGAAAATAAAAACTGGCCTCATGGCTGTAAAATGGATCAAAAAGCTTTTCTCTCTCAGCTTGTTATAGCAAGCAACTTTTGTTGTCGTCTCTTTGATATGCAAGATATTTCTATTCCTACCTGCCGTAAAAAGGGACAAAAGAAATAATGAACAGTTATGTACAGTGAGCTGTTTTTGCAGAAACTGACAAAGAATACTTTGAGGGATCAAAAGAAAGCATCAAACATAAATGTAAAGTAATTTAGAAAATTCAGCTATCAGCCAAACACAAATACCTACAAATGAGAGGTTGAAAGGGTCACGTTTCTATTTATCTCTATGAAAAAGGAAAAACCATGTATCAGGGAAGGTTCTTGGTTCAAATAGGAAGCAAAGTACAGAAATATGAGAACAACAACAGACATGACGTCAAGTGCGCTTTACAGAAAGAGATGTGTGAAAGCAGGAACGCAAAGACCTCATGTCATCTTCGATTTGTTGCACAGGAATCTGAGAGGTGGTGTAAATTCAGCTGCTCAGCATAAAGTCGAAAGACATGCAAATTGCGTATGCACGTGAGAAGGTGTGTGTGTGTGTGTGTGTGTGTGTGTGTGTGTGTGTGTGTGTGTGTGCGTGAGAGAGAGAGAGGGATGAGGCCCAGCAGGTGGAAATAAGTGTGACAAAGTAGTGACGCACTTGAACAAGTGCAGAGAAACGAGCTTCCTCCTCGTTTCTGTGCTGCTCCCTCACTTCTCTTCAATAACTCTGTAGTCATTAATATTCATCTATTCAACATACTGTAGCTTATACAGATACATTCATGCCCTGCCTCCCCACTCTACTCGCTGTGGTTCTGATTTTGCCTGATTGAGTGACATGGACGTCATCCAATCAAACCCACACAGTTTAAATGGACTCTACGACGAAGTGCGTCATAGAATTTTTCTGCCAAACAAAAGCTTGGAGACCAATAGGAATGTGAAGGATGAGCTGTCTGATGTGCTTGTTTCATCCTTATATAGGCATGACAAGCTGTGATTCCACGGAGCAAGCTCCATGCCACAGAGAGTGGTGTGTGTGCAGCAGGAGTCTGTGACTTTTGTATGTAGCAGCTTTGTGTTTGCACAGATTGAAATCTGCCACACACATGCTGTTGGACAATGTGAAAAGATTAGGAATTCGTTCCCATATTTGCATCAAAGCAATGAAACAATTTAAACCACTTTTTTTTTTAAATTTTATTAAAGATGTTTGCAATCTCTACTAAATCATCTATAGTTAAACTAAAACTCCCACTTGCCAAGTAGGTAGGTAATTACCCTGCCAGCTTGATAACTCTGTGCACGGTCCATTATTGCTGCATTCTACTAAAAAAAGAAATACTTCTCATTAATTTGTATAAATTACGATTTACTTCCAGAGCAGCTGGAAGGGATCTCAAAGCACAAAGTTTTTTGGAAACAAAAAGAATTTTGTATGGGTACTTCTTAGTTTATATACAGCCTTCATTTCTCAGATACTCCCCAAAACACCTTTTTTTCCTCCCACTTTTCTCACTTATATCCAGATTTAAAGATATCCCCAGCCTGATGAAAGAGTTTAGTAATGTCCACCTCTCAGATCACTGAAATTTCTTGTATTTTCTACAATTTCCTATTCTCTCTGGATTCAACCAGTAGATATGCTACATGCAAAGTGTCCTGTGTGGCTACTTTGTACCCAAAACGTCTGTGGTCTGTGTTTCACTCTCTCTAAAATGGATCGTTTATGGTCACCAGAGGATGAATCATAATTACTTTGATGATCTGCTGATGTATGACATCAATAAATGCTTTAGGATTTTGGCAATCTTTGAAATTTCTTTAAAACCAGACTGTGCAGTTTAGATCTAATAAATCTGGTATGACAAGATTTGATGTATGGAAAAGGTTAAATGAAAATAGGCACACCACTGTAATACACATCATATACTTTGCTGTAACCTGTCAGCTCAATTATCATCATTTCACTTTCCATGTTTTTGCTCTGCTTTTATTTTCCACCTTTTCTTTGGTCATAAAAGTGTCACAGTGGTAACTTTGAGCATGTATCACAGGATGTCTGTTATAGAATTAAAGTATGGTGATGGTCATCTTTCTTCTGAGTGGGTGCAAAATCAATTAGTTCAGCTGTATCCAACATAAGTCAGATTTTCACTCAGATTGATATCTGAGGCTTCAAATGACCAAGTATAATGGAGTTCATTACACTTAAAGTGCAACTTCCTCCCAGACATTATGATCAGAGGAGAGTGTTTGAGTGTTGTAATAAAGTTTTGATGATATGCAAAATCTCCTTTAATATCAGTTGTTTATTGAAAAATGTTCCAAAATTTTTACTTTTCTCTTTTTCCTTTTTTGGCAAAAATAACCCTGTGGCCATAAACAGTGCTTATGATCATTATATTTTGATTACTATCATTATTGGTGTCTCTTTTTGATTATGTGATCTTACTGCAAGAGCAGGTGCTCCTTATGAGGCAGGTTGAACCTTAAACAGTGAATAGTTTAACTCTCCTCACTGTTTTCACCCCCACATTTCCTGTTCTCTTTCTCTGTTGAGTAGTTGCACCGTTAAGAAAGCTGGATAGCTGCCTGGAGGACTTACACAATGGCAACTGTGTCTGTGTGTCCACGTGATTTTGTGTGTGCGTGCATGCTTGCATGCATATGTGTGCGTGCAGTTTGATTGCTTTGGGTGTTTGACTGGACAGTTGCCAAGACATAGAATGAAACACCCACACATTTTTAGAAAATGCTTTGTTAAAACAAATATGAATTTATTCTTTCTTTATGGTGCATCTTTGAAGAACATCTTTTATTTTCTTTTACAGTAAAAATAAATACCAAATAAGCAGATTTTTCATATAGTATCATTTCTTTTTCAGATACAAAACATAGAACATGCAGACAGAAAAACAAACAAAAATTGGAAATGGTATAACTGGCACTTTGGTCATCTGACAGTGACCTCACTGTCATGGCCACTGAAGAGCACCCGGGCTCAGTTTGACCTCCTCCGTTAGACTTTGAAAGAGACTAAAAAGCTGACAAAGATGACACTGAATATTTTCCAAAGTCATTCCTAATGGGGAACTCAGTTGGCAAAAAAAAAGAAATTCTCAAAGAGGAACTAGTTTTCTGTAACCCTTGCAAGGCCAGCTGGCTTGTACGTGGCTCACTACCTCCTACTCTTTCACTCCTACTACATCTTTGCCTTGCCCTACTCACCACCGTCACAGCCAGACATCACCTCCTTTCATCCTGTCTTTACCCTCGAGAGATCAAGAAATCTTTCTGATAACAGTGAGTAATTTAAAAGACTGTTAGGAAAAAGAGTAGCTGTGCATGAGTACACCTACACTATCTTTCCCTTTTTTCCAAGTCCTTACAGTAAATTGTTTTCAAGAAGAAGCAATTAATAAACCCTCCTGATGGATATCTAAAATTTTCATGTATAAGGTAACTTCCTGCTGTTTCTTTTGTTTTTCCCTTCTTGTGTTGCTCCATCAGAGCATTTCTCCAGTCTGCTGCCTCAGCACATTTTTCCTGTTTCACCTCATATCATTTCCATTAGTCTTTCTGCATGTCAGTCTTTGAGCCTAAATTTAACTCTGATTTCTGTCTCTCTCCAGACTCTCTCATTGCTCTCTTGGTGTATTTACAAATCAGCCAGTTTGCGCTTTGTCTGTCCATTTGGCATCGCCTGTTGATGAATCACAAAAGTGAGAAACCTACTGACGTACTTGCCTTTTGCAGTGTTGCCTACTTGTGAATCCATTCATCCCCATTTATGCACACACACAGATGCCTGTTAAGTCAGAGCTTTCCATGTGGCCAAGTGATCAGTCCTTTCAGTCCAGTGTCGTCACCACACTTCTGATGCACTGAGACAATTTGTGCATTTTTGATCCCACATTTGTTTTATGATGGTGCATGAAGTGCACCTCAGAATTCCTTCAGTTAAAATATATTCAGCAAAAACTGCCCCAAAGAAAAGAATGATTCAAGAAGTATTCAATATATCTTTTTTATCAAGATCTTCATCTGCATCCAAGTCAACAATCATCACACATTATATCAATATGTCACAGAAAGACATCCAAAAAACAAAATCTCTGGCTTCCTGACAGGAAGCATTCATTCCCTGTGGTTGTCGCAAAACAACACTATATATACAGAAAATGGTGAACGGTATGAGTATAATGGATGGAACAACTACTGATGAGTAGATTTATTATTTGTCTCCTGCAAATTGCTGCTTCTACCGCCAGCACTGTCCTCTGTTCTGTCTCGCTGTTTTTCTGCTTCTTTTCTTATTGCTGCCTGAACACTCCCCTCCCCACCCACATCTTCTTCTTTCTAAAGCTGTTTCCATTGAAATCTCCTCCCCTCCTCTCACTGCCATTTTGTCTCCCTTCCCTCTTCTATGACGTCCGTGCATCTCTCTCTCTCGTTCCTTTTGCTCCCTCTCAGCCTCACAGTTTGTTTCCCTTTCTCCTCTCTCGCTCTAAGGCCCTCAACTTCTTTGCGCCTGGTGCTCTGTCCTGTAGAAGCACAAGCCTTCACAGTTTTTCTGGATCAAGATGAACATGATTGTGATGAACCACAGATATTAGTTTGAACACTCACAGTACACATAACTATTTACATGACACTTTAAGTGGTTACAGTATTTTCATTACTGTGCACTGATTCTAACAGTAATTGTAGCATTTGCAGCAACCAGTTAATTGGATGCACTAAAAGCACTAGTAGTTTTAAATAAGTTGAGGTGACAGAATTGACAACATCATTCACAGCTGCTATCAAATTGCGTTTGTACTAGAGATGGACTCAGCCCTCGTAGCCCTGATTACAGGGCATCATAACATGACATCATACAGGTAAGGCAGAGAAAGCCATACCTGCAGAGCATTGTAGATAAATATATACCTTAGCTGAAGAACTCTTAGCAGCCCTGAAAAGTGTTAAGCCCTGTAGTTGGTAGATTTCAAATCTAACCGTCCCCCCATCTCCCTTGCTGTGCCTTGAGGATTTGCTTACAGCAAAGCGGGCAAAGGGGGTGTAGAAAGTCTAACAGGGATCCTCACAGCCTTTAAAACAGGCTGGAAGGGTAGGGGTGTGGTACTAAGAGTCAGATTCAGCCGAATAGCAGGTGGAGGTTGAGGCAGAGGGTGAAAACAGAAAGGGCTAGTAGTAAAAGAAAAGAGGGTGAGGAGGATCTGGGAGAGGAGGAAGATGGAGGCAGGTCGAACTCAGGTGGACATTCAAGCTCAAAGCACCGCAGGGTGACACCTGAGTCCTCATTGCCATAGTTTGCCCAGTACTCTTCTTGCTCGAGTTTGGGCAGCGCCAGCTCATCCTCTCCCAGCTCATACTTGACTGCTGAGGTGATTGTGGACGGGCCCTTTCCGTACAAACCGGCCTTTACAGTCTCTGAGGCTTTCTCGAAGACACCTTTAGTGGATGACTGGGGCTTGTTCTTGTGGAACCACCAGCGGGTCTTGGTGCTGAAGGTGGTGGTGGTGGAGCCGGCAATGGAGCCAGGGTCAGGCAGGGGGCAGAGGGCGAAGTCCATCTCACGAAGGAAGCGGAGATCCTGGCCACGACGGGTGGAAGGGGAGGAGCAGATGACTTCAGATGAGGAGACACGGGCCTCACGGAACCACTCCCACAGGGCACGGGCCTCACAGCCACAAGACCAGGGGTTGGCATTGAGGCGGAGGAACTCGATGCCCTGGGTGTCCCTCAGAGTCTGGCTGGGCAGCTCAGCCAGAGAGTTATTGAAGAGGAAGAGCATTGTCAGGCGGCCAAGGTCACGGAAGGCCCGACGGTTCACCTGTCTAATGCGGTTGTCGTGGAGGAGAAGGCGATCGAGGTTGACCAGGCCACGGAACACGTTCTCTGAAAGGGTACGGATACGGTTGCCATGCAGGAACAGCTGACTCAGGTTGATGAGGTCAGAAAAGATGTCATCCTGCAGGAAGTGAAGATTATTCTCCTGCAAATTGGAGAAAAAATGGGGTTTAGGCTCAGAAAATCAGACACAGTGAATGTGATTGGTAATATTGGTAACACGTGTGATGCTGCATGTGAAGGCACATGTGTGGGTGGATGCATGTGTTTCTATGTGTCAGAGTTATCTGTATGCATGTGCATGGCTTTCCAGCGCCCCTACCTGCAGATAAAGGAACTGCAGACTGTAAAGCTTGTGGAAGATGTCATGGGGCAGGGCAGTGAGCCGGCAGCGGTGCATGTGGAGGCTCTGGAGCTTCTCAAGGCCACGGAAGGCTCCCCCCTCCAACCTGTGGAGGTTAGGGTTATCCCCCAGGTCCAACTCCTCCAAGTCCCTCAGCTCACTAAAGGCCCCTGCCTCAATCCACGTGATGTTGTTGGAAAACAGCCACAGAACCTGAAGGGAGAAAACGTATTTATGAAATTAAATTTTGATTATATTTTTCATTATTTTTAAACTTTCAGTGTGGAAAAGCAACAACTTCGCACTGTAGATGCTGCTTTCTTGATTCTTTCTTACCTGAGTTCCGAAGCCAAAAGAGCCAACTCTAAGCTCCGTGATCCTGTTGTTCTGGAGAAACACGCGCTGCGACTCATACGGCACTCCGACAGGAACGGCGGTGAAGTTCTGCGCCTGGCAGCTCACAGTCATCGGCGTCGGATAGCACACACACAGGTGCGGACATGCCGATGCCGGACTTGGCTTACCAAGGACTAGCCACACCACCAGCCAGAGGGAGAGACCGCCTAGAAAGAGCGGGGACAGAGAGAAGGAAGTGAGTGGGAGCTGTCCATGGTGCGATAATCATCCATTACCATTCAACGAAACATCATGCAGAGTGCATAACGGTAAATATCTGCCTTCATTTTTAGATAAGAAAAATATTTAATTGTTTTAGGCGATTATGGCTTGCATCTACTCATATTTTCTCTGAGGTTTCGCAGTAAATTAAGTTTACACCTTGGCACTACACTTACGCCGACCGTTACGCACAGCGTAATCGGAAAGGAATTTAATCAAATCATAGCAACGATTTCTCAGAGTCAAAGAAAAAGCTCTTAACACACTTGTACATCCAATTTAGCTCAAATAAATCACCAAACAGGCAGAGAGCTGACAGACTTTCATTTCAATTTTGTATCATCCATCCATATATCAATTTTGGATGTTCTGATTCATATAAGTCAAAGTACTTCACGCATTCTTACATTTAAAAAAAAAACTTAAAAGTGTTTAAGTTCTAAAGCAAAGCAGCATTGACTGTCATTTGAATCCAATGCGTATCCAAAACCATAGAAGATAGAGAGAAACTTACTTTTGCAGCTGCGCATGATGGAGCATCGTCGGCTCCGAGAAAAAGTAGAGGTTTCCATCCTGAACCAAAGCCCAAAGCGAGTTAGCCTAAGACCGCGAAGTAAAGCCTGCTATCTCCGCTGATGCCCTGGTTCCCGAGTCGGAGCGACTGAGAGTGTGCCGGTTGATGGCTACCAGTGTCCCATATATACTCAAGCACCTTGTCATTGCCTACGGCAGTAGGCACCGTGGAATCTCCTACGTCACTGATCGGGGTCATGAATGAGTGAGGGCGGTAAGAAACGGAAAGGGGAGGGGCCGACCGTAGGGGATTCTCTTGGAGAGTTTGCTCGCGCGTAAAGGCTGGTTGGAGACGTGCGCTCAGACTCTGTGAGAGGAGGAGACTTTTCGACGCACATTGGGAAAAGAGGGAGGGAGTGCTAAAGAGTGAATGTAGAAGCAGTGTAGGGAGGGGTGAATGAGCCAAGGCACGGTGCCCGGTAATGATGACTGAGTTGTGGAGGAGCGGAGGACGGGTAGGAGAAGAGCGCATAGCTTGTTTCCTGGCCGACGCTTATTATGGTCTGCTTCCGGCGCGCAGCAGCCAGACAGAAAGATACAGAAAAAGACTTAGATGGTCCTGTCTTAGGAAAGAAGGATGCCCCCGAATCATGATTCAACCATAAGGGAGAGCTTGGTGCCAGAAGAGAGTCACTCAAAACAACAGTGATTGAATAGTGGCCTGTTTGGTGTGGAGGTTAATTACGACATACTCCAGTCATACTGTTGGTAGATTAATTATAGCTCCTGACATAATTTGATGATGAAGATATCAAATGGCAGTCATTAGCTAAAACGAGATAGAAGTGGACATATGAAAGCGAGGTTTCATTTACTATTTAAGGACATTTGGGCGTGTTAAAGCAAATCTGAGATATAAGGATGAGAATGGGGTTATCAAACACAATTCCTCTCTCTCTGCTAATGTCTTTCTTCTTGTTTTTCTATGTTTTTATTGCACTAGTTGAAATATTGTTAATTAGGTTAATAATGGAGGGGTGATTGGCTAGTAATGAATCCAAAAAGGAAAAAGACAGTAAAACACAACAGATGCCTTCATATTCATGCCACTTGAAAACTGTTTTGCTGTCTGTCTGTGCCTCAAGCTGTCATTGCTTGTGTTCAGCCACCAGCTGTAAGATAGCAAGATAGCATCAGATGTAACAGTGCCACCATGTGATAAATTATGCTCTCATTTGACTTTTATTTGATCACATTAAGTTTTAAACATGCAGTCCACCATCTGAAGGAGTGTACTGGGTATGCAATCAAGGACAAAAGTCTTTTGTAGTCTTTCAGCTTTTTTAGATAAACTACCCTGTGATGGACTGGCAACCCAGGGTATGCCTTGCAGATAGCCCCCACACATTACCTGGTTTGGACAATCAGTTAAACAAACTGTTTGCTGTTTTGTGCAATTTTAACCATAATATGACATTAAGCAAGTATATTTCATAACTAAGCAAACCTTTTGGGGGGCATTCCCCACCTAGAATCCAGCCCAAACCTCAGTTTTTATCCAGCAATAACAATAAAAAGAATCCGAGTTTCATTTCAGCAATAAGGGTCAGCACAACATCTTTGATCTATATATCCTAACATGCATCTTACATGTAACTGATTTTCACTCCTGCTGTGGCTCAATTTCCTCACCAGTGAGTCCAGCTCCACTATTTGAAACACTGGCCTAAGGGGACAGACATGCCACCAGGTATTGCATCTGCAGTCAGTAGGACAGAAGTGATTGCAATACGTTTTTTTATTGTGAATTTTCTGCTCATTTGTTGAAGACTTGCAATCATTTAAGGTCTCTTCAGACTGATGAATGTGCTTTCCTGTCTACCTTCTCGAGATGACTCAGTTTTGCTTTATTTAATCATGAATTCGATTGACATGCAAGAGTTGAATAAAGCTGCATAAAAATCTATGGATAAACTGTTACAGTGTGTTTTTGGCGAGCACTTTGTTAATGTGCCATTACACAAGCAACACTTTCAAAATACAGGAAAATAACCTTCACACTAACAATAACTGTGAAATTGCATCATTCAAGCCGCACTAGAGTGGATCAGAGTTGACCTTGAAGAATAATTTCAGCTTTTCTTTGTGTGTCTGACATTAAAAATAAATGTAGACCGCTGCTCAGACCGAGAGATGTGAGCATGTAGACAACAGAAGCATGCCCATTCATAGAAACACACAGGCGGCTCAACAGATGAGCGTATGAGTGAGGAAAGAGTCACACATTTGGGCATGTGCACGGGTGCATACATAAGCACACACAGTTTGTAACTGCCATTCTACACAAAGCCAACTGAGCCGCAGGCACGATAAACAAATGAGTAATTGAGGGGATCCATTACACGGTGTGTGCTGTTATTCCTTCACACCTCCTGCTCTGTCCTTAACTGGACTTGTGGACACGCAAGCTTCAGTAGCCGCTGGTCATCCACGACCAGCACCTCATTGGCTTCCCCTTTCCACACACCCACGCCGCCAGCTGTGGTAGTGTGTCTGTCTGTGACTGTCTGTACTTGCGTGTTAGCATGCTTGCCTGTTGAGGCAAACTTTGTCTAAATGCCACCGCAGTGTGTCAGTCAGTCAGTGTTGTGCCAGTCACCCACACAGCAGGTTCGCAGTACTGTGTAGGCACGGTTTCGGTGTGTGATGATGATCGCTACGTCGTGTTTGTGTAATCCCCACACAAAAAACAAACCGAGGCTTCCCCGGCCTGCTCCCACTCCAGCACATCTCCTAACCCGTCTATCTGTCCATTTGCCTTTCTGTCTTTCTATGTCAGTCCTACATCGCTTTATCCAATCTATGCTGGGCTCTCATCCACCATTAGTAACGAACTGAGGCGTGCGTCACTGCACCTGCTGCACTCTAAAATAAACTGATTTCACTGTCAGCCAATCAAAATGGGCCTCTTGTACTCTTGTCTGCAGGTGTGCCTGCGCAATTCTGTCCCGTGTGACGTCACACTGATAGGAGGTTGCAGTGGATGCCAGTGAGTGTAATGGGATACTGTAGTAAAGGTGTGTCTGTTGCCAAGGTAACAACACATCCCTCTCTTCTCACGCCTTATTTGGAAGATATTAAAAATGGGTTATAGCTTCCTGGTATTGGATTTTAGCCCCATTGTGAACAGTTCACTTAAACACTCTCGATTAGCTGTTCTTTCTTTAGAGTTGTTGATATAATGAAGTTCAGTAAAGGTGGACGACTTCTGCTCGCTCATTCCTTCCACGAAACTTAATCAAAGAACTATTATTGCATGCACAACTTGTAGACTCAGTGTATTTGTGTCCCATAGGCCCAGAGTAATGAGAAGAAACGAGAAAGACAGGAGGATGTGACCACATGCCTTGCGGTGGTTGCGTTAGATAAATAAAATATCTAATAAGTGAAATACAATGATTCAAAGACACAGACAGCACATAGACAGTGCAGTGTCACGCACACAAACAGCAAAACAAAAGGAGCCCCGGACAAGTACTTCTTGAAGGTGACTCAACATGTCATATTGTTTTGAAGCAAATTAATACATTGCTCACTGGCACAGTCCGTCTATCTTCCACACGCGTATACAGAGGCACCAGCATTTTTCAGCATCTGTCCAATTGTCACAGACAAAGACGCTCGTGCTGTTCTCCCTCATCTTGCTCGCCTCCCCTTTCCTGCATCCCTTCGCTCTTTGTCTTCCAGTACTCCCTCCCTTCTTCTTTATTTTTTATTTTTTTGCCAGTGTCTTTCATTTGTTTGGTCTCTTGGCGTCACCACTTCCGCTTAACCATATACTGCGACTGTCTTTCCACACACTGGCACACACTCTGCAGCACAATGGTTACTGGTGTGGCATTTAATTAGTTCCTTCTACTTATAAGGCAAGTAGTTTTTTGAGTTTCAGAAATATAAGACAGCCATTCAGGGAGCACGTCATCACTATTGTTATTTGATGTTAGCCTCTTTTTTTCCAAAGTTGACTCCGTTGTTCTTCAATAATAAGATAAGTCAGTGTAGAATAATGAGATGTCTTCCTTTTACAAGAAAAGCTTGCTCACAAATTTGTTAATGAATGTAGATAAATCAGTAGAGAATAATGAACTTGCTACAAATTAATTAATTCCACTTGATATCATTATTCTCACAGGGTAATTAAATTATAGCTGAATTTGGTTTATCATTTTTCTTAGTCCCCTCTCAAATAAACATTCATAAGCCTACCAGTCTTTTTGATCTTTGAGTTGTATATAAAAAGCTTTGTTTATTCTTCTTCATATTAAGCCCGTGAAAACAGTGGTCTAAGGTTTTCTGGAAGTAGAGAATACCCATATTAATGGCAGCACTAGCTGATTTCGGTCTGAGTTTTAAAACCTATATTATTATTATAATACAGCAACGTTTTACTGCTCATTTAAAAATACAGAATGAGCCATTGTTTAGTGTGACTAAAGCAAATGAACAAAGTCATAACATATTGCCTACTGTTGTGTACTCCAGCACCCTCAGTAAGCAGCCAGTATGCACAAATCAAGACTTTCCATGTTAGTTTTTTCTATAGTTTTTGGTTATCATCTACTTTAGATACGCTAGCTGATTATTTAAGAACATCCCCAACATTAACATGTAAAATAATAACAGTGATAAAATGGTGAAAATCATGTTCATTTAAAATTTGAGGAGCTATGCTGAAGATATCCCGCAGAGGTTTCGTACAGACAAATGCATTTATTCATCATTTCTTAAGAAAATGCAATATGTGTTTCTTTTGAGGTACAGTTCACTGCATACAGCTGTTGTGGTTCATTGTTTATGTTCCTTGCTTACTGCTTTGATATCATTCAAAGCAGTATCATTCACTTTTCACCATCCATCCACTTTTTTGATCCAGCTCAGGGTCACAGGAGGGCTGAGGGTTATTCCATCTGCGACAGACATTTATTAGGAGCTCTGTGATGGATTGCCGTCTGGCGAGACTCTGTCTGTATTGTGATTTTTGTGGACCTACACTACAGAATCAACATAAAATCTACAACAACCTGGGTTCATGCAATAAATCCAGCTAAACACTGTTGGTTGTCCAGTTGTGTTGTTAGTTGCAGGTGTGTCTTTATGTTTCTCAGGTCACACATTGTAATTGTTTGTAATTAATCATTTTAGTCACAAAGGTTAAGACATAGTGTGTATAATATAAACAGGGGCCACGCGACTCGTTGGCACACTGTGGCAGATGGCTGGTTCTGCCGAAGGTTACTGTCATTAAAAGGGAGTTTTTCCTTCCCACTGTTGCCAGGTCGTTGCTCATAGGGGTTTGTCTGATTGTTGGGGTTTTCTCTCTACTGTTGTACAGTCTTTACATTGCATATAAAGTGCCCTGAGGTGACTGTTGTTGTCATTTGGCTTTATATGACTTGAACTGAATTGAATTTTATTAAGCTGAAATAGGCTAAGTCCCTTTGCATTGCACTAAAATTTATTAAATCAATGTAACTAAAATTGACTGAATTCACATAAAATAAAAATAGATTAAATTAAATCAAGTTAAATTAAAATAATGCTGTCCCAATACCTGTGCTGAGTTACGTAGATAGGATTGGAGTCGCTCT
Source organism: Pelmatolapia mariae (assembly GCF_036321145.2). Classification (NCBI taxonomy): domain Eukaryota; kingdom Metazoa; phylum Chordata; class Actinopteri; order Cichliformes; family Cichlidae; genus Pelmatolapia; species Pelmatolapia mariae. The sequence goes on from NC_086232.1 coordinate 38,964,691, forward strand.
GCTTTTTTTGGTCAATACAGCTTCCTTTCCTCATCTTTCATCAAGAGAACAATTGTATAACTCTCAGCCATACATGTTTGCATGCATTCAGATCAATGTTTTCTACTCCTCCTCCTCCTCCTCCTCTTCCTCCTCCTCCTCCATCATCCCTCTCTCACTCACTCGCTCACTCACTCCATTTCTCTTCAGAGCTAATCTGCTCAGTGTCCACTCACTGCTTCCTGTTGGTATTACAAAAAACATGAAAGCATTTTCCTGACAATATCTCTCCCTCTATTGATCTACAATCATGTGAAAAGAAACTACACCCTTTTTTCAGTTTTAAGGTTTTACATATCAGAACATAAACAAATCATTTAATTTATTCCAAAGCTATTTAAATATTCCCCCAGATGAACAACAACACTTGACATATTACATCATGTCATTATTTATGATTATTTGATTATCAGCTAAGCTGGCCACCTCTATAAATGCAGAAGTTTTGACAGTTTTCTTGGAGCTATAAAACAATATATGTTAACACAATGCCAAAGAGGAATGACATCAGCAATTATCTTAGAGAAATAATTGTTGCTGCCCATCAATCTGGGAAGGGTTTAAAGCTATTTCTGAACAATCTGATGCTGATGCTGATAAAGATTATTCAAGAGTAGAAAGCATTCAAAACAGCTGTCAGTATTCTCAGGAGAGGACATCTCAGCAAAATCACCCCAAGGTCAGACCATGCAATGAAACTGCAAATAATCAAATTCAGTTCAATTTATTTATATATAGTGCCAAATCACCACAATAGTTACTTTATATTGTAAGGTAAAGACCCTACAAAGAGCTGCATCTCAGACACTACAGGCCCCAGATAGGATTTTAATTGTTAATGTTCACGAAAGGGCAATAAGAAGAAGACTGAACAAGTATGGCTTGTTTGGAAAGGTTGCCAGAGAAAGACATTTCCTTCCATCCATCCATTCTCTTCCACTTACTCTCATCAGAGTCACAGGGGCACTGATGCCAGCTAGCATAAGACAAAGGGCAGAGTTCACCCTGGACGAGACAGACAGCCATTTACACTAACATCCAAACCTATGGGCAGTTTAGAATCATCAGTTAACCTAACCCCTCTAACTGAATGACTTTGGACTGTGGGAGGAAGCCAGAGTACCCTGAAAGAACCCACGCAAGCACAGGGAGAACATGCAAACCTCACACAGAAAGGCCCCGGCCAGGGACTCAGGACCACTGCACCACCGTGCTGCCCTAGAAAGCCATTTATCTAAAAAAAAAAATGACAGCACTGCTTTAGTTTCCAAATTTGCATCTGAACAAATCATATTGTTCCACTTCTGGAAGACCAATGTGGAGATGTTTGGTCATAATGCGCAGTCCCATTTTTTTCAAAACTAAACACAGCCCTCCACCACTGTGCTTGACAGTTGGTATAAGGTGTTTGTGCTAATATGCTAATGATCTGGGGGGGATTCGCAGCCACTGGGCACTTTCCAATCAACTCCACCATAACCTTCTTAGTATACCAAAGTATTCTAGAATCAAATGTAAGGTCATCTGTCCAACAGCTTAAGCTTGGACCAGCCCACACTGGGTCACACAGCAGGACAATGATCCCAAGCACCCCAGCAAATCTACAACAGAATGGCTGAAAAAGAAAAAAATCAAGATGTTGCAATGACCCAGTCAAAGTCCAGAATCAACCCAACTGAAAGCTGTAGTGGAACCTTAAGAAAGCTGTATATAAACAAATGCTTGCAAACTTCAATGAACTGAACCAATGTTGTCAAGAAATGTGGGGTAAAATTCCTACGTAAGAATGTGACAGACTAATAATTTCTTGCAGGAAAAACATTGTGTCAAGTTATTGCTGCTGGTGGTAACAAGCTGCTGAATAATGGGACCTACAAAGTTTTCACACACTGCTTCTTCCTTTTATTAAATGAATAATGGCATGCTGTATGTCATGTTTTGTTGCTCATATGAAGTTGCATTTGTCTCCTGATACTTAAAACTTTAGAACTGAAAGAGGGTATGCTTTCTTTTTCATGTCTATATCTGTCATTTCCTCATTTTATAATGTAGCTAATTTCATATTACTAATATATGTTATTATATTTTAAAATTAAATATGACAGCATTCCCCAAAGCATGCTTGAGATTGCACTTTATTAACATTTTTATGACTAGATTTATAATGTAGGAAGCCATGTACACATGACACTATCCTTGATGTGCTGATAACTCATTAATCTCTGCATTTCATTTTATTCAGTCACATTTGCAATTTTGTATAGTTTTAGGTTGCCACCTTTTTAGGTGGCTGTTGCATTTCCTGACACCAGCGTTATTTAATCTGCTATGATAGCAAACACAAGCCCTTAATGACTCAGCTGAAACAGAAGAGTAGCACTCCCTTGGACTCACTCTGCGTAATTATATTGTATTATAGTATAACATGAAGTGCTGATGAATTATATGTACAGTGCATTCTTTCCTTCTCATAATCAGAGAGGACCACAGCTGGACTCCAGCAGCCTTAGATAGTGTTCAAACAGATTTAAGTTTTCTTCATAGACTTTCAATAGTTCAGGTTCTTGGCATTAAGGGATTGAGTGAAAATGTTTACAGTAGTATGGGTGGAAAGGGGAAAGGGGGGGGGGTTTAAACTATGTTTCTATATAAATATATATCATGTTATGTTTCAATATTAAGGCTTTGTTAAAGTTGCATACATGAAAACTAGACCAATCAGCCACAACAGTACAATCACAGACATGTGAAACAGATAACACTGCTGGTATTGTTGCTGCTGGGAAACCTTGAGTCCTGGCATTCATGCTTATGGTGTCTTAACAAGTTCCACCCACATAAACATTGGAGCGGAATAAGCTTAAACAGCATCATAGTAATGGTCCTCTTCATCATGACAGTACACCTCATTGCAATAGCTGAAGTGCAGCTTAAGCAACATGGGAAAAAGTCCAGATTGTTCACCCAAATTCCAGACTTATCATTGCCTAGTCTTTTCAATCATTGTTTGGACTCCACTGGAAAAAGGTCTTTCCAAGGAGGTCTTCCCCTTGCAAGCATTTAAACCCAAAGTATTCATACCAACACTGTGTCACCAGTGTCGAGACCTAGACAGTACCTCTTACAAAGGGTATCTGCAAAATCTAAGACAGGAAGTTTTAATGTTGTGGCTGATGGTACATAATCAAAAGGTAAAAGTTAAAGTATTATCTTTAAGTAAATCCTTGACAAAATGCATATTTAGCAGATTCCAAACGGTTCTGCTGGAAGTGAAACTATTACAGTATTAAAGCCACTTGGCAGCCACAGCACTACCACCTGCACCTCATCTTCGTCTTTTTAGTGTCAGCAGTAAAAACAAATGTTCATTTCGCATGTAGTTCTATAAAAAAAAAGCAACTTGGGAGGCTCAATAAACAAGAGACGCAATTTGTTATGCTGAGTTTACGAAAACCTGCAGCCACTTCTTAGATAGCAACATAATCATTCATTTGGAGCCTCTCACCACCTGGCAAATGTAAGTCCAATTTACACTATTGTTTGGCTCCGTTTTTAATTTTTACCAACTCCCAAAGAAAATGACTCTTTAGCTGCTCCACCAGCTGTCCTCCAGCTTGTTCCTAAATGAGCAGAAAGTGTAAAGTTGGGTTTTGATGGAGATGATGCTCATTGCCAGCTCCATATTTATTCTTGGATTCTAGTCCAAAAATAAAATATGTAAGAGTAGCGCTGCATGCTTCACAAGTTTAATTAAATTGTATTTAAACTTATTTTGGGCATTCATGAAGCTCCTCCAGTTTTTTCATTGACTGAAAAAATGTGTTTTCAATGTTTAACCTTCAATTACACCCTCGCTTTAACCCAACTTTGTTCTGGCTGGCTCATCCTCACAAAAATAGAGTTTGAACAGCAGGTGTGTGGGGTGAGTGTCTTAGATGGCTAAAGAAGTATATCCCCTCATATAGAAAACACAGACATAGTACAGAAAACACAAAACTGCCTGAGCATTTGTCTCACAGGGATTACTTATACATACAGTGGCATCATTACTTAAAACTATGGCCATATTTAATATAAATTTCAACCCCGGTAAGAATATATCATTACCAGTGCTGGGTGTAACGAGTTCCAAAGTAATGCATTACTGTAATCTCATTACATTTTTCAGTAAATGTACTGTGCTAAATTCAGTAATCGCATTACAGTTACAATTATGTTTCTATTTGCGTTACAAGACCCTCTGTGAATTACATTCAGAGAGAAAGAAAAAACTTTTTTCCCCACACAGGTGTGCTATAATGAGCAGGGAGAAGGAAAATAGTGGTGCGGTCTACAGCTTTTGGAAAGTGGAGATATGAACACTGGCTTTACTTTTATTGCATGAAAGGGCAACAGTGCAGTAGTAAAGTGCAAACTGTGTCCAGCACAGAAACTTTTGCATCATATTCAAAAACAGCATCAGCTCTTTGCAAGCATCTGAACAGACAGCATGCTAACACAAAGCTAGCCAAGAACTGAGAGCCAGGTTAAAGCTAATTGTATACTGACTCCAGCCCAGCAGCCAGAGTCTGATCTTCAACAGGTAACAAAGGCAGTTACAAGCAGCACTGTGGCCTCCTTTTTTCCATTTCATTCACTTTGCTTTATGCTGTTTATTGTTATTATTATTGTTGTTGTTGTTGTTGTTGTTGGGGGGGGGGGTCAAACATAAGCACTAAAAGAAGCATGTATGTGTATGACTTGTGGACTGTAGTGTGAGGTTTAAATAATTTCTGATAATTGTGTGACAATCCATTTCATGTTTTGTTATGAAGTAACACAAATGTAATGTAACAAGAAGTGTAACAGATAACTTTTTCCAGCTAGTATTAAAGTAACATACTTCATTACGTTGCTTAAAAGTAATAGGTAATACACAAATCTTTTTAAATTAATGACTCCAACTCTGTGTATGACAAAAAGGCAGAGAATAATAGGTCCTCTTTAAATGCTTTTCACTGAAAACAGCTGCCTACTGTAGCTAAAAATGCCACTATAAGATGAAAATAGTGAAGTTGTGCAGCATACAGAACACCTATGATATATGGTTAACAAATGACAAGTGTTACAATTTCCAAGCACTTAAAACAGTAATTGATAATCTCATCGATGTCTGGCCTTTTAAAATGCCAAACATAAGGTTGAACCCATAGTACACATATAAAAAGATGGATGTAGCCACCTTGATGCTGGCTGATGATATTTTGTTGCGTTAAGCTGAGTATTTTAGCCATCTTCATGTTTTGAAAGTGGGTGTGAAAAGTGAGGAGTGCACGTGACTGAAAAACTATTCATGTTCATATGGTAGCAAGGTAAACCCTGCATTTATGTTTCTTCTGAGCAGTAATTGGCACTAATATTATACAAAATGAACATTATGTAAGATATGTTTATTCCTGTGGTTCTTTCTGGAACCAGAAGAGTTGCTGCCTGCTGGGTACAAGAAAGAAAAATAAATATCTATCCATTTTCTTAAAACACGGGATCGTCACAGGACTAAGACAGAGGCAGCTAACAATTCAGACTCACATCCACAGCCAGATTAAAATCAATGATTGATCTAAAAAGTCCTAAGACTCTTAGAGGAAACAGGAACCCACTTGTTGTAAGATGACAGCTCTAACTACAGCTTCAACGGCCACCCTTATATATAATATGCAGTACACATAAAACACACTTCTGTTTAAAGAAAGCCAGCTCACACAGAGTGTCTGGGTCTTGGAAGGATTCACTGCAGAGAATCTATGGCACAGCTTGCGTGTGGTGACCCATAAACACTCCACTCTCCTTTTTTTTCTTTTAAAGCGTGCTTAATCTTCAGGGAGCAGGTGAATGTTAATATGGTTGATTAGGATCTTGCATAAAGAACAGATAGTAATCAGCTGAGGCAGATTTTCTGTGTCTGATAAAAAGCTATTTTGTTTCACTTTCGTCTGATCTGTATCAGTGTTTAATTTGCTTCACTGTCCTCTCTTGCCTCCATCTGTCCCTGACGTCTGTTTGATTGAATTCACTGAAGCTTTGCTGGCATCATTATAGTCCTGCTGATGGTAGAACTTCTGAGAGTCACAGTTTTATTCTGTTCTCACATTTCTCCCACTTGCCTGACGTCATCGTTTCTTCCAGATATTACCTGTGATTATTTCACCTGTGTTTTTGTGTCTGCCTACGTCTGCACATACATTTTCTTATTAACACTTCTCTCCAGGTGTTAAATCTTCTGGTCTTGTGAAAATGTTTTCACTCCTACTTCAGGATGCTGTGTCTGTTTCAGTTTCATTGAAATAAGGCAGCCTTTAATAACTGCTCTCCTGTAATAGTAGTGCCAAATCAAAACTGCATGGATCAAATCTGTAGTAATGACATTAGGAGGAAAGTAAATTGTAATGTTTTCAAACAGTAGCTTTATAAATTAATATGAGACTGCATTAATGGATGCACTGAAGAATGTAGGAATGTAACCTCTAACAAGGCTGTGAATCTGAGAAAATCTACCAAGGCTTAGATCAGACCAGTTCCAAAAAAAATCTTTCACCAGCAAACAGGAAATGGGAAACTCAGACAAGCCACAGCAACATGACAGGATAAACCAACAGACAATTAACCTCAATCCATATGTGAGGAGCAAGTAGGCTGACGTCAGTGATGTGACGCACAGAGACCAAGGCGAATCTCTCAAATCCCAGCAACTACCCATGGGAGGTCAAAATGAAAAAATAAGTCAACGAGATGAGTATCAGAATAATGGATTCTCAGCAGAAGTTATTCAGACTACAGTGAAATATTCAGAAGATGAAATCTTTTCACATTTGATGTGTGAAGCAGATTCTGACTAATCAGGAAATTTTCTTGTTACTGAGCATCAGGAAATATTAATTACCCCCATTTTCCATTATCTATTTTACGCCAGCAATTTCAAATGATAATGTGGCTGAAAAGTAATACTTTTCTTCAGTGTGTGCCCCCATTCGACGGGTAATGGTGAAGAGGTTGATGAAAAACAAGCAGTGTGAGAGAGGGTGGCAGAACGTTCGGTTCAACAATGAAAGGAGGAAGGAACAAAATTTTCAGTCCTGTAAAACGACAGAAAATAATGACAGGACCCCCCACTGGCGTACCAATCCTGATGTTGGAGCTGATAGAAGGGCTGAAAGGCACGGGGAGAGATTAACATGAAATGAAAGAACGTGGAAGATAAATCACTGAATGAGAGTAGTGACGTTAAAACTGAGAAGGGGGTGATTTTGACATCGTGGGAAAACATAAGTGACAAAGAAAAGAGAGGCTCAGGAAATAGCCACTACCACCAAGAGGAGCCAAGACAGTACGTGAGAATAGAGCTCCTCCTTATTGAACTTGTCCATAAGCTGCACGGCAGATATTCCTCAGGAAATGCATTATGGTCATGTGGCATGTGCTGGAACCACTCAGGGTGCTTCTAGTGAACTTTTAACATTAATCTTTAAAGCAAAGGTCATAATAGTACATAAAACATTGCTACTATACTTAAGTAGAATTTTCAGGTATCTGTACTTTACTTGAGTAGTTATTTCTCTGACACGATTTACTTTTACTCCCTACAGTTTTAAACATCTATACTTTCTACTCCTTACATTTTCAAAATGGGCTCGTTACTTTTGGTTTGACGCCTAAACAGTAACACATGGAAGGCAATCCTGTTTGCATGTTAATCCCATAAAAAGAGATGAAAGAGGAAAAACTGTGTGCACACTGTGTGGCAGTGGGGGTGTAAAAGTGGGCACAACTGCAGGTGTCCGTAAGTTGCGGTTGCTGCACGTGTAGCTGGCCATGCAGAATACGAGTGAGCATAAAGGGAGTAACATGTTGTGGCAGGTAATTTCAAATGCAGCATTTCTTTTTTTTTTTCTTTTTTTTTTTCTTTTTTTCTTTTTTTTGCCTGTCCCATTTGGTTCTTTAGCCATCAGAATTGTTGTCTGACGACCAACAAGGATACCCAATGGATTTATTTTGCCAAATGGATCATCATGGCATTGCCGTATTGGTCCATTTGATCGACCTTTGTTTTTATTGTTTATTTTATTTTATTTTCAGTTGTTACAGACGGGACAGACATGAGTGGGGGATAGGAAAAGGGGAAAGAAAGAGAGGAAGGAAAAGAAAAACAGAAGGGAAGAGGGACAGTGAGAAAGGGGAAAAAAAAATCTCCTGGATCACCTGTTGAGAGAAACAGAAGAGAAAACAAGCAAAAAAACAAAGCAACATACTAAACACAACATCATCGCATTAATCTAGCTAAGTGTAAACAGCAGTAAATACTAAATATTGAATGTTATTGTGTAGCACGCAGGACAGACAGCGCACAATGTGCTTTGAAGTAGCAGCCAAGAAAGGTGTAGTTTAAGTCTACGAACAGTGAACACCCGTGTGCACACCTGTGTGGATCAGCGCGCTTGTAGTCAAAAGGTTTCCCCATGTAATGGTCTGCTAGAGGGTGTAGAGGGCCATAGCCCCGTCCCCCAGGGCATGAAGCAGGCATGGAGGAGGTCCAGGCTCCAGACATCCAGAGGCCCCAGAGTGCGAGAGCCCAAGGAGGACCACCGGAGGGGCATCCGTGCCACCCTCCTGGGAAGGGCTGAGGGGATCCCCAGACGAGGGGTCACCCAGTAGCCACGGAGCAGAAGCCAGAGGGGGCTGCACTGGCGTGCCCGCCGGATCTGCCGGCAGCCAGCTGTGCCAGGAATGCAGCATTTCTATCAGCAACAAACATCAGCAAACACACAAACTGTTTGTGTGCAGTTTGTCACACAGTGTGTTGCTATAGCTAAAAGGCCAGCTGCCGTATTTCACAGAAAGAGATAATTTCACTCAGAGATGGAGAAAGATAAGAAAGACAGGACAGGAGAGGAAGAAGAGAGGTTAGATTTAAAGGTAAGGACTGCTCAGTGGTTGTGGTCGCAAATTTTAAAGCCATCCTGATAACCTTATCCCACCAACGAGGTGGTGATCCAACTTTTTTAGATCCAATTAAAATCAATGCATTCAAAAAGAGTCTCTGGAAAAGAGTAGAATTCTTGGAACAGAGTTTAATACACAGAATCACATGAACAGCAGAAACGTACATTTACAGCAAAACAATAACAGAAAAGCGAAGCGAGGCCTGGGGTGAAGAGCCTTTAAGCACAAACAGCTCAGACACACAAAATGACAGACAGGGAAAAAAAGCAGTAGCAGCAGCCCGGGGCATCTCGACCCTCCTCTTTATGTAGGGTCAGTGACCCCTCCTGCTGATGTTGGGTATTTTTCCATTCCTTGCTTTTTCCCTGTTCCATATTAAAAATTAAACTAATAAGTATTTTCTCAACTCTACAAATGTCAACATTAACACCAATTATCAATATGATATGTTTGTCAATACTTTTCCCCAATCAATTGTCAATTTTGCACTTTGTTCTTCTTAAATCTCCGTCACTTGTGTTACATAACCTTCTGGCACTGCTCCATAACTCTCCGAGCACTGTTCCCAACATCAATCATTTTAATTGCGTCCTTTTTGACAGTTTTATGACCAAAACTACAGAAAACTACAGATATCGGATAAGACTACGGATATCGGAGCAAACGTAGCAAAAGACTCATTGCCCTGAAATGCAGAACTGACCGCCACAGGAAATCCTTTGTGCCAGTGGCAATAAGACTGTTTAACTCTTCCTCACTCTGTAGGTGATTCTCCTGAGACGATTACCTATGTTATTCTGTTCCCTCCCAGACCGTGCAATATTACCCAAGAGTACTTATTGAATATTTGTTTTCATCCCCCCATCATATGCTGCTACTCCCTTTATTCTATTGCACAATACTTTGTCACTTTCTAGAATCGCCTGCACTGATAGTTATTTATTCACCAGGATATAGTTATGTATATTACTTCGTTAGAGTTATCCGATACTATGTCTTGCACTATCCTACTGTATATTACTGTACACTATTCTTATTGTATATATTGTATATCTTATATCTTATTCATCTGTTCCTCTGTCTCTCCTGCTGCTTTGAGCATGTACATGACAAAAGAATTTCCCTCGGGATAAATAAAGTTGTTCTTGTTCTTATTCTTATATCAAACATACAGCAAAGAGAAAACAATTAATCTTCCTGACAGCTTTGTCAGGTTCGCTGCCAGGGGTGGGCTACTATAACCATTAAAGAAGGGTTTTTCACAGTTTTGGCAACTGGAGATTGGAAAAAAAGTGTCCCAGGTGCACTCCCAGGCAGGCAGAGTTTGTTTACTTTATGGGTTAGAGATCAGTGCTTCACCACCTTCTGGCAGCGGAGAGGCTCCCAGGTGCAGCTTCAGCAGGGCCAAGTTTATTTAACCCTTTGTTTGGACTAGTTACCATTGGTCATAATACAGTCAGAGGTTACTTATTGATCCTAATCACTACATTTCAGACAGTATTGATCACATATGCTCATTCGACAAGTGGCACAAACTTCACTAATATACTTGTCAATAATAGTGGATCTTGTGATTTTAAACATGCAGGTTAAATGCTTATCAATGTGATTCCATTTATATAAACACTCCAGTGCAGATATATATATATAGTATATGAGTATATATGATTACATAGTGTATATGTGAGTATATGTCTGGTGCACACAGATATATATGTCATAAAAATCCACAACATGGTGTTTCATAAATTGTCTGTACATGTGAGATTATGTTTTCTCATATTATGAAACCTGCTGCAAAACAAACCGAGGTAGACTGACTGGGTTATTTAAAGGTTGCATGAAGAATCCTCTGCAGGTTACTCCAGAATAAACAGGTTAGTTTGCTGTACTGTGATGGGTTTAAAGTAAAGAACAGTCTGTGACTGGTGCACAGTGGCCATGGTTTCACGGTCAGAGTAAGGTACAGAAAGGGTAGCAGAGATGAGTTTGAATTTAAGCTGATGATCACTGAATTTCACTTTCATACCAACTTTATACCATCGGGGAAAAGACAGCATAAACAGTGTAGAGTGACTGAAATCAGCCAGCCCAACTCGTGAAACATCTGGTTGAATTCATGTGTGTACGTCCACAAAGAGCAGCAGGTCAGATGATCACAGCATGTACACTGAGAAAATCTACCGGAGCGCTCAATAGAAGTTTGTGTGGGGAAAAGAATTGTGATTCTTTTCCCCACACTGAGCCATTACAACTCATTTTAGGGTTCCTCACCTGCCGAGTCCCACTTTAACCTCTTAAGTCAACCTCTACAGTGTAGGTTACAGAAAATAGAGCTATTTTTTTATTTTCCTTCTTTTTCTCCGCTCATGTTCTATTTAACTGATTCAAGCTCAGGGCATTTATTAGAATTCAAGTTTAGACTGAAGTTTGTATTTCTATCTACTCATATTATTTTATTATTAATATTATATAGCACACGGTTCAGTTAGCCTTGCATAAAAAAAGATGGTAGATGAGATAAGTACATTTCAGAGCCTATACTTTTTCACTTTTACTTGAGTAAAGAAATTGGAATATTGGAGTAAATAGTGGAGTATTTTTTAACACTAGTATCTGTGCTTCTACTTCCACTTCTGCTAGTTACCATCATATTCATAATTTCTTTGGAAAAAGAGAAAGCTCTTTGTATAAACAGCCAACACTGCATTTAAAGGGATAATAATCAACATTTGGCAGCAGCACTCCAGTCCTCACACTGATGATGTGGGGTTCACACATCCTCCAACACTGACCAACAGGAGCTGATGTCTGTAGGATTATTAGCAGCTAAATTTAGTAAGCTAACAAACACTGTGTTGCTCCCTATAACTCCTCTGCTTAGCAGTCTGTCCATGAACACACACACATCAACACATTTTAAATCCAGCCCCAGTTCCAGAAAAGTCAGGCTGAATGCAATGATTTGCAGATCTCATAAACCCTTATTTTTATATCTTATTCACACTAAATAAGAAAAGGTTTAAATGCTTAACCTGAGACAACAATTTGATGATAGCAACACTTCATGGAAAAGTTGGGCTGTGGCTGTAGAGAGGAGTATCAGCCATCACACTCTTCTACTACAAAGCCACGCTGTTTTAATTGATGCATTGTGCACTTTAGTAATGTCTTGCTGAAATCTGCAAGGCCTTTTCCGAGAAATACGTCATCTAGATGGGATCATATGTTTTCCTGAAACCTGTAACGTTGATGGTGCATTTCCAGACATGCAAACTGCCAGTTTATTAGGCACTAATGAGGCACCCTCATCCCATCAGACATGCAGCCTTTAAGTCCCCCTCCTCTTCAGTCTAGAGGATGTAGTATAGGAATTTCAGAATTTCTAATTCATTGGCATTTCTGTATCATGTTTATATGTCTTGTTTACATACAGCTTATTCTTTGCATGAGAGATTTTAAACTTTGTGTATGGCATGGTGAACTGTGTTCAGAGACAGTGATTTCTGGGAGTGTTCCTGAGCCCATGCAGTGATTTCCATTACAGAATCCATTACAGTGCCCCTCTAAAAATCACAAGCTGATTTTTGTGCTGGTTTTTGGCCTTGTCCCTTGTGCACAGAGATTTCTTCAGATTTTCTGAATCTTTTGGTGATATTATATACTGTAAATGATGATGTATAATTCTTTACTATTTTACATTCATTATTACATACCTTATTCTGAAATTGTTCCACAATTAGTGGAAATATTTTTTTGCAGATTGGTGAACCTTGGCATATCTTTCCTTCAGAGAAACTGCCTTTCTAATCTTTTTATACTCAGTCATTTTACTAACCTGTTGCCAGTAAAGTTGTGAATAACATATGGCTTTGTGAGATTTATATATTATTATACTTACATTTTATGCAGCACTTGAACTTTTTTCAATTCAGTTTTATTTATACAGCACCAAATCACAACACAGTCACCTCAAGGCACTTTATATTGTAAGGTAGACCCTACAATAATATATACAGAGAGAAAAAACAACAATCATATGACCCCCTATGAGCAAGCACTTTGGCGACAGTGGGAAGGAAAAACTCCCTTGTAACAGGAAGAAACCTCCGGCAGAACCAGGCTCAGGGAGGGGCGGGGCCATCTGCTGCAGCCGGTTGGGGTGAGAGAAGGAAGACAGGATAGAAGATAAAAGATAAAAATTTCTTTGGAATAACTACTACTTGGTGTCATATTGTTCGAGTGCAGCGGAGCCTCCAAACACTGCAACTGGCCCTGCAACTGTTGAACAACTTTAACTTTCAAATAGCCCAGCTTCTGTCTCTGACAGCACTGTCATCTGAACTTGTGCATTACTTAGACTGACCAACATAAACATTGATATTCATCTGGCAGCATAATGTAAAGGCTGGATAAAATGACAGTCTCCACATCACCTGTTCTTTATAAGTTCAAACCAACATTAGTATTCTTATGAAGTACAATCCAGAAGTTCTACAGTTCTCGCTAATAAAAATTCAATATCATACCCAAACAAAATTTGCCTTCAACATTGCCACGTTGTGTACCGATGTAATTCATCTGTCTTTTTGCTCACTACTTGCATGTGTGTCAACATGGGCCTGAAACTTGACAGATCAAACTGGTGCAATATAACCCAAAAGAACTTTTAAAGTGTTAGAGTGTAAAGTTTTCAGGCCTGAAGGCAGTGCATCAGGTCAGAACTGCAAACAGAAAGTTGTCCCTAATGATCAGACAGAGTTTCACTGTAACATCCTGGGGCATCTGATATAGAACATTCAGAACAAACAGTCTGAACTCTGGTGCATGCCATTATGCCACTGTAGATCAGAGAAGCTCAAGTGCAAATTGGTCCAGACGGGACTTTGAGGGAGCGATGTAAAACAAGCAGAAGTTGGAAGCAGTTCTGCACTGTACGAGGTAAGAACCTTAAAGGGGATCTCAGATAAATTTAATTACGTTTTTTTTATGCAGGACTTTATGACTGTACCTCTTAGATAAGGTAAAGAGGGAGCTGTCAGATTGTGTCAAATGGTTTGCATTAACTGCAGATTTGTTTGGTAATATAAACCACTAATGCACAAAACCACAAAATGGTAAAGTAATTTGCATTTTAACAACATGTATAGATCAAAAGGTTCTATGCATTTTTCCAGCATTGCACACTAGTAAAGGAAGTGGGGGAATGTGAGGGATGTTTTTATTGGGGTTGATTTAAAAACCTGCAACCATGAAAAAAAAAATATCCAGATTGTGTCAAAGCTAAGAACCAAACAATGAATAAAAGAAGTCTAGAGAGACTAAACCTCTGTCTGTGTTTATCAATTACAGCATCAAGTTGGTAAATATTTCTGGATAGAGCCACACAAAGCCAGTTTTGTAAAAATATGGCATGATATGCATGTTTGAAATATAAAATATTGTAACTGTAACTGTTCACCTTAACCTAGAAGATCATAAAATAACTTCAATTTAAATCTTATTTAATCATTAACCTTTAACCCTAAACTTAAGTGACTAGCAACTTTACTTTGAGTGTGACTCAAACTAAACAAAAACTATACAAGTTTCTTCTTTTATATTTAGAGAGCAGACACCACACACGACGCAAGTCCTCCCATCACTTGGGACCCACATGCTTTCATTCAGATCTTTATTAACCTCAAGCAGACAGGATTCAAGCCCTGTTTAAGCCTGTTTCTGTTCCACCACAGTTGCAGATAATGGCCTTCAGAACAAATATATGAACAATTGATGGATGGGGTGTTTTTTTAGTTCTATCCTGCGGGCTGGTGCTTCTAAGGCCAGTCCTCCCTCTCTTCCTTCTCTCGCCTCCTCTCCCCTCCATATCCCTAACCCTAGTCATCAGCCCCCTCACCTCTCTTTTTGCATCCGTCTGTTCCCCTTTCATCTGTTATTTTTAACACTCAGCCATGCCTCATGCGTGACGCAGATGGGCGCGTAATGCGGACACAGTAAACTAAAGAAGGAAAAGGCCTTCGCTGGAGGCATAGAGAGAAAGAGAGAGACAGAGAGAGTGAGGGAGAGAGAGAGAGAGAGACAAGGGAGGGAGAAAGGTGGGAGAAAGACTGAGTTAAAGACCACTAGAGGCAGATAGGTGGTGAGATATATTAGAGAGAGGCTGTCAAGATTCATTTTACACATATCGCACAGCTAAACAGGTAGATTTCCCAGAACATGTCAGACATGAGTGAAATACCGCGTCAACAAACTAGAAAACATAATCAAGGCTGCATTATTCCCACTTCTTCCCTCTCCTTCACTACCAGATCTTCCTGAAAGCTTAACACACCCACTCGTTTGTCTGAGCAAAAAGAAGAGGAGTTACATATCAATCTTGCATCACTCAACAGTCAGCCTGAGACTTTTCATAGAGGCACTGAATGAGCATCAGCACCACATGACGCACACCAACTGTCAGGCTTGAGTATCTATGCGCTTGCACGTGTCCGCTTATGTGTGTGAGAAGTAGTGCAAATATGTGAATGGTTCATTTGAGTGGCTGCATACATATCTAGAAAGTAGCTCCACAGAATCATACAGCAGACCAAAGAAATTTTTACTTCTCCATATGCTCTGCCACCTCACCTCTCCTCCCTCCAGTTTATAATAATGAGGTAACATTACTCATAATTGGACAATGAGGCTAAAATCATCAGTAGACTCCTACTCGACATACGTGTTCAAGCTGTTTCCACACTTATACATCACAACTTCTGCACGTAACAATGGCTGCATCCAGACTGTGATTACTAAGGCTGTATGTAGGACTTAATTATTAAAATAGTAAAATTAGTACAGATGACGCATTCTATTGCAAACAAAATCTTGTATTATAGCAGCTAACAATGCAAAGAATCCTCCAAATGATTATTTTATTTTATCTGCCTGCAAATCTGAAGGGAAAAGCAGTAAACAGTTACTGTGCAGTGAGTGGGAAGCAAAGGTAATTATTTCATACTTAAATATAGAGGATCAAATGAGACAGAAATTTGAGTAAATTGGAGAATACATAACTCCATACACTTTTTTCTCCTTATTTAGTTTAGGGTCACAAAGGACCAGGACCTGGCCCTGTGATGGCCAATCCATGCCATCACAGGGCCAGTGGCAGGATACGCTCTGGACAGGCTGCCAGTCAACTGCAAGGCTAACACAAAGAGGCAGGCAACCATTCACAGTCACGTTCAAACACAAGCCAGGGGAGAACATGCAAACTCCACACAAAATCGCCCCAGCAGGCTGCTATTTCTGAAGCCACAATCTTCCTGCTTTGAGCCAACAGTGCTAATCACTGCCCTGTGTTCAGAATATACAAATATAAAATAAACAAATGCATAAAATTATAAATATAAAAGATCAATATATATTTTTAAGTGGATGTAAAACACACCATATAGTTAAGCAGGATGCTGAAAATACAGAGTAAGCTGATGATCAGACATGTGTCAGTTCAGTTGGGGGTGCCAGTGGGGGGTTGTCAGTCAGACTTCACTTATCTAATTTCAGGTATTCCTCTCAGGATTCTTCACACATTGGAGGGTCAGGGCAGCCTGAGAGGTGGAATCTGGGACCAAATCCAAAAGCACTCGCTGCTGCTCCTGTAACTTATTACTGTGTGCAGAGAGCATCCCTAAGAAGCATGCAATCATTTTTATCCAGTTAGAGCTTTGCTCGTGGCTTCATCATAGTTTAGTAAGGAAAATAAGCCCCTGCAGTCTCGTTTGGTTTTGAAATTGTTAATGGACATTGTGTTTGTTTGCTTTTGTTTTATTTTATGTTTGTTTTCATTTTGCACATTAGAACAAAGTAAATCCCCAAAAGTTGATTCTGTTCATCTAGACATAGCATTTTGTCATGACAGTTTGCATATTAGTGATCAAGGAACTGACCTCACAGCCTGTTGTTCATTCAGTGTGCTAGTTTCAGTCATTGTGCAAATGTACTGTTTATAAGGGTGGGAAAACCTGCAGTCAGCTGAGACTGAGGAAGTCACTTGGATGAGTGATGAAACGTTTCTCCCACTGAAAACATCACGTCCAGATGAACAGAATCAACTTTTTGGGAGGTTCAGCGTTCTCAGGGAAAGATAAAAGTGATATTATACATGACAAACTGTTGTGCGTTTCTTTCTTCCTCTAATATGTCTTACTGTTTTTTATTCATTTCTTATTGCATTTATTTATTTATTACCTCAAGTTAATTTAGCATCCTCATAGGCCTCCGAAGTGAAGAAACGACTGTACATTCTCGCTTGTGTAAATGAAACTCAATTACTCTTTCAATCTCAGTCTGATCTTGACTACAGTTGAAATCTAATAATAACTATCCTTTCACCAACTCTTGAGACCTTGTGTGAACAAAGTCATTCTTTTGACTTTAGCAGGTGCAGCTTTCTACACTAGAAAAATTGTGTTAAATCCCATTGTTGTTGTAAATTCCATTGTTTGTCACCTCCAGGTACAGGTACACTAGAGTCAGAAAATTGATTTAGCCATATTAATCCACCGCTCAGTTCTTGTGTTCCTGTGAATTGTGACAATTGTCTTGCAGCATGTTGTAAAATGACACTGTTGGTGAATGAAATATGTGCAGTATCATTGTGAAGGATGTTTCAGTGGCCTGGATATTAAATTGCCAGCTGTAGAATGTGTCTGAAGTCCTTGGAGAGGAAACTCTCTACGGTTGTTGTTGCTTTGTGAATGTAGCATGACATCACTCACAGCACTGTAGCAAGCCTGGAGAGAAGATCACTGTAAGAAATGGTATCAGTCATAGATAATCCAGACTACACACTGCACCGTTTACTGAACATGTAGAAGAAAACTTTCACACACTTTCTCAGTTCCACTGGCACAAGGACAATTATGGGAAATGTTTATTGTTTAAATTGCCTACTTATTTTTCTTGTGATGATTTTATTAAATATGTTTCTCTATTTAATTGTGTTCCTATCTTTTGGGTAATTTTTGCCTTATTGATCCACTTGGTCTTTTCATCCACCCATTTTTTTCAGCGTATCCAAATCAGAATTATAGTGCAAACGTCAGGTACGCTGCAGACAGGTCAACAAGCCTTCACAAGACTAAAGATACAGAGATGCAACTTATTGTCATTTTAGAATCACTAGTTAACCTAGGTAGGACGTACTATATTTTATTTTAGCAAGATATATTCTAATTTATTTAAGTAACTTTGTTCTAGGCTATTGTAACACTTGAATTTCCCAGCTCCGGGATTGATAGATCACATCTCATCTTTTCTAATCTTATATGGTAGCGCTTCTGGGTCTGGGCTATTTTTATATTGTTAGAGAAGACTATCAAAAAAAACCTATGCTTATCTAGTCCCTGTAGTGAAGAATATTTTGAACCCTTGGCTTGTGTCTAAGCCCCACCTTGCAGGTCACACCCAAATTAGTTTTTTCCAGGAAATGTCTCATTTGTCAATGAGATTATTGCTGAGCAGCAATGGAAGCTGTCTTTTAACATAGCTGTTTTTGACACACTGCTCTGCTTTGCTAGCTTTATCAGTTAAATCTGATTCCCACAGGGCATAGAGGGTGTCTCTATGCCCTGTGGGGCATATGGTAATCAGATCCAAACAAACAGTGGGTCAAAGTGTTCGTTTGTGTTAGATGATGTGAGACAAGGTTGCTTGCACTCAGAGGAAGATTTCAATTTTGATATATGTAACATAAAGAACAAACATGAATAATTGGTTCAGCTGTTATTTAGGATGCTTTTGTTGCTCCTAATTTAGGATGGATTTCAATATGCAGGCATCCATTCATGTGGATGCCTTCATGCGGCTCATCTTTTTGAGCCACATGAGACACATGTTGCAGCCCGTGTATCATGACTTTGTAAGTTTCCACACTGGAAACAGCTTTGGCAGCAAAACATTAACCTGCACTTATGATAACAGCAAGTCCTTGATTTCTGGATAAAACAAAGGCTTTAGAAACTAATCTATCCTACAGAGCTGATTTTTAAAATCTAGAGTCAGTTCAAAGATATAAAAGACACAGATAAAGTTGACCTGTTCATGTTTGTGAGGACTGGCCATGCAATGGAGGCTTGAATAAAAGCCCTTAAAGTAGTTCACCAATACAGTCTTTTTTCTGATTTAGATGTGTGGATTATTTCCCCAAATTTACAGTGTGGATTAATAAAGTCTCAAGATCTCAAGAAGATTTCAAGATCTCAAGAATATGACTGAGGGGAAAAAATTAAAATTAGCAAAATGGAATTTAACAACTACAGAAACTGTCTTACATGATGCTATAGCTTATTTTAGAAGGGCCCCTGGCAGTACAGCTGCAGCAGCGTGCTCAGCATGGTCTGACGCACACTGTTTCTCAAGACGCTGCTTTTATAGTCTGTGGCTGCCAATCTAGCACTAAACTAATTTATAGTAGTGCTTCAAAATAAATTTATAATAGTTTGGTAGTGGAAAAGCATATCTAGTTATACTAGGGGAATGTTAAACTGTCTGTTTTCAGTCTGCCTAAAATCAACACATTCTGCAAACATAACCCTCCCTCTGCCCTCAACCCAGATTTCATGAGTGATGGGGCCATATGACACACACTATAGGTGTGGGGATCTCCACGTTTCAACCCTACTGTGGCCTAACCCTGCTATAGATGAGGTGCTGAATCACTTTTAACCCCTATCCTGCGCACAGTCAGGGAAAATGAGTTACT
Source organism: Pelmatolapia mariae (assembly GCF_036321145.2). NCBI lineage: Eukaryota > Metazoa > Chordata > Actinopteri > Cichliformes > Cichlidae > Pelmatolapia > Pelmatolapia mariae. Next base: position 38,984,456 of record NC_086232.1, read on the forward strand.
AACCTAGTGTCCAGTTAAGGTATTGAATACCAATGTGACTCATGCTCTGAAGTATGAGTCTGGAGACTGTCTAAACAGCGCTGGTTTGTTTGTGCCATTCCCCATGCTAATGTTGTGGTTCAGTTGCTGCAGGGATACTCAACCAGAAGTCTGATTATGACCCCATTTCCAGTTCAGAAGCTGTGTAAAATGTAAATTTAAAAGAAAATGCATTGATTTTCAGATCTCATAAACCCATATTTATCCACAGTAAAACACAGAAAACATGTCAAATGTTTAAATGAAGAAAATGGACCATTCTGGGTACGTACATCACAAATAATCTGTAAATGTCTGGGAAGACAGGAATGAGAGGAAAGTTGTCTCATTCGTGTCTGATATATGATGCTCACCAGTCATATATCATATTTTGTTGTTTCATGATGCACCAAATGTTTTGAGTTGGTGAAAGTTCCAGTTCATCATCCGACTCTTATAATAATGTAATCGATGCCTTATGCAATTTAGCATATTTGCAGAAGCAGTTCATTGCAGATATTTGCTTCTGAGAAAGTCTGCCTCTCTGAGATGCTCTTTTTATACCCAATCATGTTACTGAACTGTTGCCACCCACTCAAGCAAAATTATTACTACCAATTATTAAAAATTTCCTTTAGCTGTTTTTCCTGTTTCCTGATGCCAGTTCCAAACTCATAGGTCCAGGTGTGCCTTTGACTTTTGTGAGAACCATGCATTGTTACTCCAGTTTACAACTACAGAGAAGATTACAAACGAATGGTACATTTACTATATCAGGACTTTGCACATTTTATTTATTATGTATTTATTATTTTTATTCATTAACAAAAAATCTTTAAGAAATTTTTCACAAGGCTTCCAGTTTGTTTGCACAGTTACAAGGCTGAGGCAGTAATTAAAGCATAACTCATGAAAACCCCTAACTGATGCTGTGGAGGTTAACAGCTCTCAGAGTGTTTCCTCTGTTGAGAGACGTTGCTGAATGCTAACCTGGTGCCAAGCAAACTAAAGATGCAATTGGACACCAATCCTCCCTTTGGAGAGAAACTTGGCAAAACACTGATCCAAACCAGAAACAGCACCAGAGTTTATTGGATTGTGTGAAATTGTCTAATAAAGCAAATGAGGAAAGGTTAGCAGAGTGGCAACACATTCAGGTGTAAAGCTAAGTCAGAACACTGCAAATAGGAAAGGTGGCATGTCAGGTGTCAGGTTTGAAAGTTACTGGCATATTGCATATACATTTGCTAACATTTTATACGGAAGAAATTACCCAAAGCAACCAGAAAGCTCTGCTGTTCTGAGATCTGTTGTAAATGTAGATTGCTCAGCTCCTTGCATTCCTTTTAGCATGAGTCATCCTATTCATACCACAGTCCATTCAGGTTTAAGCAGATGAGAAGTTATACATGTAGTTATTGTCAATGAGACCAAAGGAACGACTCTTATAGGGTGAGATGTTCCACCTCCTGAGGTCATGGGCATGAATTTGTTTATATAAGGTCTTGAGAGTAGGTGTATTTATTTATACAGTCATCTTTTGGTTGCACAGATTCATTTTATAGCTTACGTTATTATATGCACTTTAAGGTCGATACCTAAGTGAGTTTATTCTTATAGAAGAAATGTGATGAGGAACATTCTTGGCTATCAAAGTGTGAGCACACATCTCATATTCTACATCAGTTTCTAATGAATTATTCTGTCTTCTTAATTCATTTTCTTCTTCGTGTTTTGGCTGCTCCCCTTTTAGGGGGTTGCAGCAGTGGATCATCAGCCTCCATCTCACCCTATGCCTAGCATCCTCTCCTGTCACACCATACCTTCTGCATGTCTTTAGCGCGTAATGAATTTGCCAATGCTTACTGATGCGAGTGATAAGATAAGATAAGATAAGATAAGATAAGATAAGATAACCTTTATTAGTCCTACACGTGGGAAATTTGTGAAGGACTACCTGTGTGAGCAGTCAGCCAGGCCGTCAACATTAAATCCCAATACGGAGTGAAAGTGGAGCTTTACAAACGGATTGTGAGAAAGATTTGCTGAACATGAGTGTATCTGTGTGTGCATGTTAATCCTTTGCTCTCTTTCACTCTTCCCATTATTTAGCAGCATTGTACCTCAAGGAATCATTAAGCTCTCATAAGCCTTCCCATAATGCTCTGCTGCTGAGACAGTCCCAATTCACAGAGTGACATCAGAAGCAGGGCTAGAAATAAGAGTAGCCTCGTGTGTGTGTGTGTGTGTGTGTGTGTGTGTGTGTGTGTGTGTGTGTGTGTGTGTGTGTGTGTGTGTGTGTGTGTGTGTGTGTGTGTGTAAGAGAGAGAGAGGAAGAGAAAGTGTGAGAATGTGTTAGAGTGTGTTAGAGTGTGTGCATGCATGTTTGTGTGTGTGAGGGCCAGCTTGCGCTCTGGTCTACTCACATATGAAGGCCCATATGTGTGTGTTAACTTGTGTGTCTGTGCATGTGAGTGTGTGCGTGTCAGTCTGACGTCAATACTCCTCCGATCCATATTTAACTGCATAGTGAGGAATGCTCACAGCACCTTGTAGGTGTCTTTTCTCAGTGTATTTATAGAATGAACTAAACTGGGTGCCAGTGTGACAGGTGAAGTGTGCCTTTCCCTCCATTTTGAATGCTTGAGGACGGCTGAGCTAAAACGAGAGTGTTTATTTCTGGAATGGGTCTGCAAGGAAATGCATTCTGGTAAAAATGGGTATTACCCTTTTTTTACATAGAAGTTTGAGTGAATGTTAAAAATATGAGGAAAGTGCATCATCACTTATTAAAATAACTCTATGAAGCCATTTAGCCATTACAAGAACATTAAACCAAAACGACTCAAAGAGAACTTATTTATTGAGCTCATTGGATGTGTCTTTACATGGAGATATATTCACTTTCAGTCAGCTGGAAAACTTCTTCCCATTGGTTTTGCTATTTATGTTGCTTTTTCCACCTACATGTTAGTGTGGTGATGACTTTGTGCTGCATTCATTCATTCTGAGAATTCTCCATTGATTGCACAATATGCATTCATATAATAACATATAATATAATAATTCCTGATGGCTGCTTCAGGAGAGAACTTTATAAAACAAAATGTAATAATGCTAAATGTATATTTTAGAATAACTAGTTCCAAAAATGACTATAAACATTAATTTTTCACAATGTTTCTTTTAGCAAGCAAACCTGCATTTGCAGCATTAGTAAATGTCCAACCTAACCTGCTCCACAGAATGTTAGGTTCAAGATGACATATACAGAATCACTGCTTACTAATGAATTAGTTCTCAGGGGGAAAACCATGTTAGAAGATCCCTCAAACCTTAGTGTGTGGTTAGTAATAAGGTCTACAGTTTTAAAAGACTAAAGGTTTAGAAGATAAAAGTACTTGCAATCAACTGGTAAACGTGAATGTGTTTATAGCCAACACCGTGGACTGACTAATCAAATAGATGACCAAGTGATGACCATCACTTGACCACTTAATCCATTTGTGGGGCTAAGGGATGAGTGAAGACAGATAAGGAAAAGACATCCTGATATCTCTTTGTTATTCATGCCCCAGAGGTCCTTATTTGCAATTGCTTTTTAATCTGCATTATATTAAATTCAGGGAAAGTAAAGCAGCTTCAGGTGCTACTAATGGAGTAACAAAGCAATTAGTTTTTTAATCAGGCATTTAAGGCAAAAAGGAAAGCATCAACAACCAGGTGGGCAGGGCTTGGCAGAGTCGACCATTTCAGTGAGTAGTATTTTCACATAAATGCAGCTGTCCCCAACGTAAGGAAAGGTCATTTGGAAGAACTGAACATCTTTTACTGTCATACAGAATATGATCAATCATCTATTTGGTGATCAGACTCTAATGAACCATCATAGCAGGAGTCCCAGCAGTTATAGAAATTAGGACAGGACCCTTTGGAGTCTTGCTAACGGTGGTGAAGATGAAGATGAGGGCTTGGATGAGGCTTTGAATGACCAGGGCGAGGCAGAGCTGGGGAGAAGGCAGGTTGTACTAATGAGAGTCTGAAAGGCAGAATGACAGAAGAGCACTATTATCTATTTGGAATCACCCAGTGGTGAGCTAAAATATTTTATAATAGATTAAACTTGTTAAGTCATGTTGTTTCCCAGGGAGTAAAAACTGGGAACTTTACTGGAGCAATTTTCCTTTTCTGTTGGAATATTTTTCTCTGTATTTTGATTTGTGAGCTTTATTTCTCTAGAGCATGCACATGCTATAGCATTGTTTACAATTAGTATGTTGTCAGGTGGTTGCTAGGCAACACAATGACTTCTTAACATCATGCCTAAATGCAGTTTTGTGTATGTAAATGTTCAAACTGATATGAATCTTTTATAAAGAGTTGACTACACATTGATCAGTTTTGTCCGTTGGTAGGTTTTCTTTTAGTTAATATGTTGAAATATCATATCTGATACATATAAGAACCTTACACATATCAGATTATGAAAGAAGAATGTTGTGGCTGCCATAAATCTGGTTTATAAAAGTTAGAAAACTTTTTTAAAAATGTGTTTGATAATATTGACACATAAAATTGAGTCCATCTTTCTAAAAAGAAAGATTTGGGCTATGAATTTATTCACCCATAGTTCCTGTACAGTCCAGATTATCCAGTCATTACACTTATTCATCTTCTCAAACTTTTTTTAATGCATTGGCTGCATTTTTAAAAAATATTATGCTTTATGCCTTTGTATTAAGGATAAAAAGAGGGTATAAGATAAAAAAAATTATCTCAAAAGCATTAATTCTGGATAGCAAGGATCGATTTCTTTGAAGCTTTATATGAACTTAGTTATTGTTTTTGTATATTTCATTCTAAAGTTAGTTTAAAAGTTAGTTGTCCTTGATTAATGTGTTAAGAATTGCATATTTAAATGTATTTCAAATAAACTGGTATACTGAAGCATGTTGTTGTACAGACTTAAAATTCCCCATTTTGAAAGATTATGTTTTAAGGCAGATGCCAGGAAGCCGAAGTGCTGCAGAGTTACTTTGATCTCTCTCACAGAAATCCTTGCACATTGAAAATGATGTCAAAATATGTATGGAGAGCCACTCTGCAGTTCCAAGAAAAAGAAATGGAAAACATGACAACCTTGGTGGGCCTATGTATGAAAAGGGAAAAACTTTGAGTGTTATTTAGAAAAAGAAAACATGATGTTGTTGTTAGTGTCTTCGCTAAGATGTGACTTTCAGTATTTTAGAAAACATTTTAATTGAGAACTGATGCGTAACTGTGTGTCAAATCCCTGAAAAAAAAATCCAAAACATTAAAAACTCTACCCACTAACAGTTGTTTTTTTAGTTAGCAGTTGCAGCCGTTTTACATTTTAATTATTGCAAATATTGCATTCATTAATAATACTGAAAATTTCTGAAATATGGAGAGCATTTAAGGACTCATTCTTTAAAATATAAACAATCTCAATCATCTTTCAGAAAATGACTTACTGTGTCGTTAGTTTTAGTTTTACAGTCTTTGATATTGTGACCTTGTTTCATCTCTTTATGTTTTGAATCTAGCGAGAATGAATAACAGCAGCTCCCACTTCAGAAGGCTTTGTTGTTGCAACTAGGATGAAAAACTCAGAAACGAGTAAATTCTTCCAACTCTGACCCAGAATCAAGTCAGTGATGACATTTGAAATGCAAAAATATATGAATTATTAACGAGCGTCTGCAACCCACAACCCTTTAAATTTAACCTCGGGGATTTTAATTTAAGTTCAGGGACTGAACGTGTCTTAATACTTCATTCAGAGTTACTCTAAATCCCTCTCCAATAAACACACACTATTTATGTATATGATATTTTAATCAGTGCTCCAGATCATTTCAGCAAAAATGATCACCTAAAGTGATTAGTCAGTAACAAAAAAAAATTTCATGACCAAAAAAATGCAAATATGAAAAAAGGATATAATTATTAAGAATACAAGATCAATAAAGCTGAAAGTGTGACGAAATAAGCTAAATGGTTTGTAATGACAAACATAAATTAGGGTGCTTTTAAAAGAGGTTCTAACAGATGAAGCATAAAGAAATGGAAGCAGTTTTTCCAAGTTCAGTCCACACTTGCAGTGATTGCCAGTCAGTACATTGAGTCTGATATGGCCTGGAGCACCAGCCTAGCACAGAGGTGATGTAAAGAGGCAGCCACGAGACCTTTGAAGATGAACAGAAACATATCCCTCTGACGACTTTCAGACGGACGGCAAAGACCACCCAACTTTTTCATATGACATACAATGACGAGTACTATAAACAACAGAAGTAATAAACATAAGGGAAGGAAGGATTTACAAAGGAAGTTTTTTTTCTTTTTTTCTTGGGGGGGCAGTGAGCTAATGCAAGAAAGCCATGAAAAAGTAGTCATACACCTTTATCCTGAATGCATCACCACTTCATTATATGCAACTGCTTTCCTGCAGGATAAAAGAGACAAAGAAAGTGGAAAATGAAGAACATCTAGTCCTACAAATCAGTGGAAGGTGTAACGATCTGCAATAGAAGTAAATAATCACAATATTTATTTTTTTATCTTTTACACAAGTTCTGTCCAGCATGGCAAAGGAAGTTTCACTAGCTGGGCCCACGTCCTCATTTTAGGTTTAAGTAGGTAAAAGTGAATGCTTGGACATGAATTGAGCTGCAGTTTGGGGAAGGCCTCGAAGGGGACTGGCGATGGCTCCCGGGCCTGGCAGATCCCCATGTACTAAATAGAAGTGAAGAAGTTAAAGAATGGAGAACAAGGAGGGAGGGAGGGTGGGGCACGTAAACGAGAATGATCGGCTTGCAGAACTGGGGGAACCTATATAGATGACAGCCGGAAGAAGCGTGTTTGGAGGCGTGGTCCCGCTCCTGAAATTCCGATACATAATCTCCAGTTGTTAACTGCAGGAATTCAGAGATGCACATAATCAACTTTAAAAACTTTTCAATGATAGAACACGAGATGAGTCTGATGATGATCAAACTTTGATCAAATGATCAAAATTTAAACTACAAATTAGTTAAACTTTGCTCAGATTAGTTTGTACTGTGTGTCTCAAAGATAAGCCTACTGAAACTTTTGTCTTGCACATCTGCCTTGTCATCCAGTCTTCGTGGCCAGGCTGATATTTGGGAGGCACCAAAAATCAAAGCAGCCCTGTCCCACACTTTAAGCTTTACTGCCATCCACATACATGAGAACAAATGCACTCACCTGCCAGCTGTTACGAGGAAGAAACAACATGTGTAAACCTGCTTTTAATCCTGTTTAACATAATAATCTATGGGGACTGGTTCACTTTTCAAGTGGTCTTTAGAGAAACTCCAGCCTTTGGCACTTCTGCTCTGCCTTTATTTTTGAACCCCGGAGGTTGCCAGTTGGCTTAGCTCAGACATATTTCAACAGTGATTTTGTGGGCCTGCTAAAGAGGGCATTCCTGTCCACTCTTTGACCGCATCCTATCATTGTTGGTTCAGCCCTCACTTTTGAAATGAAAGCCATGTTATGAATGATTTGAAACAGCAAACACTGACTCATTGTGCAGCGCTGCAAAGCATATGCAGCCCTGCACAACAACTGATATAGTCACCTGGGAATGAAACACTGAACCTGACTTGGGCGCTTATCCTAAAATTCATACTTGCAGTTTTAAAGAAAGCAGACACATAAGCATTTGCACAACAAAAAAATCCCTGTATATGTTTAATAATAGACAAATCAAACATACAAGACACGACGCCTCAGCCAGACGATTGTCTGACACTTAATCAACCGTAAGTGAAAACTGAAGGCCTCAAAGAGTAGGATTGCAGGTGCATCACGCTGGATTTCATCAGAATGTGCAGGTGTTTGAACTTTAAGGACTTCTTGCATGTTTTATGATCATACAACTAGACAGCATTATTTTGACTGCAAAGAAAGGTGAATGGAAACTGTCTCTCTTTTCAACAAGGTAGTGCTGAAGGAGAGAAAAAGAAATAAGCTTCAAATTACTTCCTGGAACTGTGACATCAAAATGGCATTGTGCTATATTAGCTATTGTCCTTTTAGATTATGTCATTAGTGTCAATAATCAAGTTTTGGTGTCTATTAATAGAAAGCAGTACAATGATCAATGGGCTGGATGTGGTGAAAACTAATGGAGGGAGATATTTCTGTACCATATCTATCATTTCTGGGTTAATAGTGATTGAATAATAGCCTAACGCTGTTTACTGAAAGCTGCCTTATTATATTTGCATGATTTCAAATACTCAGCAATACAAAAGCCCTCTTCTATAAAATTGATGTCATTGATGATTCCCTTGATAAACCGCAAAGCATCGATATCGTGTGCAGATTACATCATGAATGATGGAGTTTGGTATTCATGAATATTTCATAAGCTTGAGGGGAAGAAGAAAGCATTGCATAATTTATCACATATGGAAAAGGATGTGCGAATACTAAAATGCAGTCATATCTGTCTTTGGTGCTGACGTTGGCACAGCTGGCCATTAATAATCTCTTTGGTGAGAAAGACCTAAAGTGCTGCTGTAGACAGAGTGCTGCGGTGGCACAGATTTTGATTTTCTTTTATAGAATAACAAATTGGTCCAAATTGCTTTCCATCAGTACAAATTAAATCTGCATCTTTGGAGCAGGCATTATGCCGGGTGAATACGCAGTGGGTGGACTGGGGATAGAAACTGTAAACTGCCTCTAGATGTTCACTAAAGTAACAGATTTATTGAGATGTTCTATTCTTCGAGTTACTTGGAATCAAGAAAAGTTGATTTTCTGAGAAAGGCAGACTCTTCCGACTCTTTAGTGTGGTGTTTAATAACAGAGTCATCAGCCACAGCATTAAAGCCTCGCCCAGTTTTGTGAACGTCTCCCCCGTGATGCCAAAATAGCTCTGAACCATGGGAAGATGGACACAGGGCATTCGTTTGCCTCCTGTGGTTTGCAGTGGTCGGGTGCTGGCAGTGTATCATTTAAGTCTCATGTGCTGTAATGTCACCTGTTTTTCTAAAGCATCATGGAACTTCCAACTTCACCGGATAAAGCGCTCTCGGTACAGTTGTTATGAAGGGGTAAATTAGCTTTTTAATGCTGCAAAGTTCAGGATTTTAAAAAGGGGAGTCTGTGGGGAATTTTAACAAATAGCTTTTAACAATTATTAAGTCCAAGATACTAAATATGTTTAACATTCTAGTTTGCAAGTCACACAAGTGAGCTGTTGAACTTTACAGTGTGCATGAACATTGTTTTAAATAAGTTAGAAGTTAATGTTCAGTCCTCTCTCAATGATGTTATGAATACGCAAATCTATCTATTTTAAATATATATGCGAATGTTTCTTACGTCATGGAGAGAGCAGCACAGGTTCAACTATCCACGTTACACTTCAGAAAGTTGGTAACTGGGGCAGGATCGACTTCCAATCCCCTTAAATGACTCCTGCTCGCATATACTTGTCTTATTATAGGGGAGCTCCGAAAAACTTTCTACTTCCAGCAAATTAATCTGAAAACAGCTTTCATCTGTCAAACTGTGCAGATGCACCACTCTGCACAGTGAAAGCTAAAAATCAAAAAGAAGCACAGAACCGTGTTTCTGATCCATAACCAAGTTTTTTAGCTCTTAAAATATGAAGGGATTCTTTAATATTGATACGTTGTTAACCCTCTCTTGCCAACTCAGATCTAAAGTTTATTTTCCTGTTTTGTTATTTTCCCTGTCAGCTGCATGATCAAACACTTCTGGAGATCCTGAGATCAGGTTGTATGTGATGTACAAATGCAGCCACCACCATTTTTTGAAGTTTGTCAAACATTTGCTGAAATGGTCACCTAGTAAATCATCATCCCAGGTCATAGATGGCAAGGTTTTGAGTTTTTGGAATGCTTAAATTCTGTCCATAGTTAAATATTTTTCTTCTTTGATTCTTAGTATTTCTTCTTTGTATATCTCCTCAATATTTTGTGTCTTAAGTTCCTATTTCAAATTATGGTGTTTGTTAAAGTTTGCTAGTTCCTTTGTTCTGTTTTACCTTCTATGTCTTCCTTCTCTGTTGTGTCTTTGTGTTAAGTTTATTTTCATGTCTGAGAATCCCATTTTAATTAATTTTCCTACCTCTTTTATTTTAGTAAGTTGTCTTACAACTAGTTATCTAGTTGTACTTCCTCCTGTCTTTTATGTGGATTGTGTACTCCCAGTTGTCTAATCCCTATTAGCCCTCAGTGTGTGAGTATATAAAGCAGTCTAATTAAATAGCTCGATTTTTGTTAAATCCTGCATCCCTCCCGATTCCGTACTTGGCTCTTTTTCCTTTAGCCATGTGACAAAAATATACCTCGGGTTTCAAATGACAACAAATTAAACTCCATCAATTGCCGACATTTCATACTGGCATCACAAAGGTTTCTGAAACAAAGTGGTAATAAAGCTAAAATCTCTGTACATCTGATTCCAACAGCCTCTGTAAAGGTTATTCAAAGATTTAGGTGTGCTGGACCAGCAGTTATGTCAAATATAGATGGAAGAACTGAATCACTCAAGAGTCCATCTGGCCTCGCTGGATGATGTGTAGAAAGTGAAGAAAGAGAATGACCGTTTATTTAGACTTAGTGTGCTGGAAATCATGGTGGACTGTTTTTCCTCTTCTTTCCTTATACGATGGAGCAGATTTCCTTAAAACGATAATTTCCCGGGTTCACATCTCTGACTTTGATCACAGAACTCCCACCAACTTGTTCTTCAAACTTTTTGTTTACAAAGGACAACCAGTCAGAACCAACTTTGCTTAAAGGAATAGATGAGCTGCTTTCAGGCACAGAAGAACCGAGAGGCTGCACCAGTGCACATGTGAACAGAATAGTGATTATTTTGAACTGTGAGTGATACAGAGCTACTCTAGCAGAGTCCAAGAGTAAAAACATGTTGATGGACATGATGGATCCACTTTAAGATGAGTCAGATTGTTCTGAAGAAATCTCAGGCAGTATAATTAAATGTGAACATTTTTATAATAGGCTGTATTATGATACTATTAGGCTCATGGACTAAAATTAGTTAGACTCCCTGGACTAACTATTCCTGAAAACCAGCTTTAATTGGCATGCATACATCCCTTGGGCCACTCGAGGCTAAGAGAAACGAGTCACAATAGCAACAGTAAAGCTGTGTTTAAACCAGATAAAATTAACTTGGTGTGCTTATTATACGCTGAGTTCCCTTGTTATACAGTGAGTGGCAAATGCAAATACACAGGACTTATTTTTGAAACACTCTAATGTATTAGAAGTTAGCTCATACTTATTGAGTTTCCCTGTTGTTCTTTTGTGGCTCTTTAGCCATTGAATCCAGCACAGTGTTCATCAGCTATGATAAATAGTTCCATGATAGCCATGAGAGTGCTTTAAGGCTCCACAGAGTTGTAGACAATGACTGACTCAGCTGATTCTGCTGTGGGGTGTTGCTCCCACTGTAGACGGGGGAAAAATATTGATTGTAGCAGCTTTAATTTGAGGATCTGTTTTTACTAAATATAACAGGGTCTCATGCTGGGTTCAGTTTTTTTGTGCATTTGCTAAATATATATAAAAGTCTGTTGAATAAAATGTCATTCCAAGTAAAGCAGGTAGTGAGATGATTTATTGGGGTTTAAGGCTGGTGTGGTAGCAGGATCTGAGCAAAGAGCAGTCACCGCCATTTGTCTCTGTGGTTGTTTTCTTCTGTCTCAGTGCCCCCTTCACACAAACAAACACAAATACACGCTGGTACCCCTTCAGTCAGGCTCTGACAGGTCGAGCGAGCGCTGACGTTGGTGAGATGTGGAATAATATATGTGAGGGGAGAGAGGGAGGGAGGGGAGGAGAGAGAGGAGAGTGGGGAGCCAGAGGCTGACAAATGGAGACGGCGAGAGAGGAAGAACAAAAATGGAGAGAGCATTTATTATCAGAAGCAGTCTCTGTGGATAGCGTAATTATCTCCTCCTAAACTTTGAATAACTTTTCATTGGCCGCTAAATTACAACTATAAATGACAACCTAATGTACTCCCCCCATCCTGCACTCAAACCGTCAAGAGATTTTAGGACAGAGGAAACATTATTACACCCTCTCCCTCCTCCTCTCCTTCTTTGCTCTTCCTCCTCCACCTCCATCTCTGTGCCCGCCCTCGGCCTCCGCCTCTCCTCCAGTCCCTCTCTTCCTCGCCCTCGCTGGGTTTCACTTGGAGGACATGGTGTAGCAGCCGTGTGGGTGCCACTGCATGTCACGAATGCGCCTAATGGACTGCATCTGGGGGCAGCGGGCACCAAACTCATTGAAATGCCTGTAATCACCCTTCTCCAGCAGAAACTGGCTGCCACGGTAGCCGGGGAACTGGTAACCCACCCAACTGAGGAGAGAAAAAGGGAGAAGAGAGGCAAGGATAGGGAATAAATAGAGAGGGATTACAAGGTTGGACAGCAAACTGTTCAGCAGAGAAAACGTGAGGCAGCAAAAAAGCACGAGGTGAAACAGAAGCAGCAGACAAGTGAGAAACGTGATGAAAGATGCTAGAAGGACACATGCTAATAATTTAGAGAGAGTAAACATCGAACAAATGAAGTCATCGATCTGTTTATCGTGCTTCTAGGTGTTAAAGCACAGAGTCGTCTGCTTTCCAGCTGCCTGTTTGGAGACTGCGGGTAGCAGTCCAAATAAAGTAATCACAGCAGATAAAACAACAGTGTACGCTGCCTGCCACGCCTCTGGGAGCGCAGACAGAGACATGGAGCTGCTGACGTTCGTGACACCCTCATGTAGCTGCTGATGAAAAAGCCTCTATTCCTGAGCACATTCCCAGACAGAGTGCTGTTTCTGTCAGTTTAAGAATGACGTCACCAATGTAGAAATGGTACAAGGAGCTGGACTTTTTTTGACGCAGCTGTTGCAAAAGCAGAGTGTGGTGTTTGTAGTCAGTGCTGCTGAAAAATGCATGATTTATCAACCAGAAGGCTGGAAAAGGTAGCAGAGTTACAGCTTCACAGTCAGCCTTAAAGAAAATGCAGGTCTTCTAGATTTCTGTTTGTTCACAAGGCTGATAGCACTCATATTTGGGGCTTGAAACAGTTCAAGCCTTGGTCTTTCACACTTGGAAAAAACACCCCCAGACTGTTAAGGTTCGCTAATTAAGATGTTATACATTGTTTATTGAATTCTAAAAGAATAGGAAGTGTAAAAACTTCATGAAAGCTGAGTTTTATGGGGTGCTTTGCTAGCTTGTTACCTCTTTGACAGAAAGACTTGTTGAAGCTGCTGCACCCAAATCAGGCCCACAACCACAAACTTTTGTTTTATACCAATGTTTCATGGTTTTGTTGGAATCACATAGCATATAGCAAGTTAATTTGTGAGCTTTGCATGTGCTGTTAAGCTGACTATTACTTTCAAAAAGATCCAGGTAAGCTTAAGCCCTGTTTCCAGTCTTTATGCAAAGTTAAGCTAGCTGGATGTTGGCTTTAGCCTCATATTTAGCACACTACAGAGTGGTATTATTCTACTCATTTAACTCTTTAGAAAAATGCAATAAGATGTTGTAATTTCACAAACTACTCACGTTCCACAGCTGACCATGATGCTGCCCACCCTGTCAGTGAAACCATAGGAAAACAGGCTGGGAACGTCATCATCCATGATTTCCATCTTGCGGCCCTTGAACTCTCCAACCTCATACAGGCATATCTTGTGCTTCTCGGGATCCTGCGAGGTGGCGGCCACGAGGAAGGAGGAAAAGAAAATAAGGATGTAAAAATGTAAAAATAAGGAGCAAACTTCCACCAGTTGAGTGGCTGGAACATAGGACTCACCATGCGGACAGGCCTGAAGGACAGCAGGTAGTCATTCTTCTGGCAGTTGCTCCAAGAGTCCCAGCGGGGGTACTCGCCCTTCTCCAAGATGAACATTTCTCCACAGAAGTTCATCTGCTCAAAACCCACGAAGCTGAGGACGGGGAAAAGGTCAAGATGAAGAAGAGGAAGGAGAGTGATCATTGAACGTCCCTCAAGAAGAGTCAGCTCACTGATTACACTCAAATGAATGAGCTGACTCCTCTTGAGGAGTGTGCAGCTTGTAAAAATCTTATAGCATCTTGGCCTCTGCTGCTTTGATTTTTAAATTTGTCCCTTGTTGCACTACTCCTTATCTCCTTGCTTATATTTTCTTTTATTAAATGACATACTTCCATCACTGGTGCGTTGTGTGCTTTATTATGTTAGCAGCCAAAGTTCTCTCCACTGCTGTACTCTCTGCAAAATCACCCGGGATAAAAGCATCAGCATAATGCCAAATGCAAAGTGGGGAAATGTCGCATAATGGTGGAGTGTAGCTGTTAAATCACCTGCTCTTCTCTCAGAGGAGTGTGGGTGCTGCTGGGTACCACACTAGCACATGTGGGTGTATACGTGTCACAGCACGCAATCGGAGTACTTACGGCCCACAGTCGACACGCAGGGAGCGCACCTTGTCCATGCCCAAGTCACACACGTTCATGCACTCGCCGTTGATCTCAATACAGCGGCCCTGGAAATTCTCCTGGTCGTAAACCCACATCTGAACGATTGCAGTGGGGAGCAAAGAAAATAATAATGGAAGTCACTGAGGTTCAGATTCATGGGAAGATATATGAAGCAGGAAGTGTGACACGGGGAGATAAAGATGAAGTGCCAATGTTGTTATGACAGCTACCTCCACAGTGATTTAACACACTGGGTTTTTTTTCTGTCAGTTATAGTTGTCAGCCACCCCCTCAAAGAGCTATAAGAACCAGCAGGTCGCGCTAACAGACGTCAGCTCACAAGGTAAACTGTTACAGTGGTGTGAGGCCAGCTGCTTCCCACTGTGTGAAAAATACTGTATGCTGTATTTGTGATGTTTAATCATCTGTTTTACGTGTGTGTGTGTGTGTGTGTGTGTGTGTGTGTGTGTGTGTGTGTGTGTGTGTGTGTGTGTACTGTACCTTGTAAGATGTTAAGCCCATCTCAGACATCTTGGTCTGAGCTGCTTTCCCATCAGTCTGGGAAGCAGACTTGGATTTCTCTCCTCCAGCAGACATGACGACTGGGAATAAAAAAATAAACTGTTATAGCTCTAGTTTGACTTTTACTGTCACACTAAGAGGTTGTACAAAAATTCTTTTCTTGAGAATGGGGTCTAATGATTTGTTATTCAGGAAACAAGACCTTTAGCTTTCACATGTTCATCTGATCCTGTTGAAGTTGAATTAGGAATGACCAAAAATAGCAAAAATGAGGGTCGTTCTTTACAGACTCTTTTCTTTATACATTCGTTATTTTTACTATTTTTACCTTCCTGTTAGAAAAAATTAATGCCCTCAGCTCAGAAGGTTCAAAGATTCATACATCCTAAGTCATTTCTGTACAGTTTCTAAGCATGCTGCATTTACAAAGCTGCCACATGTGTGTTGAAGTAATCGGCATTAAAAGAACCAATCAGAAAATGTCCCAAAAACCTTTACACAACTAACATCTACTTCACAACAAAAGCTAAAAAAACACTCATCAAAAGCAGATTTTAGTAGCTTGAAGCTTTTCTTGGCTCTGAGTCTGAAGTGTTGCACATTCAATGCTGCATTTGTGAAACCAGCTTGATTCCCAGATCCCCATTGGAATTTAAAATGTAAACATTAGTTTCTAAACTCCGGTGCTTTTTTCTGAATATGCCCAAGTGCATTTACTGACAGCTGCTGGATGTGTACAAAAGAAAAATCACATTTTCGCCAACATTTGACTTCAGTTATAATTAGCTTCCTAGATTGTCCCCTGGGTTAGTGAAAAGTTTCTATCTTTCTGTTCTGTTCTGTATGTTTGTCCACTGTCTTACCTGTGGCTGTGTGTGCGTAAAGGAGTAGACTCAGGCCTGAGACTGGTGGTCTGTGTGAGAGTGCGCGGGGCCCCTCGTCGCTTTTATATGCTGGCGCCCAGAGAGAGGGGATTATAGACACAGAAACAAACTCGCTGAGCTCACAGCCCCCACAGAATAGAAATACCCCCATCATCAAAGAGAGAGAGACGGGCAGAAAGAGAGACAGAGCATATGGTTGAAAGAAT
The DNA here is from genome assembly GCF_036321145.2 of Pelmatolapia mariae. NCBI lineage: Eukaryota > Metazoa > Chordata > Actinopteri > Cichliformes > Cichlidae > Pelmatolapia > Pelmatolapia mariae. The sequence continues at coordinate 39,000,609 of NC_086232.1, forward strand.
ATGAGGAAGAAAATATGACAAACTCAGATATATCAGATATATCAACACATGTTCGACCTCAGATGACCGTATCTGGAGTTATAATCAGGATCGACTTTTGTTTTAGCCAAATGCTTAAACAAGCAAATGTTGAGAATTTTGAATTTCAAATGAAATCAAATACATTTTTGTGTTCAATTTTTTTCTTGTCGTCAGTGATCTGCTACATTTTGATAGGTTAACAAAAGGCAAAATAACCTTATCAAAGCTTGCTCATTGTATGAACTCATGCACCGAGTGAAAGAAATGACAGTCAAGCTGGAGTAACGTGAGATAATGCACTTTTCTACGCCCTTACAGTTTCAGTGTAATGACAGCCAAGCTGACCAGGTTCACATTAATGAGCCTATTGCAAAACCATTCCCTCCTGTTCCCTTCAGTGCTATAAAAACAAGAGGCGCTGGGAAAAACAATAACAGGAAAAACAATAAGCTGTGAGAAGCAATAACGGTCCAGTGCCTGCACCTCAGGGTGAGCAAAGAGGTTCAAGGTTTGCATGGACAATAATCTGATTCTGTCTCTGTTCATCTCAGTAGGAGAAGGCTTTTATACCAAAGCTTTGCCTTTTTTCCCTGTATGGGTCAGTAAAATATTACAGTGAGTGTTAGCTGGAAAATGTAAAAAGTGTTTGAGATGTTTATTTCAAAGCACTCACAAGAGAACAAGCACAACAGTCGTAGTAGTAGCAGGCGAGGTCGCGTGCTGTTCTTCATCAAGGCTTCAGATGACGACAGGAGGGAAATAGGAGGTGCAGCTGAGTGCCACTTGAGATTGTGAGCATTCAGGTAAAACCATTCATGTCTTCAATTCAATGTTCAGACTTATTAATTTTAAAACTTGAATTTGCTCAAATCATTACGCTCAATTAAGCATCATTGAAAGGTCAGTGGAGGAAGTGATGCAGGAGTGAATCAGACCCAGTGAAGTGGCTGAGGACTGCAGAGAGTCTCTTGAAGAAGAAAAACAAGGGAAGCAGGAAACAGCACAATAATACACATGAAAATGGATTTAGCAGAGCCGTGGAGGGGTCAGCACTATTACCTCTTAGCTGTTAGCTGGTTCTGGGTTTAAACTGATTGGGGTATTGCATGTAGGTGTCTTCCCACACTTCAAAGACATGTTGGAGACAGATAGACAGAAAATAATTTCTATGAGCAAAAGTGAAAGTAAATTATAGGTCTGGGTGGTGCAGTGGTTAGCAATGTCGCCTGAACCAGCCGGAGTCTTTCTGTGTGAAGTTTGCATGTTCTCGCTGCACTTTTGTGGGTTTTCTCTGGGTGCTACAGGTTCCTCCTAGAGTCTAAAGACATGCATGTTACATTAGCTGGCGATTATATTTCACTATAGGTGTGAATGTGAGTGTTATCTGTGTCTCTGAGTTGCTCCTGTGATGGACTGGTGACCTGTCTTTACCTCGCCTTTCTCCCGATCACAGCTGGGAACACCTGTTATTTAACCACTACTAATTTAACCACCTGTTATGTGTCTGTTCCTTAAGCTAAAGATGCAGATTCAATTGATTTGTTTCTGTTCTGGTTAGAGAAAGCTTTAATGTTTTCTGAACAAAGTTGTACACTCTGTTGTATGATATTTTCCTTTTTTAACTTCCTGCATACAATACCCTTCATAACCTAGATCAAGATTCTTCAAGAATCTTTATTTTATTATATTTAAACCCATAAGATGATTCATATAATCCAATAGTCCAATGCATTGTTTTTGTAATTGGATAAACTATTTCCAGCTGTTCTGAAATGATTTGAAAATTTTGTTCTGATGACCAGTTTTTCTTTTAGCATATTAAACTTATTTTAGATAACACAGTGTGCTGTTGGAACACAGAAGTGATGGCTGCTGAAAATATACCTGTGTATGTTTTATTACATTGAAGTTACAAGCTATGATTATTGATTCCATTAATTATTATTTACAAACCTTCTGAATAGTGACATATTATAATAGGTGAAAGCAAACTGACTTCTTTCAAAAACAGAGCCATGTCCAACTGGCCATAAACATACAAGCAGTTGTGTATATAATAAAATTCCCATTACATTTTAAAGCAGGAAATTAATGCATTTTTCAGCATAAATCTCTTTGTAACAATCTAACAAAACTTCAAATACTATGCAGTATTTATACGAAAGGCAGTCTTTCATAAGAAGTGGCTGTCCTTTATAATACAATATAAAGTCAGATCATACATGCAAGGCATGAGTACTAACATGTTTTAGTAGATCTGGCATCGAATATTGAAATAGCCAACAAAACTGTGACATTTTCCATGTGCTTTGATAAAAGATCTTCTTCAAAGAGCCCATTGATCGATATGTGGAGCACAGCGGATGCACATCCACAAATGTGAAATACTCCGAATAATGGCTGAATACTGGTTTGATTGATTTTTCTCACTTGGGGAAAAATATGCCAGATTAGCTTTGCCTTTAATGACATTGTATGCTTTACTCTTCATACGTAAGCTTGTTTTTATATCCCGTGTTTAACAAAGACAGCCCATTTTGCTAAATGACTCAAATCCTGTTTCATCCCCTTCACCCAGAGCTTTTACAACAATTTCTACAATGACTGAAAATCCATCCACTGACCCCTCTATGTGTCTATTTTTCATCATATAATTTTTGAAGCTGACATTTACAGCACAGCACTAAAAAACTTCTCATATGTGTATCAGTGAAATGAAAGTTTAGTTAATTATAGTTGTATGTATTAGAAGAGAAAAGACGGTGGAGGCAATGCTATGCCGTGGCCACGTATGGCTGCTAGTTGAAGTGGGCCACTGGTGTTTATTGACTATTGACGTTGACAGAAGTAGTAGGATGAATTCTGAAGTGTACAGAGCTGATCAGACAGTGCAAATTGATATTGAAAAGTGCAAGATTGTCACTTGATCTCAGCCCAATAAAACATGCTTTTCAGTCACTGAAGACAAAACTGAAGGCAGAGAAGCCCACAACACAGCAGCAACTGAGGGCAGCTGCGGCCTGGCAGAGCATCTCACTGGAGGACACGCAAAATTGCGTGATCTAGATGGGTTTTAGATGTCAGGTAGTCACTGACTGCCAATTCAGGTATTAAAAATAATAATTACATTTAAAATATTTTTGTCCAATTAGTTTTGAGCCTCTGAAAATACGACTACTAAACATTTAATGTGATACTTTTGTAAAACCCCTTCTGCTAACAGTAACAAGTATCAGATTTCATGTTTTTTCCCCCAAAGGTCTGCTTAATGCTTTCTCCCTCCAACACCCAAATGAAACCTCTGTCCAGCCTCATTCATGTCTTTCATGTAAAACAGCAGATCGAAGCACTTTGTCCAAGACAGGTTTCTTCTGGACAAACCAACACAGTGTGAGTAAATTTTGATAGAGCACAGCAGGATAAAAGCTGGGAGTCGTGACTTAGAGGTCTTTGAGTTAGCCACTGCCTTTTCGTGTGTGTGTTTGCCTGTGTGATGTTAAACATGTTAAGGAGAATTTGAGGCTCTGTTGATGAAATGTCAAGCAGCAAGGGGCTGACTGAAGGAGGTGGATGTTGCTGTGGTGACTGCAGTCCTACGTTTAAAACAACTGAAGGGTCAAAATGATCTGTCAAAGGCTCGCAGTGATGTTAAAACGACTTTGCTTGTATTTTTTCACAACTTTTATGCTTTCTTTTATAGAATCTATATAACATGTATTATTAATTAACAGTTATCAATAACGTATTGAATTTAATTATTCGGTCCCAATTTCCTCCACTTTTGGAAGCCACCATTTAAACAGACTCCCCGGATGACTCTCCAAATCCTCCTCATTCTCTGCCTATAGCCCCGGCCATTGTTGCTCTATACGATGGCACTGCTGACCTATACGAATAGACTAAAAACAGCCACGCATTCATCGCCCGCATCTCTGTGACTGCGCTGTATATGATCTGCTGAGTCGACAGGCCCCATAGGGTTACAAAGAGAGAGAGAGAGAGAGAAAGAGAGAGGGAGGTAAGGGGTTGGGCGTGTGGGGGACATGGAACGCGAGCACTGAGCCCGTGCGTAAATTCGCAGTTGCGCGTGCACAAACCGCTTTTACGCACGACCCCAGGAGCGATTATTTTCTCACCTGCGGCAATTTCCCCACACTTACCGGAAGTTTTCCTCAAGCTACCTTCAAAATAAATGTTGAGGGGCTCCACATATTAGGTGTCGTCGATATGATTAATATACAAAATGCACTCAATATATGCGAAGTGATTATTTTATTTATCTTCTATAAGCAAAATTTACTAATCTCAGAACTTAAAGCTGATGACTTCAGAATGCTTGCTGCTGATGCTGTGAAAGTGATTCAGTAAGTTGTAAATTTGTTTGAATCAGAATAAATAAGCAGGAATAAAAACAACACTAACTTGAGGACTTAAAAATGTAATTGAATATGTCAGCAGTTTAGCTTCTCTGTGACAAGCTGATGGAAAATAATAATAATTATATATATATATATATATATATATATATATATATATATATATATATATATATATATATATATATATATATATATATATATATATATATATTCTAAGAGTATAAAGAGCTAGTGCTGTACTTTAATTTTGAAGAATTTAGCCGGAAGACATCGGTCATGTTCCTGTCCTACTTCAAACACTCACCGCTTTCACGTCATTGGAAAAGAAGGGCGGCACGCGCACACTAACGAGCATGAGCATCCCGCGTGAACGCCAGTATAAAATAGAACCTCCAGGTTCAGACCAAAGTCTATGCAAAGAGCATTTAGAGTGTGAGGAGTGTCAGCAGCGCATCCAGGTAAGATGCCGGAAATTTCCAGCTTCAAAACTTTCCCACGGGAGTGGATTAATTGATTAAACGGGCCTGGTTGGTCGTATTGTAGATATGAGAAGGTGGAGGTTAAATTTATACAGAAAGAAATCTCAAACAGAAACTGTTGCTGTGATTTTAAAAACTACTCCAGACATGCTGCATTTTAATGCTCGTTCATATTCTCATTCATGCTCTTTATCTCTCTTTACTCTAGAAATGAATAGAGTCGTTAGAGCCCACATGACCTCACCTATGATGTTCCCTAGAATGGACACTGCTCCTTTCTTTAAGGTGAATTCACACACTTTTTATTTACACTCATAAATGTAAAGTGTAGACATGCCCAGCTTCACCCATTCTCCGTGTCTCCCCCCGTGCGCAGGTGACTGTGTTTGAGCAGGAGCATTTCCAGGGCAAGTGTCTGGAGTTCACTTCTGAGTGCTGCAACATCCACAACTGTGGTATGGACAACATCCGCTCCATCCGAGTGGAGAGTGGAGCGTGAGTCACACAGCCTGTACGCCTGCAAGTCTCTGTGGACAGCTGACTGTGTGTGTGTGTGTGTGAGAGAGAGAGAGAGTGTGTGTTTATGTAATTGTGTTTCTGTGATACAAGGGTAGAGAATGAGGCACCCACTACCAAACATGCCACCACAAAGGCCACTGCATCCTACATGTAGGGTCCACACACCAAGGCAGTAATGGGGGGTGAAAAGGAGTCTTTTATTTTAAAGACATTCAAATTGCTTTCACCATTTCTGGCTTTAAAAGCTGTTATACATTCCTCATCATTCATTCTTTAAGGCCACATGAGTGGTTTAATTTTTATAGCTTGCTGTGCACCTTTTTTTTTTCATTGCTTGTATGTGAAGGCCAGTGTCAGGATCTCTCAGATAAAGATGATGCTTTTAGAAAGAACTATCTATTTAGAGTAGCTTTAAAAAAAAAGATATCCATTATGTACTACCAGTGCTGTTATAATAACCTTTTGTGAAGTACTGGAAGGACTGGAAACGCTTTTGTGTTACTCAGATATTAAGATTTCTTAATGAGTTTAAATATTTTAGAGCGGGGATGTCAAACATAAACCCTGGGAGGCCCTAATCAACCCAGCAAAGATGGGTCCACTGGACAGCTTTAAAAAATGTGAAGGACTGTGCAGATTTTAAACTTTTTACTGTATTTTCATAGGTTTTACAGCTTCTTCTATTCATAAAGACCTCCTCCGTTGTCATTCATAGTAGTGAATTAACAGGCAATAAAACTATTATCTACTGTAAAACTTCATTAAAAGTGTGAATTAACAAAAACTTTATGTTTTATAAATATAAAACAGTTAGTTAGTTAGACACTAGTTATTGAGCTACCAGAACTTTTACAGTAATTTTACGCATTGATTATGGAAAAACTGAGACGTACTGTTGGAATTGCAATTTTATTTCTTTAATTCTACGTTAGTTCATCTCAGGGATTAAATATTTAGTTCAGTGTCCTTCACTGGTCCGGCCCACGTAAGATCAAAATGTATGTAAAACAAGTTTGACATCCCTGTTGTAGAGTTTGGAGTTTTCAGTGGTGAGAAGTAAGTTGAGTACCTGCTTTGAAGTACTTGAGCAGAGTATTTCTATTTATGTGAGTTTATATTTCTACTCCATTTGGTATCAAAATATCGTGCTAATTTTCAGCAACAAATAGATGAACGTGCTGACTACCCAACCATCATAAACCATTAAATAACTCACTACAGAAGTTGTAAAGAAATCATCTATTTAAGAGACAAAAATCTGAATTACATTTTAAAATTATCCTCTTGCCTGTGATGCTCTGTGTGCATGTACATAACTTTGCTTTTAATTATAATGAAATGAGATGCTTGCTTTGTTCAAAGCTCCAGAAAATACACTGGACTGTTCTGCGGACAGGAGCAATGGGCCCTTCCAGAAATCATGACCCAAACACAAACAAAACAAAAGCCACAAGCAATTTTGTTCTGAAAGATTTTATGTAGGACATATTTTCTTCATTCACCAGCCAAGAGTGGGTGCAGCTAGCTAACATTAGCACAGCTGAAGGGGAACACCCTCCTTAGAGACTCTTTCTTCTGTGCGGTGAGGTTAGCGGTGACAGTGGACAGAACAGAAAATTGCTCACAACAGGGTTTGTGGGTATTTTGGGCTTGAGTAAGACTTCATTTGATTTTTGGGTGAACTGTTCACTTATAATTGTGATTAATAACTTTTTTCCCCTCCATTTGAAGAAAAGAATCATGTATTTCAAATCTTTCCTTGTAGCTGTTTTTCGTCTTACCTAGCTCTCACTTTCTGACTTTTTAGTTCACTAGCTAACTGCTAGCTGGTGTTTTTAAAGCCTTTATTGCAAAAGAAAATATTGATAGTTAAGCACAAAAGTACATTTGCAACATGCTGTTGAGTACTGGGCTAAAATTTGCTATAAAGTTCTGAAAAACTGAGCAGAGCTGCACATTCAATCAGTAGCTCCTGTTGTTTTATCATTAAAAGGACTGCTCCACTTTTTATTTTCTACTTTAAATTTACAGGTTTAAATAGTTTTACACTGTCATGATACATTTATCTTAGGTTTAAACTCAGCCAGGCCAAGAGTAATCAGTAGCCCTCACCATCCTGACTCGTGGATTCAAACATTATGTTCTTGGTTGAGCATGAACATGTGTGACATTTCCATCTTTTGCAGGTTTGTTTGTGTTTATGTAAAACATAACAAGAAGCTCATTTTGATCATATATTCTTAAGGACTTTAATGTGACCCACATATTTGTTCCTAAAATGTATAGAAATGTGTCAAAACAAGAAGTATATGAAAAGTTTAGCAAACATTGGTGACTGCTTTTCTGGAAGTTGTTGTCAAAGCATTTTACAGTCCAGTAATTTGTTTAGAGGTGTATCACGTTGTCATTTTACTCTGAATTAGCAAACTAATTTCAAATTAACAGAAAGTTTTATCAGACTCACAACTTAAACTGTGAGGCTCAAGTTGTGAGTCCTAAAGGAAAGTGTAGTCCCTTCCTCTGTAAATAATGCAGCTGTCTGCTGGTGATGTCTCACAGGGTCAGAAAGCCTTTGGACTTCTCTTAATTTAGGAGCTGAGCACTAGACGTAACACTCTGGGACATTTATGCATGCATTTATTCTTAACGCTGAGTGTAAGAGCAAACTTGTGTCTGACGCACTTAGGACCAAATCGTTGCTGCTTGTATCCTCATACGTAACCGCCCAGGCCTTAGTCATGGTGTGTAAAGCCTGCCAGAGTAGTGATTCTCCAAACACATGCTGCTTTCGCCAGTTCTATCTTATCAGTGGAAAACACACACTGAAAAGTAAAAGATGGTGAGCACTGCTTTTCACTAACAGTGCAGTGTCAGCTATTTGTGCTCCCTTCCTCTGTGCAAATGTGTTACTATTTCGTGGGAACAAAAGTGGGGACTTCAAACTATATACCAGTTTTTAAATTGCGTTGATAGGCCAAGTAAAACCAGAGTCATGATAACAAAAAATATATGCGATGTTTTTTCCTGAATACTATCGCTATGTTTACTGCAGGAAGAAACAGTAAAACTGCGTTTTCTAAGGAAAGCACCCAAAAGCACTCTCTGCTTGCAAACAAAAACAAAAAACCCTTTCCTATTGATGGAAAAATTTACCATGTCGACCAATCAGAAAATGATTCTATTAATTCAAGTCGCATGCACAATAGTCCACTCTGGTAAAAGTCACTTTTATCAAAAGGCACAGACTATGGAAAAATGGGCAATGTGACAGCGCCTCAAAAAGTCGAGACATCTCGAACTATCTCGGCTGGCCTAGGGAGGGTCATTAAGTCCACATTCTCAATGATCAAGTAAAGTTTACTTAAGTGTTTTTATCAAAAATACTCCTCAAAAATCGTTTGGCAGTTTTATTGTGTGGACACAACTCAGAGTTTGGTTGCAATTTTTTTTATCTAAGGCTAATTTAATTACAAATAGATACTTTTTAAAAACATTGTGTTGCAGTGGTGCAGTAAGCACAGAAAAGAACTATATCTGCCTGAGCTGGAGGCGGCAGAGCTGAAGATGCTTAGATTTTTGTTGGGAGTGACCAGGAGGGACAGGATATGAAATGAGTATAACCGAGGATGTAGAGAGCCAAAGCTGAGGCCATGTGGACATGTGCAGAGGAGGGCTAGAGGATATACTGGACAAAGGATGTTAAAAATGGAGCTGCCAGGCAGGAGAAACGAGGAAGACCACAGAGAAAGTTTGTAGATGTATTGAAGGAGGACATATGGGGTCGGTGTAACAGAAGAGGATGCTAGGGTCACGGGGAGACGGAGGCAGCTGATACGCTAACCCTAGCATCCTCTAAAGGGAATAGCTGAAAGAAGAAGGTTGTAGAGTAGTGATCCAAATTTTTAGACTATTTAAAATGAACTACAGGAGAGTAAAAATACCATCAAACATTGTAGCTTGATTACTTCCTCTTTTATCTGTGTTAATATACATTCTTTCAGATACATTTACAGAACATTATCTGAACACTGGGGGGGAAAGTTGAGCTGAAACTTCTTTTAGTTTGTTGATACATTCGAGTTAAAAGTTTTTTATGAAGTATTGACTGGGCCTGGGTGGTTTGGGTACAAATCCCATTTCAGAGCAGGTAGGAAAAAAACACTGACAGCTGTTTGGTCAATAAAAAAAACAGAAGTTGCAGTGCATTGTGTGAAGTTCTCTCCATTGTCTTTAAAAAATGTATGCTAGTCAGACTCAAGACAGGCAGTCTTTTATTCACAACTTTTTCTTTCTCAGACATCATTTGGTGGGAAAAAAACACTTTCAGGATTGTTTTTCACTTTTTGGTCCTTTGTCTTGTAGGAATAGGATGACATGTGGGACTGCACAAGAATTTTATCCCTGGTGTTTTTGAAGTTCAAACATATCAAACATTCAGATCTCTCTAAATTAGTACGTATTAACGCATTCTTGCTCCACATTAAGTCTTGTTAATGGCTGATAACTCATTGTGGGAAAGTTACATAAGCCACTGATGATGGCTGACCGGTTGGTTGTAAATATGAGTTCGAGAATTCTGTTTTTAATTTTGCGTGTGCAAAAGAAACAGGAAAAAAAATCCAAAATAGGACACTCACAGCTTACGACATGATGCATCAGCACTCATGAGGCTGACGAGCAGGCCCTCTCATCCTGTCTGATGTCACTTGTCTGATTTATGTTCAGACTGATTTCAAACTGTGCTGATTATCATTTTTGCGCTGATATTTTTATCTCTGCCACTCTTTTTTCCAGCTGGGTGGGTTTTGAGCACCATGATTTCCAAGGCCAGCAGTTCATCCTGGAGAGGGGCGAGTACCCCAACTGGGAAGCCTACAGCGGCTCTCTGTCCTACCACACCGAACGCTTCATGTCATTCCGCCCCATCTACTGTGCTGTGAGTAGCAGCAGAGAGAGGAAAGGGTTGGGGGATACAAAAATGAAAGGGTACAAGATAAGTGGCAGTGAGAGAGATGATGATAGTGAGTGACAGAAGGTGCAGTGAGCCACACAGCGGGTGACTGAGACAGCTCAAAAATAGAAATGAGACAGTTCAGAGCTAAATCTGTGCTCCCTCTGCGCTAACATTAGTCTGTTTCTTTTTCTCTATTTCCAAAGTCTCACCACAGCAGCCGTATGATGATCTTTGAGAGGGAAAACTTCATGGGCCGTTGCACCGAACTGTGTGACGACTACCCCTCCCTGGAGGCCATGGGCTGGTTCATGCCCGAGGTGGGCTCCATGCATGTGCAGTGTGGCGCGTAAGTCAGACACGTTCCTCCGTAAATCTTCAAGTTTAGGTTTAAGTAAAAGCCAACATGAGTGGCTTCAAAGATGCTTGCTTTCCAAGTGCTTGCACATTGGGGATCATTGGGCATCGCTTCATAATGTTTCCATTACAATATAAAATACTTTGGGGAGTAAATAAAACTGATTTGAAAGCAGCTGCATAGATAGAGGAGAACAAAATCGATTAAGAACTGAGATTAAAAACACACCCTACTTTACATGCTAAAGCCAGTTTCACACTCCTGAAATGTCTAGAGTCGTTCTTTCTTACATGACTTTTCTTGTGTGGTATTTTCTCTCAACTCGAAATGCTCAATGTTTTGATGAGGAAGTTTTGAGGGTATTCAGGAGGTAGGTCACATGATCCACCATTTCACCAGATTATCTGCTAATCTCTCAAATGGGCCTGACTGTACATTATATCTTTAATTTGTGCCTCCTCGTCTCGTCTCCACCTTCTGACTGTGACCTAGAAATGATCTCAGATGTCAGTACTGAAAATTGTGTCAGTTACTAAAATGCACTGGAGAGGAGAGAGAGGAGGCTGCAGGTCTTACAAAGACCAAGTGTTTTTACCTCAGATAAAAAAAAAGAATATTTTGTTTTAATAGGTTGTTTCAGTGATTTAAGGTGGTCAGCTATGTGATCAATGCATGTGTGAAAAAGGCTTCACTGTCAACGTTCCGAGCAAGACTTTATTCTCTTCTAGGAGACATATTTTTATTTTAAAATACACGCTTAGTGTTCTACATTTCATACATGAGCTTCAACAAAAGGTTGAGAGAATAAAACTGAGGCTCTGTTCCAAGTTATCTATTTGAAACATGGATCGCAGAGCAGGAGATGCTTTGCGTCAGCAGTGCTGTCAGTGATGTTTAGGTGAAGATGCTCGCCGATGCACACTCTGAGCAGTGTATTAGGGAGTTAACAGTGTAACAACTCAGAAGACAGGAGACTGTAGAATAAATATATAATCCGAGCTTAGATCGTACAGTAGGAAGTCAGTCAACAAAGCAACAAATGGGCAAAAACAAAGAAGAAAAAGTAAAAACGTGAGAATTACTAGCTGCAGAACGCTGCAAAGTCTGAGTGCGCAGAAGTAATTAGCTGATGAGAAGGAGGTTCGACTAGGTAAACACAGATGATGCTAATGTGGGCGGGGCAGATCATTACAAATGTGGAAGAACTAACAAAACGGAGAAAGTAAAACTTTCTGAACACAAAAATATCCCTAACCGCGACGGGCAGGTGATAAACTCTCTAGCATCTGGTCTGATTGTGTCAAACATTTGCGCTGTCACGTGTATGTATGGCATGTGAAGTATAGAAAAGTTCAGAGAGCTACTTTCATCTTTATTTTTGTTTTTTTAGCAGCTTTAAAAGGATGACACAGTTATTTTTAACACAGTTAACAGAGACAGTCGTGTGAATCAGGCAACTGCTTTGGCCAACTGGGAAATATCTCAGCCTGTAGCGTAACATTCAGTCTTTTATAGATGTCCGTGTTTCCCCTGGGGTGAAGTGCAATATCTTTTTATTATCATCTTCAGCCTGGCCTCTGTTCTTTTCTTTATGACAGAATGTCTGCAAAATAAAAAAAACATTTTAATGAGCATGCTAAAATAAGAAGGGTCTACACTGTCTGCTTAACAGGGTAGCGGCTCATGTGCCGATGTGACAACCTCTCACATTTCTGGTGTGTCCTGTCATATCAACTGCCGGACTTTGGTGTTATTTATTATGAGTGTCACCGCCTCAAAGAGCAGCTAACATGACTCTGTATTTTTGTTTACACATTTCCACTGAATTCGTCATGACACATTTGTTATTTACGACGATTTTTCATCAAAACAAGCCCTCAAATAAAATTGGCATACGGTTATGTGCCTGTCACAGATTTGTTGACTAATCACTAAAATCATATAGTTGTGCAGTAATATCAAAGATATGTTTGCATTCATTTAGTCATCCACATAGTGACTGTTCTTAATGAATCTCCTCCTCCTGCCTCTGCGTTTCCACAGCTTTGTGTGCTATGAGTACCCCGGCTACAGAGGCCAGCAGTACATCATGGAGTGTGAGAGGCACAGCGGAGATTACCAGCACTGGAGGAACTGGGGCTCTCACTGTCAGACTCCAAAGATCCAGTCCATCAGACGCATCAGGCACTGAGAGGCGGCAGATCAGGACAGCAGCAGCAGAACAACCTGGGCTCTGGCTAACACCTGTGTGTTCAAATTTAGGGGCCCAAATCATTAACCTACAGTTCTGTGACACAAACCATTAGTGATGTAGCAGCTACCTCTTTATTCCAGCACGTGTATTTGTTTCTCTTAAAAATGAAGTGTGTTGTTTTCCATCCATCCGTTTACACAATACAGGCTCACGGGACGGTTGGAGCCTATCCCAGCTTACATGGGACAAGAGGCCGGGTACACAGAAAAACAAACATTCAGCTAATTTCACAAATATGTCTTTGGATCACGGTACAAACCGGAGAACCTGGAGCAAACCTCATAGGCACAGGGAAAACATGCACACTCCATGCAGAAAGGACCCAGCCGGGCGGTGGATTCAAACCCTGGACTACCTGCTCCACTGCTACCACTATGCCAGCTACAGTTTTCTTTTGGTACATGTAAAATAAAGATCAGAGTGAGAATGTGAGACGTTATTCCTGTGTTGTGTGAGAATGCAGGACAGTGTTCGGTATCGGATCAGCTGATCTCCAAATGAGCACTGAGAGTGAGGTGACAGGACAGTAACAAAAGTCAGTGAATAATAATGACTTGATCGCATACTAGACTGTGTAAAACTATTAAGGTGTCAGTCGTACCTGAGCTGAAGAATCAGCACTACATGTGTACCTTGTGGCGTAGTAGCTCATCCAGCTCACGAGCCACCAAAATTCACAGGTTTTTGTAACATTTGAAGTACAGAAAGAAAGTGGTACGATTTCTTATTTGTTTTCTCTTTTGCACAAACAAAAGAAACTTCAAATCCACTGAGAAGTCAACGAGGTGCACAAACAGCCATTATTTGCCATATTACTGGTGTTACAATAAAAGCGACACAAAGGCCCCAACCACACCTTCCTCATATGGGAGTCAGCTAATGGAACCAGTCCCTCCATGATCACAAACACTAAGCTCAATATCATCAAAATAACAGGATACGAGTGTTACACGGCATGTGTGGCAGTGAGATTTCAAGCTATTGCATCATTTTGTATTTTTAATCTTTTTTTTTAATTATTTTGTATTTGGAGTTCTTCAACATGAAGAATCGTATGTTATGGCACAGGCTCGTGAGCACCTAGCTTAAGACATTATTTTGCCTTAAATAAACCTAATTAAAAGATTTATGTATAGATGGTAGAGAGGCACATACAAACACTTCTATGAACATTATAATCCAGACAAATACTCTGGGATGAGTAGTGATATTTGCAAAAATGTCAAAGTGGCCAGTCAACAAATAAACTTGAGATGACAATTGTGTTTAGGTTTGATTAAATTCTGCCCAATACTGTAGGAGGAGCAGTGATTCTTGTGAACTGTAGACAGACTGACAAGTGATGAATACCTCATGTGGCACTGAAGTAGCCTATTATTTATAAAAATATGCTGTGTGACAATAATTGCAAACCAATTTACTTCAGTCTTGTTGTTCCTTGTACTGGTTACACTCTGGTTACATTTTCAGGTTTCCATGGCAATGACTAGCCGTCACCACTACCTTAATAAAAAGTCAGTGACTTTGACAACACACCACCCACTAGTCAGACGTAAACATCACAGTCAACAATAGTTTGATTCAGCACATCTTTTTACTTAAAACTGCATGTTTATACTGGAGAAAAGCACAAAATACATTCTCAGGGTCAAAAATTACATAAACTGAACAACATCAGCACAGCAATGGTGCAGCTAAGCTCTCTAAAACGCTTGCAATACAATATAAAGTTAAATTAAATGTTATATGTCCACCGTAGGATGTTGATTACATTCCTTCCTCCTACAGTTGGTTAAAATAGAAATCTGTACCTTGATGACTGGAAAAGAAGAAGCTGTGGTTCAATTACATCCAACCTTACTATACAAAACTACTACAGAAAACCACAAATACATACACACACACACACATATATGTATATATATATGTGTATATATATATATATATATATATATATATATATATATATATATATATAACATTTAGGCTTGCAGTTCTGAAAGCTTAGGGAATACAGAGTGCTGTCAAGTAAATCTAAAGTTACCTCAGAAACCATGAATACAAAGTAAAAGAGAAGACATGAAATCCATTTAAGTAAAAGAGACACAATAAGAAAAAGTTTTGGTATATATACACAGCAAAGGCTGCACAGTGATGTGGAGAATTCCCTCATTTTTACAAGGCAAATAGTTGACAGGTGAAATTTATGATGGTGTTCCAGCATGTGTTTCTGCATGCCATGAGGGCGAACCAGCCATAGATTGAATAACAGTTTAACTTAGACTTCAGTTTTCAGTCCAGAGGAACCGCAGTGCCTTAAACTTGTATTCTTTCTTATGGCCAGCAGAGGGTGACTCCTCTGGCTCCAAAGTATTGTCCAATATATTAACATTTGAAAGAAATTGACTGTAATGCTCACTCCATTTGTGACCACAGCAAACACTTTCCTGATAATTTCATGGAGTCAATTTCTAGTTTCAAGCCTTATTTTCAAATCTTATTAAATACAGCATGATGTTCACTTTGTAAAAATACTTAAACTAAAATAGACTGAGTAAGCTTTAGGGTGTGGAGACATTGTGTCAAGTCCCTACTTTACGACCATAGTGTTTCTTTGTCATATCTACCTCTTGCTTGTCATGTCGCAATTTTCTTTTAGAAAACATAAAAACATGACGATGCCTATGATTATAATATTGAGTTCAGGGCTCTAAAGGGGACTCCACTAACAAAGGACGTCTTCAAGGCACTCACATCCATCTTTTAAATAGCCTACACTTTCACGTCTTTGAAAGTGTAGCCGTCATTAGAAATAATCATTCAGCACAGAAAAGCAGTTACTGTATAAGCAAAGAGGTTTCTATGTTAGACCCTTTGATACTTTAGTGAAATGATACTGTATGTATGCAGGTTCAAAAAGCATATTTGGCCCTTTACTGTTTTGACATGTACAAAACACTAAGTTATGTATGAGTGTTTGTCTTTTTAATTTAATTTTCTGACTGACATCTCTGACCCTTCATCTAATGCCCCTGAGAGAATGACATTAGTGGGTTTCCATTTGTAGCACTCTATTTTAAAGTGCATGAACCTTATCTGGACTTAGCATCGTCTTCGGCTAATCGGCAACTTGTAGCAATAACAACAATTATTAGCAGAGCAAAGTTCACAGACACAATGCTAATGTACTCTCAGCTTTAACATGCACTGTGCAACTAGTGTCTGGAATGCCCATCGTATCAGCTGCTACAAACCAAGACGCAGCAAGCAATGTTGCAGGGCTACAGGCTAATGTTAGCATATAGCTCGTGTAGCTGTAGCCCTTTCTGTTTGTTTGTTTCTGAATATTATTTTAGATTTCTTAAATGTATACCTTACTGGGATTAGTCAGAAAAGATTGAACTACACACATGCTGAATGCTGCACTTCATTAAATATATTCAAGCTCATCTTCTGCATCTCACAGCAGACAGTCCTCTGAGCTTCTGACAATGCCTTGTGTGATTCCAGATTCTCTGACCAATGTGCAAACACTATTAAATGAAATACTGAAATTATAAGGAATTTAAAAAACAAATATGGGGCTTTTTATGTTGCTTACAAGAGGCAGGCTTGTTTTTCTATCAAAACACACTTCACCTTGTGATTAAGCTCAGAAAATCAATTCCTTCATTTTGCCGCTTGCTTTCAAGTCTTTCTATGCAGATTTTTTTTCAATAATAAACAACAAATTCTGATGAAGAAGAAGCACAAAAGCAAGTGAAATTGCTCTCTGCACTTATCATTTGGTTAGCCAGTCTACATAGAAAGAAAAAGGACTCAAATTTTTTTGTTTTATCCAGAATGTGCTGATGTATTATAACAATATAGCCGTTGAAGCCGGTGTACTTTTCTTATTGATGACTGTAATTTCACTTAAGCAGTTACCTATAGCTTTCCTTCAAAGTTAGAAAACAATAAACTATTGGGGCTTTTTCTTAATTTTTATATTTTCCACTGAAAAACAAAACAAAGTTACAGAAAAATAATGAATAAAAGAGCATCTAGTGCTATTTTAACTCTTCTTCTCAAATCTCTCCGTCCCTCTCATTCACACGGCCGTCGTCCTGTCCACGGCCCTCAGCTCCTCTTCTCCTGGCTCTGGGTGAGTTAGCTCCCTGATACCAACCGTCTTGGTCCCTTTCCTCCCCGTCCAAATTTTGCACTACATCACAGTCGTCTTCCTCCCTCTCGTCTTCTCTGTCGTCCTCCTCGCTCCCCTCCGAGTCGGACTCATCGGAGTTGTCCTCTTCCAGGTAGCGGTAACCTTTGACCTGAGGACAAAAAGTTGAATTAGTTGCTCTGATGTCAAAACATGTTTCTAGCTTAGTATGCCGTAGCATTTTTCACAATAAAATGCACTGATCCTTGGATTACCTTCTTCCAGAAGAAGGACAAATCAATTTTTAGCAATTCTAATCTAACCACATAACAAAACACTATATTCTACTTATATAAAACGCTTATGCAAGCAGACAATCTCTTAACAGCCTGTTCTATCTACTTCTTTTGGTCTGCCATCACTCAGAAACCTCAAAATAAAACTTCCATTTACTTTAATGTAAAACAAATAAAATCCTTCAAATCTTGATTGATGCGCCTTTTTATATTTTTGCGTGAAAAGCTAAAATCTAAAATCAACAGAGAAGGAGTCAGCGAAATAAATCAGACTGAATCCACAAAAATGCCATCTCAAGGATTTTCTGTGTGTAAATACTTGTTTCTGATAGGTCACTGTTATACACAGCAAAATCCATGCATAGAATATAACACAATTATAGCAACAACCATGTGTATTCAGTGACTTCACACATGTTTAAACAGTGACACGGACTTGATAGACATGTAATATTATTTTCAGATATTGTCCTAAAGGACACCTTCATGGGTAACACTGCTCATACATTTGCAGATAACTGTAAACTATGTTTGAAAAACTAATTTGCCTTTGGTGTGAGTTTTTTTTCTACAAAAGAAAATGTAGGAAAAAAAGAAAGAAATAATGAGCTTATATCTACTCATTCCTCTTCAAAGAAAAAGTTCTTACAGACTGCATGGGGGAGTTTTTGGCATGCCCCAAAGTAATTTCAGCCAGAGCATAAGAAAAATAATCAGCTGCCTCTTAATTAGGGTTTCATTTTTGTCAGATTATCAGAAATACAGGAATATGCATGGATGTCTGTCAAATACGGTAACATGCACTAATTGCCTGTATTGTCTGCTTACAAACACAGTCACCTCCCAAAGGCCCACAGAGACCTTTATGATATGTTCAGTTCAATATCACAGAAAAACTCTGATTGTTGTTGAAATCTAAAGAAACGATGACAGCTCGTGTAGAATATGCGTCACTGCTCAGTTTGTGGTGTAGTTGATAAACAACACTGTATTTAATCTTCTTTAAACAGACTATTTTTTGCCTGCTGCCTTATTGCAAAACCAAAAATTCAGATCAATCAGAATATTTTTATTCTGATTTATGTATAATATCTAAGTATATCTTAAATCTAAACTAATATATCTTAAAGCCACTATAATATGTCCACAGAAAAGTCGACATACTCGAGGAGCTGACGAAGGAACATGAGAAGTTGGAGTCAGGTGGCAAAACAAGATCCTCGCTGCGTAGCTTCAGTTTACAGTCAATTAAATATCAATTAAACATGGAGTTGGTCACAGCTGCATAATAAATTGCTACGGCTGTATTTTATTACGTGAGGTTTAACAGTGCTCAGAACATGTTTCATATTTAGGGACACTTTTAATTAAATTGATAACATGGCACAATGTGACAAGATTTTGAATTATCTTTTAACCACGCACACAGAATCTATGAAAAGCAGAGAGTCTGGTGAAATTAAATGACTGAAACAACAAATGAATACAAGGTTTTAAAGAGTGTGCCTGTGGCCATGGTTTGCATATTCCAGCTGCGTGCCAGTGCCTGTTTTACAAATTGACACTTCACATGTGCATCTTCAATTATAGCCTCTGCCCTTCAGGTGGATTTTAGGAATTGAGGCATCCTCCAGCGTGATGTACTGAGACCAATTTCAAGGTGACAAGGAGGCGGATGGAGGACAGAGGAGATGAAATTAGAGAAATGAGAAAAGCCTGCCACACCTGAGTGCTGCAGCTGATCAGCATTCTGCTCATTCATGAAACTGCATTTCGCTCCAGCACTACTAAACCACTCCTTACTGTTTGGCCACTGTGACCTGTGTTTTCAGGATGAGCCCAGTAAAATTCAAAACGTGACCTTTAATCGTAACTTGAGGTAACTTCTCTGTCTTGTTATGTTTGAGTAATTTTGCCTGTAAGAATGTGGAAGCTTGGTAGGGGTTCTCTGCCATGTTCTAAACAGTTTTCCTCTGTTTGTGACTAGCAGCAGAGGCTAATTAGTTTATAGTCTTCGATGTTTTTATGTTTTTAACACAGAGCTCTGATTTCTTTTTTTTTTTTTTCCATGGTTTTGGTGGTGGTGTTGGAGCAGAGGTCCAGGGGTCCAGAGGTCTAGCCTTGGAGACCCTGAAGTCTAGCTTCCTCCTTATTTTATTCCCCTTTTTCCTTCTTTAATTATATAACTTGTTGACTTATAATGATTTATAGCAGAGGAGAGGCCTGTCCATTAGTTCTGACTTAAAGTTTGCTAGTGCCCACTCTTTATGTTACACCGTGTGTCACCTTATACTTCAGGTAAAGACTATAACACACTGTGTGAGCAAAGAAACCTCTCAAGGTTCCCACTGAGTTTGTCATGTCCCCAGCGCCCTGCATGCTCTAATCAGGTGCCCCCAATTTTTTTTTTTCCGGAGAGAAAACATGTCGGACAAACTCTCCTGCTGTGTGGAACGTGACAAAACAACTTTGATTTTCCTGAAAACATGCAGAGATCATGTTTGAAAAGGGCTTATTACAAAGACCAGATTCATGTATTGATCCTCGATGGACTGACTAGTTACCTTGTGTCGCGGCCGAGGGATGCGAGGCAGTCTGAATGGCACTTTCTTGGCCAGGCGACGCTCCATCACCCAATAGCAACAGCAAGCCAGCAACAAAGTGACTAGTAGTATGGAAAGTTTTGCCTTAAAGGAAAGTGAAGAAAAAAATAGGTTAGAATAGGAACAAAAAATGGAGGGAAAAACTAACGACATAAACACCGAGTCACATACCCTCATAGGAAGACCATACCAAAGGTAGACTATAAAGATGGCGATTGCCTGCCACCAGTGATAGATGGTGTAGACAAAGTCCAGGCGTTCCTTTTCTTCAGCGTACAGCATTCCGAGAAGGGCTGGAACACACAGAGGAACTCATGTTGTCACGTGTCATAGCTGAAGACATGCAAACACAGAGACCATGGATGATACTCACTGCTGACGCCTGTCTTGTTCAGGGCGGTGCCGAGTCCCCATAGCGCAGAGATCACTAGTAGAGGGGCCTCATACTTGAGGCGATTCGGCTCTGGAGAAAATGCCATGAGAACCACCACAAGCACTCCATGCACAAAAGCACCACTGATGAGACACACCCAGCGTGGAAGCAGTAAGAGGGAAAGGCTGAGGGAGGAAAAGACGGAGGCGGAGAGGCCGTAGACGACGATGAGAAGCCACAGTTTATTTAGACCCAAAGCACACACACCGTAAGACTGTTGAGAAAGAAGGGGTGGGAGATACATTCTTTCAACATTTTATGTCCTGATTCACGACTCTGCTTTCTCTCATGACATCCTTAAATCCTACAACCTTACATCTGTATTTCCGTTTCTCTTTAACAAACTTAAACTACTGTACAGACAATCTGCATGAGTTTAGTACCAGGGTGAATCCAGAGATGGCAAACAGCGTCTCGAATCCACTGTAGATGAAGAAGGGGCAGAGCAGTCGCAGGCGGTAGTCCCTCAGGTGTTTGAAAGGCAGCTGAAAGATGTTTCCCCAGCCTATACTGCGAAGGTCGATCTCTTCTGTTGGGCGGTAGGCGGCCCCACACAGCCCGAGGAACTGTGAGTAGCAGCACACAGAAATCACTTTATTCAGAATCATTTTCAATGGAGCTTGTGCTTCAGTTTGTTTTTGTCCCATGGTGAGGTTTTAAAAAAAGTCTAAGAATAGAACAAACACAACAGATGCCTGAGAGCAACATTAGCTCTTAAACTAGCAGCTGGTACCCAGTTAGTACAGACTAAAGCCAGTGAAAACGTGTTTTAGCATCTATTAGCTTATTGTTTTAGTTTTACAGTCTCATCACTTTCATCATTTCCAGCAATTCGTTAAACAAATTGTAAGCCAAATGGATGCTAGCTTCCCAGCAAGAATCCCAATTCACTGACTTTAAATACCAGAGCTCTGAGTATCCTTACGAGGTGTTTTCCAGTGCTTTGTTCATATCTTGCAAGTAGCCACAAGAACGGTTATAAAACGTCTGATTGGATCACCCTACATGGTATAATGTGAGCCTAACAATACTAGAATACTGTAAAACAACTAATATAGAACATTCAAGCACAAAAATTACAGCTAATGAATGTCCTAATCAACTCTGTTACAAAACCACCACAGGCCTTATCTGTGAGGATGCCTGGAGTTGCGTCGCTCTGCTGCATCTCTGTTTACGGCTTTATAGTTTGCAGCTTTCCTTATGGTAGCTCTCCTGTGATTTCTTTTATAACATCAATCTGAAAGTCTTGTTTATTGAATATTTATAGCTTCTCGTGGGTTACACATGCTAACTGTGAGAGAGGTTCTCAGCTGCACACAACATGCCATATTTTAGACATCAATACAGGTTTGAAAAAGGCTTAATTTTTTCCTTTATTTATAAAGATTTGATATTATCTAAGGATTAATTTCTCTTCTCTGTAAATCCAAACATTCTTAAGAAAACTTTGCAAGTCTTTTATCACATGTAATTCCATCTGAAATGGTTTCCTCAGAGCATTTTTACATTTATCTTTTAATGAGAAAGTGATGTACACAGGGATTTATAAGAATAAGATTACCGTTTCAGCTCGGTGTTAATTCCATCAGAGCATTTTTGGGTACCCAATTCAATTCTCTCTCAGTAATTTGCTCTTTGTTTTGGTTTTATATGCTTGTCTAGTGACTACTTAATGCTGATGTTTTATTGTTGTTTTGCAACAACGTCACAACAGGAAACAGCGACACAGATTATACAAAAGCCTGTCTAGATAATTAGAAAACAAACACCTAAACAAACTGAATACCTCCGACCTCGAGTCCTCGTGTTTATGTGCATGTGTAGGAAGAGAACTTACAATGATCATGGAGAGGAAGGCGAAGCCCATGAGCACGCTCTCCACTTGGATGAGCAGCATGGAGCTTGGCAGTTTTTTCAGCACGGTGGTGTTGAAGCCAGGGATCAATCCGGTGACTTTAGCACCTGGTTTAGGGACAGGAAAGAAATTAGAAAATAACTGATGTCAGCCAAACAGCCTGTGTTAATCCTACAGACTGTTAAAGTGTCTGTACATTTAAGGAACAGACTTTACTTTTATTGCATCCGTACTTTATAAAATTACAAAAATGCTTTAAAAGTCTCTGAGTGGATGAAAGGCAGATAGGAATGCTGATTTAATAAAACCTAACAGAGCTGCAGACTGAAGAAAACAAAGTTATTTATGCAGTTGTGATGTAAATCGAAGAGGTCAGCCACAGTCATGTGATCCTCTACCTCAGGTCTGTTTCCTCCTACTGTTAAAATGTGTGTTTTTTAGCCAGTAAACCTACTTCCGCTTAATGAAAACATCTGAATGGGGAAACTGTGACACAGCCTGTCAGTTGGTGATGTTTCTCTTTAAGTTTCATTTTGAATAATACCAATGTTACCAACTATTTTTATTTTTTACCACCTGTTTAGTTTTGCACTGCTGATTTTTTTTTAAAGCAGCTGTGATCAAAGTGCTTAAATAGTACTGAAAGTACTGTGCAAAAATCTTAGAGGCATAGAGCAATTTATTGAACCTGCATAAGGCAAAAACAGCTTGAACAATTCTAGCTTGCGGGCTTTTTGAAGGACATTCACAGCTCTACTTTGGCTGTTTCTGCCTTTTGTTCATTTCTCTGTCAAGATGATCCCCCACTGCTTTAACAATGTTGAGGTTCAGTGCTCTGGGGAGACCAATCCATGATGTGTTTTTTTATCCAGGTTTTTTTTTCTGCACTGGCAGTGCAGGGATCATTGACATGTGGAATAATTAGGCTCAATCATTACATCACTAGCAGTCTTTGTAGATAAGATTGAGTACTGAACATCAGATTTTAAATTTGCACTGAAAGTTGAAAATACAAATTGACATTTTATTGCTTTTTGAAATTCACAAATCCAGCAGGCACAGAACAATATGTGGATATTTCAACCTGTTTCCAGCACCTGGTGAGATAATGA
Source organism: Pelmatolapia mariae (assembly GCF_036321145.2). NCBI lineage: Eukaryota > Metazoa > Chordata > Actinopteri > Cichliformes > Cichlidae > Pelmatolapia > Pelmatolapia mariae. The sequence continues at coordinate 39,024,013 of NC_086232.1, forward strand.
GCCTCCAGGTTTGGCTGTGGTTTGGTCTCTGAGAGAAGTGTGTGGCTCTTTTACAAGCCTCTTGCTAATTTTACTTTTAGTACTTGGATTAAACCAGGTAACATAAAGTGGCTGTGTCAGCTTTTTCTTTTTTAAAAATAATTACGTTCTGCCTAGTGAATATTAACACTCGGGCAACAAAGTGTTTGTCTATGATTACACTCCACAAGGCACTAGGGGAACTAATAAAGAGTAAGACGGGAAGACTGATGGACTTCCTCGTGTGTGTTTACAAAATAAAAAGCAGGGATGGGAGTTAAAATCCCTAAAATATAATTTGTTATAAATAGAAAAAGCTACATAAATGAACTGGTTTTAAATGACAGCCTCACACTTAACAGGATAGATTGTTTTCTTTTCTTTTTTGGAATGATGATGGATTTAGTTGAAAAGTTGATAAACATTCCTATTTCCCATACTCTTCCTCTCACTATTAACATGGAAGTAAACTGAACTTTTATTGTCCCGAGCTTATTGTGGTGTATGTGTACTGAGTCGCTACTGGAAGTGAGGAGGCAAGTGTCTTTACCGCAGTCTTTCACTTGGGCGAGGATGTGGGAGTTTTCATGGAGGTAAACGCTGTTGAGGACGAAGGCCATGGGGAACTCGGCGAAGACAAAACTCAGCTGATGTAGAAGAAAAGAAAAAGGTTTGCCCATTTGTTCAGCAAACAGTATGATATTAATGAAATCATTAATGAAGGAAAGCTGAAAGACTCACATTGAAAATTATGTTAAAGACCGACTGGAAGACGATGATATAGCTGTGGCACGCTCCCTTTGGGAGCTTCTTCTGCTCCTGCACGTGCTCCTCCTTATAGTTGACGCATTCATAGTACTGCTGTGCCATCCTGCACATATGAGAGAGTGTTTATGGTGTTAGAAAACAAATTTAGAGGCATTTATTTTCTACTTATCTTCAATTAATCACACAAGACCCTTGTCTTTGTGTATGAAGTGTTTAAATTGATCTATGCTACAAAATCACATAGGCTGTGTCTCTGTTTCACACTTTAACAACTACGCTTCGCCCTATAACGGTCTATATTCAGGAGGTGTAAAGAACCCGAGAACAAGCTTTACATTCACATTTCCTCTTTTCGGATTTAGCGACTTCATAAAAGGCAAAACACATCAGAGCAACAACAAAAAAAAAAGAATTCTGCCAGCAGCATTTATACAAAAAGAAAGATCAATACAAACTGAACACGCGGTGACAGAAAAAAGATCTCGGCTTGTAGTCAGCGCAGCACGGCTCAAAAGAAATACAACAAAGAGCCTGGTAAATTGTTCTTTCAGTCTGCCATTGATTAAACTGATACAAGGTTTTGTTACATCTGTCGGTGAAAAGACATTTTAAAAAATGCTCACTCGATGATGCTTTCTGAGAGCTTTGTTGTGCCAGAGGGACACGTGAAGTAGGGACGGGTATTCTTTGAAAGTTGTCTACAGTCCACTTCAGCCTGAATGTATTTTTAACTGTCAGTGTCTTCATAGAGCAGCAGCTCTTATCATCCACATGAAACATGTAAACATTAGACCTTACATCTAGCAGCAATATGGAGCATTGCTCGATTAGCTACTAGGAAAATTGTGCCAGGCTCTAAAACTCCAGGAGTCCCATTTTTGCTTGAAGAGCTACAATAGCAAAATGTTCTTTACAGAGCTCTACTACTGCCTACAGTTGAGATCTTCTTCTGTCGCTCTGTTAAATACTGTAGCTACTCATGATAAACACTTAGTTTCAAGTAATGATGTCTGCATATAAACAAATAATTCCTGTGAGCCAAAAGTGTTTAGAGCTTCAGACTGCTCTAAACACTTCTATTGTAGTCTTGGCTGTTTCATGTCACTATGGCACATGGATCTGGCTGTGACCACAGAGGCCTCCATTTGCTGTTCAAACCTTCTGCTCATGAGCAAGTCAGACAAAAGCTGGGATACAGGACTGGAGAGAGGAGCTGAAACGGCGTGTTTCTCACAGAGAATGAACCGAAGAGCCGCACTAAAGCCTTTTTTATAAGGGTTTGGGTTTTTTTTTTTTTTTTTTTTTGAGATTTCAAGCGTCCTCTTTCATCTAAAAGTCTGCTGACAAAGCCCACTACACCACTGTATTGTGCCTCCCATGGAGACTTTGTTGCTCTTTCTGCTAGTTTGTTGTTTTACCTGATCGGCTGTTAAAAGGCCCGTGATTGGCTCGCTTTTAAAAGAATGAATGAGGCGAGAGGAATAGAAGGTTTCTACTTCCCTCTCAGAGCACTGGAATAGAATATCCTGAAAGGTTACTATAGTTTTGGGGGTTTTTGGTTGGTTTGTTTTTTGTTTGTTTGTTTGTTTGTTTGTTTTTATTTCTTTAAATCTTAAGACGCAGCAAGGGTTAAGGAAACACTTCCACCCACCCGAACTTCTACTTCTTCTTTCTCACCGTGTGATATAATTTCCCAAGGAGGCCCACAGGGGCACAATGGCTACGCCGATGGCCACAGCCGATGGAACGAGGGTGTAGTAACGCTCCCAATAATTGGTAGAGACGAAGAGAGCGTAGATCCCCGAAGCCAGGAACATCATCCACTTAGTACCTAGAAACCTGGATGTGAGACGGGGTGTTTAAAGGAAGAGCAGGGACATTTATATAAAGACATGTTTTAAAACTTAGGTTTATGTTGCTACCTGATGAGGAGAGGCGTGTACAGGAGGCCTATGATCGGTGTGACGTTAATCCCCATCAGCATCTTCTGGTCGATGTCCTGCAGGCCGAGGTTGCTGTACTTTACCTCACGGTAGGTCGTATCATAGTGGAGGATCAACTGCATCTGCAGGAGGCCTGTTTCACACATGTACAGGTACAGTAAATGTTCACGAGTATTCAAGTTACCCTGTCTGTGTGTGCCTGTTTGCCAGTTTCAGCACCCCATCTTCAGTGAAACTCACCCATGTACACACTGTACACAATCATGGCTCCAATACTGGCTGCAACAACATTCTTGATGATTCCCAGCCTCTTCCTTCGATAGTACTTCTTCTCCTCCTCCTCCTCGTTGTAATCTGCCTGTGGGCCCAAAAACTCCTCCATCTCAAGAAAGAAGGACAAAAAGTTATGCAACACTTAAGCAGAGGCAGAGGCGTGTTTATCAAATTAAAATAGGATTGTTCTGATCCGTAGTACTCCGAAACTGATAACCAGAGAAGCTGGATTTATGAAGGTTTTCTGAAATCAGCTGAGCTCACCTGGCCCTGCATGTTGTCTTCGTGGTCCACATTGAGCATTTCATTCACGTTGCCATTTGGAGGCACTACAAACTGATCATCATGAGGGATCAACGCTTCATCGCCAGTTGCCTCCATCTGGTGACCAGAAGAAGCAGCACGCTATATTAATAATTCACTGCACCTTCTGCCATCATCGAAACCAATCGGCCACCTGCAGCCACCGTGGTTTTCAAGCTGCTGCACATGAACGAAACTCTAATTATAGATGCTTAAAGTTTTCAGAATCAAATTAACTGCAGACGTAAATATCATTAGTGTAATTACTATAAAGTTGTATTAAACACGCCTGACTCCAAATCACTTTAGATGCATTTTCAGATTTATTTTTAAGTATTTTGTTCATTTATTTTTGTTTTGAGTACTCTGAGACAAAACATAACTGGCTAATTTTAGCACATGTATTTATGGCTTTAAACTGAACACGTTATAAAGTGAGATTGTGTTGAAATTCACAAAAATGCATAAATATTTTATTGTCACGATTCAGCATGTTTTTTCCCCTGTAGCATTACAGAAGCCATACTTCCTCTTAATTGTTTCTCAATACAACGTGCCAAAACTTTTTAAAGCTTGAAAAGCTATTTTAATACAAATATTAAGAAATCATACAATAGGGGTGGCAGTTATATAGAGGATATGTTCAGATAAGGGACTACTCACATTCACATCAGGATATAATATTTTCATTTACTTTAAAAACTAGCTGAATGAATACTTTAACACGCGACTGTTTAACTTATTTTATGCAAGTTTTTATTTCAAGTGAAATTATTATACGTAAAAGTCCAACATTTAATGAAAGTTCACATTTAATGAAACATAAAAAAAGACGAGCAGTGTGTGATATTGTTTAAAGAAATGAAGTTTCAGTTGTATGTCCAGAGCAGTTTGGCAGGTTGACCTTCCTGTGCACCGTGAGCTGCACGTTTATTACGCGTGCCGATCACGGTGCAGCTACAAAAGTCCAAAACCTTCACATGTGGTTTTGGAGCTAAACAACTGCAGCGTTTCTAAATAACTAAAACTTGCAACTCTTCTTACATTTTTATGCCTCTGTAGTAATACTGGAATCACCACACCACAAGCTGCAGTGCATTTTCTAAAAAGCTGGTGACATTTATGACATCACTGCAATTTTTCCACTTGTAAAGCCGTCCACTATTCTATGCTGGACCTTTTGAACCAGTTCTGGTGTTGTGCCAAAAACTGACTTCCAATGTTTCCAATGTGTTTTGATGTCTAATGTCTTTACTTATGTTGGCAGACTTTGGTGAACAGAAATCACACAGGGGTTATATATGAAATTAAGAAATGGCCTGTTTTGCAAGTATCTTTATGAGTCTGCGTTATTGTACCTACATCATAACTAACCCAGTCTTTTTTGGCCACTGTGCTTTTTTGTTGTTTTATATAGATTCCTCTGGACTGTACATCTCTGCTGTTTGCTATTACTATTTATATACTCCTGCATAGTTCGTGTGGAGTACCCATAATTTAATTGTGTATGTACAGTGATGATTAAAGTCCTATTCTATTGAACTCTCTTTATACAACTGTTATGTTAAATTGTTGCAGTTTCTGCTGCCCTCTTGGCCAGATCACTTTTTAAAAGAACATGTTTCCTTTCAGTGAGGCTTTTCAACCGGATAAATAAAGGATATATAAAAGTCACTTTGCCAAAAACCGACAGCAGCTTCTACATTGTGACAGGAATGTTGTTTGTAGCTCAAAATAACTTGACGTCATTCATGAGGGATACATTTGACATATCTTTCACATATTAAAGGCCAACAAGTCAATAACAGAAGTTTAAATACATGCAATCACTTTGTGGCCTCGCTCCTCAGTGCCTATGTTTAAGTTGTTAAGTGATAATGTTTTCTGTTTTTGAATTAACAACCTGCCAAATCAGTGGTGAGTATACTTGGTGAGTCAAACCCCCAACTAGAGAAAATTAACTTGCATGGGATACAAGAAGTGTTTCTTTTAAATTGTATTTACATCACATTCTTTTGCATAATTAATATTATTCTTACTATTATAGGTTACCATTCACAGTTCATGGACTCCCCCTTCTCCTGTAATAATTACTGAAGTGTCTTTTGTTTGTTTTATGACTTCTTCTTTTTTTTTAACCAGATTTATAAACTGCATTTTTATAAAAGCAGATGTGATCCATCAAAACACATTTATCGTCAGAAAAGCGTGTCTGTGTTAACAAACCAACCTTTCAAACTCATTCACAAGACTTTTGTTTGCCTGACTTCTCTTTTCCGTCCCAGTATGGAAACTATGAAAGGGATGGTGTAACTGCGTTTAACCCCTTATTTCACATTTCTTTGACAGCGTCATATTGTGACCCTTGTTATTACTTTCATGACAGTTTGCATCCAGGTCTTGTTGACGTTTCAGCGTTTCAAAGTTACCAGTCAAACCCACGTTCATAAAACAATCACGACCGTGTTTTGCCATCTACCCTGAAATTCACTTACCGTGTCAGTGGAGCGGGGCTGGAGCAGAATGAAGACGGGGACAGAGACACACGGACATCCCCGCCCCTGTGTCCCTTTCAGACCCTGTTGTCGTTACTTCTCCTTTCTGATATTAGGTGCAGTATAAATAAAAAGTTTTGTGGAGGAAACGAAAGTTAGCTATCTTCACTTCCTCACTTGTGTGCCTGTTTCTCTTAAAGCCACAGACGCGCTTTTAGGAAACACGCCCCCCTCACGCTCTATGTGTATGTGTGTGTGTGTATACATGTTTAGACGTCTTTGTGAGGACTTATGGGGGGACAAAATGCCCGTCCCCACGAGTTTGAAGGCATTTTTGAGGCTCAAAATGTGATTTTAGTGTCAGAGTTACAATTAGTTTATGGTTAGGTTTAGGCTGATGATTAGGATTAGACATTCATTTTTGATGGTTAGGGTTAGGGTAAGCGGGTTGGGAAAGCATTATGTCGGATGTCCCCACGAGGATAGCAAACCAGACATGTGTTATTAAGAATTATTAAGCGCGGTATCACCGGTTGGGGATGGAGGGGGCATGGGAAAGCGGATATATAAAATTAATACTGAAGCAAACCGGTTATTATAATTCCGTCTCAGTTGCGCAGTTTGCAGTTCTGTTATAACATCACACGTGTTGTTCTGTTGAGCGGTGGGAGCAACAATGTCTCACACTTGCTCGGTTTGGTTGATTCAGAGCGACTCACCAGATGGCTTTGCAGAGTGCGAAAGCTGCAGTGAACTCATTAATTATACATTTAATAAAAAATAACATGCATTGCTGTTCCTGCTCTGGTGACGTCATGCTGGTACACAGGAGTAAAAATGCACTAACTTTATTTATTCTAGAGAAAGATCTTTAGATCCAGACACTGGCTGCATTATGGATAGAAAGCTGAAAGCCGGTTTCAGTTACTGCTTGTTTGTGGCTCTCTCTGCCTTCAGTAACTGAAAAGCATGCTCTATTGGTCACAAATAAACACTATAGTGGCCCGGTTCCACTGCCAGCCATACATGCTCAAACTATAACACTGTCTCTACCATGTCTGACAGATGGTGCCGTGTTTGAGATCTTAAGGTGTGTCTCTAACTTCGATGCACAGGTTTTCATCTGTCCAAAATGACTTTTAGTTTTAGCCAAGCAGGATCTTTGACAGGTTTCTTTGCAAAGTTTAATCTAGCCTTCCTCTTCTTGTGTAACCAGTGGTTTGCTTCATGTTTTAAACCCTCTGCATCTGCATCTCTTGATTGTAGATATGGTTAATCAGCCTCCCTCCTTGCGAGCAGTCCTGCCTGGCTAGAAGTTGTAAAGCAGTTTTTCTTAAACCAGGAAAGAGTTCTGTGAACATGTTTCACAGAACTCTTCACGGAAAATTTCATATCAACCAAACTTTTAGAACCTTTTTTTCAGAATGTAGAAAAACATTGTGTTGTATCTGTAATAATCACACGAGATTTCATTGTATATGATCTTATAGTTACTGTATATTCATTCACACACACTCTGTTGTCCACATACTGCATGAGAGTGAAGTCGAATCATACCACAAACCTCGTGTGAGGGCCAGAATAAATACTTCCAACACTCATGATGCTAGGCTACACGATGACAGCGCTTTATTAGAGTTAAAAGCACACTGTGCAGCTTCTCTGCAGTGCAGATGAAAAGCTGTGTCACTGTGGTTTAAACATGAAGAAAAAGAGACACGCACACTAAAACATGGTCCACTGACACACAGCACAACACAGTCTACACAAGCATGACAAAATGAGCAAAGTTCAGGCATTGTTATTTTTTTATCTGAGCTGTTAAAGACAAAGAACCAACCAGGGTCAAAAGAGTAAACTATGAATAGTACAAAAAAGACATTTTGGCTCAGCCCATAATGAATTCTGTGCATGCCCTGACCCATGATTCGCTGTTTCTGAGGTGTTGCACAGGACTGACATGTCTGCATGACAGACAACTGTAAATAAACTATTTCCACGGGTTGAACTGCAGCTTTGCAAAGAGTCTATATTTACTTTCAGTGCCTTCCAAAACCAAACAAGAAAAATCTGACCCCAGTTCAAAGGGTGAATTGAGATAAAGATGTTGAAGTTGAATCATTCTTTGCATTTGTCTGGACCTGTCACATGTAACCAGGTTTCTGGTTTCTAGCTTTCTGATGTTAAGCGTCAGAGGCCTTTCTCCTTTTCAGTCAGATTTTCAGGTGACTTCGAGAGTCCAGGCTCAACGTACAGAAAGTGGAAAAAGATCCAGAGTGTATGGTCCACTGTGAGCAGTTTCAACATGTCCTTATGCTGCTGATCCACCAAGTTTCTGAGGAAGAGGCAGTTTCTCTCAGCGGGCCCTCGACAGCATTAACTCCACACTTTTTTATTTTTATTTCCCACCCTTTAATTAAAATACAAGTCTCTCATTGTTTGAAGCCACACATGCTAACCCCAACCCCATGACCTTTTGATCCCACATCATTCTCCACTTTGTTTTCTTCATCTGCGTCTATCCGCTCCCCACAGCCGCCTTCCTCATCATTTCCTCATCCTGGACGGAGAGCTCCGTCAGCTTGCGTCCTAGCCGCTCGTGAAGGTCCAGATATTTGGCCACGCAGCGGTCCAGGCAGACCGACTCACCCTTGGTCAGCTCTGCCTCCTTATAATGTGGCGGTACGCACTTCTTGTGGCAGGCATTAGTCATTCTGAGAGAAAAAGAAGGAAACAGTCAAGATTCTTCAGTATTAAGAGTGATGATACAAGGACATTTTTAAAACATAACAAACTTGTTACTAGATGATGTATTCACGCATAAGTACCTTATTGTGGGGTCCCATTATGACTTGCTTGCAACAGTCACTTAGTAAAACAGAACAGCGCCATCTGCTGGAGTTATTTTTGTGAACCTAAAGTTGGCTCTGAATACTCTCCTTTTAAAATTCATATTTTCATATGACCTGATATAATAGTTATTTAATTTCTTAAAGATGTTCAATTAACCAACTTTTAGGTCAAGAAAAGGTGCAATTAAGAAGAGCATTTAGAATTTCTGCAAATAAAATGTATTCTGGTTCATGTCACAGCAGAAATGTGCTTCCCAGTTTTGACACAGATCCTTCATCAGAGCAGGGAGAGACACAGATTCAGTTTAAATATATACTTCAAAGAAGAACTAGCAAAAAGTTAAATGGCAACTAATTACTTCCTTTGTCCTCAAAGTCTTCACAGGGATAAGCCCCGAGGACAGAATTTCATACATCCTTGCCCAACAAACACCACATGACCACCGACGGACATTAAACCCAGTTCCTCTTCACTGCAGGAGATTCACAAAGAGACCAAACTCAAAACACATTTCACATGAAAGTCATCAACCTCTCATTTCACGGTGCTGAATGAGTCTATCCAAAAGCACTTCATCTAGCCAAATGTCTTTTAATACAACACCATACTCATCAGAAGAAGCCTTAAGGTCCTTCTGCAGGTCACCATCACCGTATGCCTTAGGAGACACAGTGGTGGTGACCTGATAGGACCTTACCGCTTATTCTGATAAATCACATTTCAGTGGATTATTTCTTTAACCCGATTAAAATTATTGGTTAGGTTCTTCACATCCAGCCCCAGGATTCAAAAAACTGCAACAAGGCAGACGATAAGCCACGAACGCCTCTAACTGCCTGAAAGACCCGGTTACTGTCATTGTTGTGGTGCACTACAAGAAACAGTTAAACTGTTAAAAACAGGCATTTTACACTATGTACTTCTAAAAGTATTGCCAGCATTGGGATGCCAATAAAATCCCCTAAATCTGAACCATCAACTTACTGACATGTCAAAATGTTTCCTGTGAAAAGATACTAAACATAACAAACAAACATAACATGCCTCGCCTACCACCAGACCCAACTAAACAGAACAGCCCATCTGACAACGTCCAACAACTGTGTGACGCCATCACATCAATACAGACCAAAATCTCTGAGGACTGTATCCACCGTTTTTTTTATATCTATGCTAAAGGCAAAAGGGGAATTATCACGTATGAGCAAGCACTAATCAGGTGGCCAGTAACATATCTTTAATGGCTCTAATATGTTGCCAGGTATCATATGAATGTTGAGAAAATTTTAACTAGAATTTGATAGAATTATTGCTCACTTCCATCCACAAAATGTAAACAAACATTAGTATTTGGTTTATGGAGTGATGTCAAAAACTGGGTGCCATCAAATTACTGCAGAAGAAAATCCCAGCAAGATGATAGAGAGCCAAGAGCCTCAGTCAAAAAAGTAAAGCAAGCAAACTGCTTGTTTGTTGCTCTGAATGGTTGAACAAACCCATAACCCATTGCTCATGTATATTTATTTGTCTCTCTCAAGCCGAACACACCTGCATAAAAGTACATAAATTATTTTCTTTGGCAACTGACTGAATCTGACTCAGGCTCAGTGGATTTTAACTGCAAGACTTTATTAAAAGCGCATGAATGTATAATTTGTGCAAGGTCATTAAAGGATGAATATTAACCAGGCTAGTCTTTTCTTCATTCAGAGATGCAGGTCTGTGCTGCAAAGGTTTCTTCCAAGTATAAAAATACTTGTGATCAAAACCACTTTGAGGGGGGGGGGGGGTTAAAAGTGAGGTTTAATTTAATAAAAGCTTAAATTGATTCTTTTGTTTTTTGTCAGTTTTTTTGTAAGCCAAAAAGAACAATAAAATCCACACACCTGTCATCAGGTAACACAGCCTATTTCCTTTAACTATACGTGGACGTGATAAAGAGAAACCCTTTGTGAGCGCTGCATTTTAGGTCCACATTTATAACACATGTATTTCATCACTGACCTGTGCACTGGCGCATAGCAAATCATTATCAATGCTTCTCTTGCAAATAGAAAAATAACTTTGGCTTTTCAACAAAGGCAATGACCGGTGGGCGGGCATCATATAAATGGATGTACTCTTACTCTTACACCAGTGACGGCATTTAAGTAGATTACTGTGTTATGACACAAGGACACACATCTTTATATTATGAGAAACAGCCGTACTGTGCCTATACTGTAAAATTGTGACATGTGAAGAAAATTCAGTGAGTTAAGCACTAAACTCAGGTCTTTAATTTTTAGTCAGTATAGCTCTTTTTAAAATAAATGCTATCCCAGACTGGATTTAACCCTTGCCAGCCTTTAGTAGAAGCCACCCCTTGCCTTAAACATGCCGGCTGGTGGGCCTTTATAATATTGAGCTTCACCAGCAGGACACTGACTTTATCAGGTGTTGCTGATATTAACGATGAGCTCTACAGGCTCAGCTTCACTAAACAGTAATTATCTTTGCACATTATTCTGGCACACTGTAAATAAATGTAAGTTTGACACATAAAAGCCGCGACACTTCACAGCAGAGTGCTGTGGCTAGCTGAGAGGTTAGCTTGTTTGGGCTTTACCGGTTGTACATGTCAGCCATCATCTCCACCTCCAGCTCCGCCGCCAGCTGCTGCGCCTTCACAGGATCCATGGCTCCGCTTCAGTTCTGCTCACACCGGGTCTCGAACCACAAACACGCCGTCCCGCTGAGCCTCTCCTCCGGACAGCAAGCAAGGAGCACTACCCGCTGCTTCTGTAACCTTCAAACCTGCACGAAAACACGTGTGTACCGTTTGCTTCACACACACTTCCGGTGACAATAAAGTTGGATTCAAAAAGCAGAAACCGGAGCGAGCAGGAAGCGCGCCCTCTACCGGTGTGTGTGTTAGAATGTGTATTTCTCCAAAGTAAGATAAGAGCCTCACAGGGAAATGAAGGACCAAAAAACCCGCTTAAGTTCAAACTGAACATCAGAATGAGGAAGAAAGTTGGTTTGTTCTGCATTTCTGAAACTTCTGTCTCCATTTATTTATTCATGCTATTTGTATTTTATCTATTAGTACATATTAACCGGCATGTGTGTGGACAGCAGAGAAAGAATTTCATTGTACAGCGAAATGCTTTTCTTTGTACACATGATAATAAACGCTTTGAATCTTCTGAGATGTTCCAATACAGAGAGAGATCAGAAAAAGATCAAAGTGAGCACCAGTTCTCTGGGTAAAAATGAATTGTAGATGGCAGAGGACAAAGGAAAATGGGCAGACTGCTGCAAGCTGATGAGAAGGCAACAGTAACTCAAATAACCACCCGATTCCTGGTTTTGGGGTTGGAAAAACTGCTTCGTAATTGGACAAGTCTCTATTTCTTCTGCAGTATTTGGATTGTTGGGCCAGAATTTGGTGTAAACATGAAAGCATAGCTTTACCTTGCTTTGACTGTCATGTCCATCCCTTTATGACCACAGTGTACAAATCTGATGTCTGCTTCCCGCAAGACACTCAAAGGGCCTCCATAGATACCAGAGCTCAGTCCAAAGTATTGCATTATAAATGTGTAGCTCATAAATCTGCAGCTGTAACATGCGATGCTGTCATGTCAATATGGACCAAAATGGAAAAGGAATATTTCCAGCACTTTGTTAAATCTATGCCAATTAGAATTCTAGCAAAATGTAACTAATAATGTGGCCAGTGAGTGTATATTCTGTAGTACCCTCTTGTGTTCAGCTATGGTGCTTTTTAAAGAAAGCAGGCTGTCACATGAAAACGTTTAATAAACCATAATTATATTATGTACTGATGTACATAAAACAGTTTTACAAATATAGACTTAAAACAACAGATCTTTTCCACAATGGAAACATACAGAGGGAAATCACTAAAGGCCACTCAAGTGCCTTTTCCTCTATTCATCAGACAATTTCGCTGAAAATGTAAAAAATTTATAAAATTGACAAAAGGAACTTATTGAAAACAACTTTTTCTTTAGAATATTATTAATGGAAATGAAACATCTTTTTGAACAGTATACACAAGGAACTAGACGAAAACCCAAAGTGGTGAAAACATGAAGTGAAGAATGTAAAAATGAATCTTTATACGTAACTTCATGTGACATGTGAACATAAATACAACCAGAACAGAGACAGCATTAGAGTGAGAGCCGACCACTGGACGGGGTAAAAAATACACACGTTACGTTACTCTGCCTCGTCTCCAGTCACGTCAATCTCATTCACATCATCTTCCTCATCTTCATTCGGAGTCATGTCTATGTTGTTGAGGAACCCCTCACACTCTCTGGTCTGAGATGCTTTTTCTGGGGAGCAAACCAGAACATCCACCTCTTCTTCTTCATCCTCCTCTTTTCCCTTTTCGTCTGTACTGGTTATCTTCACGGTCAAGGGGTGCAACATGAAGTCCAATGCTGTGTTTTCTTCAGGCAGGAGGGTGTCACTGTGAGAGGAGCAGTCATCATTGAGGAATGGAGACCCCGTTGTATCCAATTTCCCTGTGCCACACAGAAGGAGACTGTGAGGGTAGCAGGAGCATGTGCGTGCATGTTTGTGTGCAAGCAGAAAGAGGCATACTCACACTTTCCGATGATAAATAACTGATCAATAGTCAGCTGCCTCTACAGCCAGCAGTGAGCTTTTGACGTTAGTGTCTCATCTGCAAACACCGTCAGCAAATAAAATATATGATCAGCTCCCTTTCAAGTGATTCTGTTCTTGTTCTGCTCTGCAGCCCTGGAGAGCTCAGCAGACCAGCATGGACCAGCATCATCTCAGTCGAGTGGCCACTAAGCTCACAGTGCATCTCCAGACCAAACAAGAACTTTAATCACCAGCTGAAGTCAAAGACAGTGGAGCAGGAGTCCATCCACCTAGACCAGGGGTGTGGAACTCCAGGCCTCAAGGGCTGATGTCCCGCAGGTTTTAGATGTGTCCTTGATCCATCACAGCTGATTTAAATGGCTAAATTACCTCCTCAACATCTCTTTACATTCTCCAGAGGCCTGGAAATGAATTAATCATTTGATTCAGGTGTGTTGACCCAGAGTGATATCTAAAACCTGCAGGACACCGGCCCTTGAGGCCTGGAGTTGGACGGTGACCGCCACAAGAGCAACCTGGTCAGGCTGCCACCTAGTCTTGGTCCTCCACAGGAAGGACCAGGGTTAGGTGGTTAGTTTGAAAATAACAGTTAGTAGATGACAGGAACCTGCACAGCCAAATGGAAAGAAAGCTTTATGGCATGCTTTAAATGCTCGAGTGCCATCTCACTGTTGTGACAGATAACTGAGGACATACAAAAGGAAGAAAAGAAGAAACTAAATAGCAAAAGCAAACATGGACACATGCCTACAGAGAGAATTTTAGTGTTTCCTACACAAAACACTGCATTCTCATTCCAAGGTAGATTTTTTTTTTTAATGTAGTAGATCCACTGAAAAATGAAGGTGCCGTCCAACCAGACTGCAGGACAAACAGCACTTAAGTACATTTTGTTCATGCACTGGATTGTGCAACAGCACGTTTTTTAAAAAAAATGGCCGTATTAAGGCTGATGTCTGAACAGCTACTGAAATTCTGAACAGACTTAAAAAGACAAAAAATATTAAAAAGGTAAATTTGCTCTATTGCAAGGTTTAAACTGAAATGATATTCAGTTTTTTTTTAATTAGTTTTTTCTCTTTTTTATGTCTAAATCTGCATCTACTTTAAGAAAAGTTTTTTGGTCTCTTGAAGTGAAACTATGCGGCTTTGAGTCAGCCCACATGGGGGCGACACAAACACCGTGCCTTAGCTCCAACATGACAGTTTATGGTCTGTGTTTTTACAGTTCACTCCCATCTGCAAGAGACAAATGGCCTGAAGCCACAGCACACTATGCCAACCCATCCTCGGAGGTGCCTATAGGATTGGCATAGAGCAGAAAAATCAATACTACCAATGTAATCATTCATTCTGAATAACAACCTTCAAAGTAAAATCCAAGTAATTTACCATGGCAACAGAAACAGCAAAATTCAAAGTACCTTCATAAGGACTTCCCAGTGGTTGCTCTCTCTCTGTTGTCACCTTGGCTTCATCTTCTTCCACAACGTCTAAGGACACTGGGTGGTCTTCATCACCATCCAAACTCCTCTTCTCGCTCATACGACCGTTTGTCTCTGCAGACGGGCTCAAAAGAAGATTGTGATTTTTATCAACTGCGATGTTTGAACCTTTGTGATGTTCTTCAGAGTTTGTCCCATCTTTAATGTCCACTCCTTTCTCCAATATGTCATCTGTGCCTTTTGCAGGTTCATGTGTTTCCTGGATCTGTTTGGACTTCATCCTTCGTGCGTGTTGCCATTTAATAAGCTTCTGAATGTCCTTCAGAGTGACCATGTGCCGCTGATTCACTGTCCCGGGTTTTACGTCACAGTCATTGGTTTCTTCAGCCTTTTCAGTGTGCTCGACACTCGCAGTCTTCTTCACTGGGCTGACCTCCACCTCGCTCTCATTCCTCCTCCGTTTTCTGCACGTCTTCTCCATTTTTTTCTCCTCCTGCTCGTTTGGCAAGTCCCTGTCGACCTGTGCATTGTCCACATTTTCATTGTTTTCAACAATGGCAGGAACACTTTGTGTAGAGTCCTCTACAGGTCTTATTTTTCGGGGTCTACCACGTTTCCTTTTCACGAGCGAGACGCCATCCTGACTCACAAGCTGAGCTCTGCTGACGACAGGCTTGAAAATGCAAGGCGTTTCAGGTGGGGTTGTGTTATTTGCTGCCTCTTGAGATTTTTTTATAAAGCCCCTGGTCCTGATCCGAGACGGCTTGGTGCCAAAGGGTTTTTCTTCCCCAATGTCAATGACGGGCAACATTTTGCTGGGTTTCCCTGGAAGTCCAGATGGTGCATTTGAAAACCTGATAGCCACTTCTCTTTCCTTCAATAGCACATTGTTACTCGACAAACTCACTGAACAATTCTTTGTTCCATCACTGACTTTTAAATCTTTGTATGCAGAACAAGAACCGGTGGAGTCTTGTTGATAATTTGTGCGCCTTCTCTTCCTCCCGTCACCTGTAGTGTCATCATGTCTATATTTGAAACTCTCCTTCAGCCTCCTGGAGTACGATTTTACTTCTGCTGCTGATTTTTTTCCTCTCTCTTTCAAGCTATTCCCTTTGCAACCTTCTGCACGGGTTCCTCTATTTTTTAGATGCGAATCCTTCTCCTGCTGCTCTTGCTTTGACTGACAGCTGCGATCTGGATCTGGTGATAGAGATGTACTTTTATGACCTGTGCAAATGATGCTGCTAAAGGGAAACTGCAGTGAACCAGCGTTGTCCGAGAGCCAGGGTCTCCTACGTAAGGATGGCTGCTGCTGGACACCGTGTTCAGGGTTTGCTTGGTTGTTGAGTAGAGGCTGACCTTTAGCTGCAGATGAACTTGGCTCTAATGGGGAGAGACGCTGAGGAAGCCGCAAGTCATCCATGCAAGGTGAGGAAAAAGTGGGTTCAGACTGTGTCCCATTTCCATTTGGCAGAGGCAAAAACTCGAGACTGTGTTGATCATCTTGTGAGGATGGTGGCTGAAATGCTGGGTAATGGAGTTTCTGGCCTCTGGTGAAGAAAGCTGAAGACAGGGCTGAGCCTGTGGGTGTTTCCGGATACAGAGAATTTTGACTTTTGAATGGGGGCAAACCCTGGCAGCTCAATCCATCGATTTGCCATAAAGATCTGACAGCTGAGTTGCACTGGAGAGTCGGCTGCTGCTGCTGGATCAACTTGGGCTGGTTTGGAGCTGCAAAGCAACAATGGATACCTAAAGAGCAAGTGGAAGGATGACTATCAGTTCATCTTGAATACGTGAATTGTAAGTCCGGTATTTTTATAGACATTTCCTGTGACAATATAAAAATCTAAAGTACCAATTAATAAGCCCCTGAAAACTGAGGAGGAAGGGCAGCAGGACGGGTAGCAGACTGAGTTGAACAGAGTCAGATTCAACTCAGTCTGCTTCTGTAATAACATGTAATGTGCTTTAAAAAAAAAGAAAAGAAAGAAAGAGGTCCTACTGTGTTACTCTCTGAAAATACACGTCTGCCTTTTTAAAATCAATATAAAAAGGACAGAAGTCCGGGCTAAAACAGTCGTCTACAAACTGCTCAACCTCAGCTGTCCCTCCTACTCACATCCAGAGCAAATCTGAGCATCTTCAACTGTGCCACATCCAGCTCCTGCATTTTTTTGTCAGAGCCCCCCATCTCCAAACCACAAACCTGCTTTACTCCCAGTACCTCTACTATTGCAGATTCAGTGTTACACCAGTCTCCCTCTCATTCATACACATGTATTCTTTTTTTTCTCTTCTATCCAGGCTCTCTTCCACCTGCTCCCTACTCTCAGTTAATTCTTCAAATTCATTTTCTTTGCAGAAACACTAAAAAGTTTAATCCAAGGAATGAAGAAATGTTTGAGGTTTCAGACAAAACAGGCTTCAGTTAATTATGATGGCCATTTCTCAAAGAAACAAGGTATAAAAAATAATAAAGACAAACTGTAAGGCTTTACATGTTGTTAAAATGTAACTAAACAAACACAAAAATCACCAATAAATGTTAAATGATGAACAGTAAACTTCAGTACATTCGCAGTGAGGGGTGGTCAGGATTTTTGAGTCCTTATTCTAAAATTGATCAATGTCTTGTCTCAAAATACTTAAAAACAAACAAACAAAAAACCCCAATACTGGTAAGATGTAATACACTACTGCACTCAGAAGGTGGCAGTAATGGACCTAAAAACTGTTTGCTAGCCACAATTAAACAATAATAGAAAAACAGGCCAGAAATTAGACCCGTGGAGCCTGCCTTTACCTTACCTGCCTTTACCTGTAAGGTAAAGGCAGCATAACACAGGTTCGCCACAACTATGTCATAATGTGATATTAAAAATATATGTGTATTTACAAAGAAAGCTTCTACCTGTATCCACTGACGTCTGGTTGCTTTGTGAGTCCAAATCTTGGAAGAACGCAACCTCTGCTGCACTGGCAACAGGATCCATCCGACCCTGGGCTGCGTCACCCTGTGAAACTGGGACTCGGCAAACATTGTGGCTTGACTCCAACTTCTTACAGTTACTCTCCAAGTTGGGCAGGATGTTCAGACTCATCATGACGTCCTCTAACAGCTTCTCTATCTGCTCGTCACACTCGTCCACAGAGCCCTGCGGCTGAGGCGCCGGCGCTGATTCAAGCTCAGTGTTGGGGTTTGAGGTGAAGCTGCTGCTGGAGAAAGACTGGGATTCAGAGGAGGTGTTGTGGTGTTGTTCTGGTTGTGTGGGAGAGCTGGTTACAGCAGGTGGAAGGTTCTGGATCTCTGGTTTCTGAACAGGGCATGGGTGGACAGGAGAGGGAGGAGGCTCGAGTTCCTCAGCATCTGTCTGTGGCTTTTTGAAAGATGAATAGGAAACCATTAAAACCATTACAAAATATCACCTTTCATTCAAATTTTAAAACAAAGGTGAATTCATCTGTCTGCAGATAAACTGGACTAAAACTATTTTATTTAGGTGCTAAGTGCTTTATAAGGTAGGTGAGGTAATAATAATACAGAGAAAACAAAAAACCCTTAACAATCAGACGACCCCCTGTGAAAAAGCAATTTGGCAACGGTTGAAACGTGATTGTCAGATTAGGGGCGAGGGGACGGAGACTTTATTTTACCACTGAAATCTAAGTTTCATATCAAAGTTTTGATTTTCATTCCTCCAGTTCAAATTATTTGATGAGAGCTGGAAAGGAAGACTGAAATCTCTCTCAGCAGAAACCAGGTAAAATATTTAACACTCACTTTTCTGATCACCACAGTTTGAATAAAAAACGACTTCACTGTTTGCAGCACTCACAGGAAACAAAGTGAAGAAAAAGAAATTAATTGATGATCGTGTCATTTTATAAACACTTTTTTCCAATTCCTATTTTTCATATTCACATTAAACAACTGACAAATTTCTAGACAAGTATAAAAACAGATACTGCTTTACCATCAAGACATCAGAGATTCTCGTGGTAATCTTTTACCCTTTACCAGGTAAAAGGATGGCAAAGTTTCCACAGAGCAAATATGTCTGCTGTGCTGCTGATCTCAGGGGGAGAACATGATGAAACGAACCTTCTTTCTAGTCGAGCCTGAGGCAACAGCCGTGCTAAACCTGCCCAGCTAAGGTTTTACACCACATTTACATCATACCGCTGCTGCTTACTTCTCACAGAGCACGGAGTGAGACTTTAACGTCTCGCCAAACCATCGGCCAGGCCACGTGCACCTCCTCCTCCTCCTCCTCCTCTTCAGCCTACTCTATTCTGCAGAAATGCACCTTCCCTCCTGCAGTCTCTATTCTTGTTGACAAATGGATATTTCCAGTGTAAGCTTAAGTTATAACAAATGCTCAGTTGTCATGCTTTCATAGGTAATATTTCAAAACAATGCGAAACATCTGGCATCAAAAATAAGCTCCAATGCCAAGCAACGGTCTTCAAGCACATTTCAAAGTATAACAAGGTATGATTACTCGTTTCTCAGGTCTCTGCCTGGGTCTATAACACAGTATAAACAAAGATTAAGAAGAAGAAGAAGCTGGTTATTGTGAGGTTTTTAAAGGGCATCCTATTTTTTTATCAAAATAAAAGTTTTTATCACAGGGAATTCTTCCACTTTATGAAAGTCTTGATGTTCACTCGATTATGCCGTCTGTCAGACTCAGAACTGGGAATTTAAGTGATACTGAAATGTACTTTTCTAAATACATCAAATCTCCCAATAGCTCATGACAAACCTCATGACACTGTCACACTTAACCATGTAAAGCCTGAACCATAAAAAAAATTGCCAGAAAATTCTAATTTTTTTTTAAGAGCGTTTAGTGAAGCTTCAAAAAAAATGTAATTAAATATTAATTTCTTTTGCAATTTATTCCTTAAAACTCCTAAATACCTGAGTCAGTGATGTCAGGACTGACGTCTCATTTGGGCTTTGTACCTTCACCACCTCCCACATCTCTCCTGTCGTTCTTCTCCTCAGCTTCACCTGCACACACGTAAGACAAATACAGTTCTGACAAAAACACACAAAGTGGGAAAGGTGTCCAACACATGTGGTGTGACATATAACAAACTAATCCAGAGACAACGAACATACATGATACCTACACTTAATTCAGGAAACAGAACTCTTGCTCACAATACGAAAAGAATACAATTTCTTCTCACCTTGATGGATATCTGTGCGTCTTCCATCATCTCCCTCATCTTGGTTAGATCTTTCACCGCTGCGCTGCATTGTGCAGGACTCCTTTCACTCGAGTTTTCTTTTTCGTTCATCTCATCTCCGCAGACCTGTCGTGGCTGCTCTGCATTTACGTTCTCAGCTGGCGTGCCGTTTGATTTTCCATCCTCCAATCCTGCCCTTTCTCTGGCCAACCAGCGGACGCTGTCCCCAGACTTGGATGACTCTTGGTAACAGTCGTCCTGAGCTTCCGAGGAGCTGGAATCATTACGGATGGTAGGAAAAGGCACAGTGTCAATGGAAAAAGATGAAGTGGATGTGGGATTCGTTACACTGTCACAAGTTTGGCCAAATGCAGACTCTGCATCACTGGGAACGGCGGGGCGGGGCGTGAGATGTGGAACAGTGATACAAACATCCGGGCTTTGAGCTACAGAGGAGGCAGGCTCTGGATTTCCAAAATCCACTGAATTTTCAGCAATGGTTACTGTCTGTGTGCCAACAGACACGCTGATTTTCTTTCTGACTGGTGAATTTTCCTCTCCCGTGCCAGCCACCTCAGCCTCAACATGTGTCTCCTGTATTTTTAGGCTTCCCCGTCTCTCTCTGCAATTCCCAAGACTCGGCCTCCTTTCCTGGACTTCTTTCGGCCCTCCACCCTTCTGTCCTCGTACAAGGTCTGTGATTCCAAACTGGCGGGCTGCAGCCAGCACATCACTCTTCTCATTGTTTCCTTTTACCTCCAGCACACCAGAGTAAAGCAGACCAACCAGCTTGAGCAGAGTCTGGGCCTTCACGGTCTGGAGCTGGAGCTGACGCTTCTGTCCAGATGGAGGTGAGGGGGAGGCTGAAAGCTTCTGAGACAAGTACGGGCTGAGAGCTGCAAGGACGCAGCTGTGGGTTGGGATTGAGATACCTTTACATAAAGAATAAGTCAGGAAAGAATGACTCAATTGTGCATTTTGTACATTGTTTTACATCACAAAGACCTTTGTAATTTTCCTTCTTTCTCACCCTCAGTTTGGAGCAGGGTGTCACAGAACTGGGCACTGTTCTGTTGTCTCTGCAGCCCCTCGAGAAGCTGCACCTCATAACCAGGCCACAGGTACCTCTGCATGTCCACATGGGCACTTCTGTTTGAAGTACAAACAGAAGCCGTCTTGAAGTTTGCAAGCAAAATCAAACACGCACAAGAGCATTCGCAGCCAGAGGGAGTTTGCAATTCACATCCAAAGATACATTTTTAACGCAACATCAGAGGCATAAGAGAGACATGGCGAAGAATCCTTAAGTGAGAATTCTGTAACAGCAAACACGGTGGCTGAAGCCCAACCTTCAGATGGAAAAAAGCATTTCAAAGTCTTATTTTGGCACAAAGTGTGCAAGCGTTTTAAATCAGATTTAACAGGTGATTGTAAATGTGCAGTTTTTATTCCTTGGTTACATCTCAGATAATGATAACGATTAGATAGTCCTTCAAAGTAACTGCCCAAATAAGGGACTACAAGAACTTTTATCTCTGTCAAATGAACATGTGCCTGCATGACTTCCTGACTTATCTGACTGTGTGTGTGTGTGTGTGTGTGTGCTTGTCTTCATCTTCTGATCTGGAAGCTTATAAACCAGCTGCCATTTGGAATTTTTCTCAGACCTTTATGAGTCATTTCATTAAGCTTACGGAACATCACAACACTTATTTCTATGCAGACACGCACATTCCAAAGATTCTCAGTGAGACCCAAACCGCTTTGCCACAATTTGATCCGGATGAATGCGGCCATCTTGGAATATGTCCATGCCATCAGGGAAGAAAAAAATCCATGGATGGAAAAAGCTGGTCATTCAGAAAATTCAGGTAGCTGACCTCATTCAACAATGCTGAACCTAGATATGAGCAACTAAACCAACCACAAGACTGCCCCCACGGGCTTATGTTGGTGCATTAATTTATCTGTATCCCTCAGTATGATGTGCTAATCACTCTTAAGCAGGGTAAATCTGGGCTCAGACTATCTTTAAGCGCCTAAGCAAATTGAAATCTTCTTTCCACCCTTACAGCCTCACTGAGAAGTGGTTTTCTTAGGGCTATGATTGCATTTAGTCCCAATGTCTTGGGTTTGCTACAATGTAAGATAAGGAAATGCC
Organism: Pelmatolapia mariae; assembly: GCF_036321145.2. Lineage (NCBI taxonomy): Eukaryota > Metazoa > Chordata > Actinopteri > Cichliformes > Cichlidae > Pelmatolapia > Pelmatolapia mariae. The sequence goes on from NC_086232.1 coordinate 39,046,124, forward strand.
ATGACTCTGTTTTTTGGAGGTTTCCTCCTGTTAAAAGGGAGTTTTTCCTTTCCACTATTGCCAAGTTATTGCTCATAGATGGTTTTCTGATTGTTGGGGTTTTCTCTGTATTATTGCAGGGTTGTTCTGTTACCATATAAAGCACTTCAACGAGACTGTTGCTGTGATTTGGTGTTATATAAATTAAATTGAAGTTTTTACAAACTAAATATTTCAGTAATCTCCGATCAGGATCATTCAAGATTTTGTCCATTTCTCCATCAAAGATGATGGTTCACCACAACTCTTACAGGTTTCAATAATGCAATAATGCACTGGACAGTTATTAACCCAGTTTTCGTCATTTTAGGAATCTCCTGAGTTTTTCCCCTGCTCAGGCCAATAATGTCACCCTTATAAAATAGAGTAAGAACTTTTCTACAACCCCAGGATACGTCTCCAGACATGGTTGTTTAATAGAAGAGAACCTACCTACTCACTGCCTTAGGTAGGGTTAAATAACCTGCTGCCAGCTAAAACATTAAATCACTGCGATAATTATTTAGTGGAATGGGTGGACAATGGTCACAACCCTATTTCTTTGGGTGGTGACTACTTTTTTTTTCAGCTTGGCTATACCATATGGTTCATTAAAGGGCATGTGAATTTAATTCTGGATAATGGTTTCATTTATTTTCTATTAATCTGAATAATACCTCCAGTTTATTTATACCGTTTATCTTTTGTGTTGAAGAGCTTTGTTTCCTAAAATCGAAATGAACATTTCTGAGGAAATTGCTCAATTGCTGCATTCATGGTTTGGGGGAAGCCTCACTTTTGACCTCTACTTATAATTTACTGCAGGTTTAAATTCTTGGTACAATTTGAGATCCTTAATTTAATTACTAGGTACACCTCTAGATACCTGTTTTCTTCTGACAGTGTAATGAGTCACGGCTAGTTTCCTGTGTGCGGTGTGTACAAAGGCGGTCTCTCTGGCAGGATCACAGCTAACACCGACTCTGGGAGCATGTGGACCACGTGGAGGAGCCCTACAAATTAATTAGCATTAGTGAACTTCACTATCGGCTTGTTACCAATCAGACAACCTTTTTATTTGTTTGTCTGTTTCATTTATTCCATTAATCGCAATTTTCTAGACACCTAAGCCGACTTTTTTTTAACAAAATTCGTTGGTTAATCATCGCTGTCTAGACTTATCCTAGCTAGCTTAAGAGGTAGCTACATGTTAGCACAAAAAGGCAAAAAACCAAAACGCCCTTCATTTCGCATAAAATTTTGCCACTTTATTCATACACTACAACTTAATAATCCTTCCATTCCTTAGAATGAATGTTTAATTGGCTCAACTTTATTAAGCTGGCTAACTCTGGAGTGATTTCAGACACTGTGGCTAATGTAGGTTAGCTTTAAAATTACACTTACCAAAATCTTCCTGTAGCAGGAGCAGAGGGTTCATGGAGTATTATGTTTATTTTACTCACTGGAGTTAAAGCCAGAAATTATAGTCGCACAATCATATGCAACACCTCACCGCCCATCACGAGTTTTTGCATCCGAGATGGTGTTGCAATGTGATAGCGACACCTACTGACCGCCGCGTGAAATGACACCGAGCGCTCAGTTATTAGTAAGTTTGGTGTCGGCTCAGAGTGGATTCACTTTTAGTTTCACTGGTTTAAAATTTTTAGTTCCAATTTGTTTTTGTGATAGTGAAAAATAAATAAATTTATGAATTAAATATGCAAGTTGAAAATCTTTAGTGACATACACTATGTAGTTTGTTGATACCAAAACAGCATTAAACAGAATCAGCGGAAACCAAAATGTGTATATATGAGAGGGAGAGCCCTTTTACTTGTGTTTGTGTGCATGTTCCTTCTTCCTGATGTCGGTATCCATCGGTCATCACAATAACTATCACAACTACGGTCTTCTCCTCCTTGTCAGTCACCATTATGTGTGGTTGGCTGGCCAGTAGCTGCTTCTCTGTCTGGAACTTGAACAGGACCGTAGTCCTGTTGTTCTCAACCACCTTGGTGGTCTTGCATCAGGACTTGAGAACTTTGAGTCTACAGATGTTTCTGTACACTATCCCATCTACAGTGCATCTATAGATGTGTGACAGATATGGGTGTTAAAGGTTGTCGTCGCGGTTATTCTGCCAATGCTTGACAGCAGAAGGTGAAAAAACATTTCACGTCACAAAATATGCAGAATTATGTGAAATATGGCAAATACTACCACAAAAAAAGCAAACGCAGCAAAAAAAACAAAGACCAAAGCAATTTTGGATTAAAAAAATAAATAAAAAATGATGGATGTTTCCCCTCAGACACCCAAAGGTTTTGTAGATGAAACAGCAGCAGAAACATGTAAAAAGGAGACTACATGAGTAAAGGGAGACCTACATAAGGAATAATGCTGGCTGTCATTTATGCTCTTTGTGTTCATGCAGTGAGGGTGTCAGGAATGTTGCTTTCAAATGGAATTTGTCCTTCACATTATAAATGGCTCAGAATTAGTGTCCCAATTTTAATTTGCTGGAATTTGGTCACCTGACTCGCAGCCATGTGGAAATCCTACAGTGTCACTAAAAGTCTGGACCAGTTCCTTCTCATGCTCAAATTACTGCTACTTAATTTCCTCAATATGTTTTTAAAAGTATAAAATACTTTTGTTTTTTCTTTGTTTTTATTACCAAGATTTTCAACTATAATAACCACAAGTAAATGATACTGAGGGACTACAAAAATCATAAACATCTCCTTGTTCCCATTAAAATAAAAAAAAAAAATAGAATCTGACAAAAGAAAACACGGGCACTGAGAAATAATTTTCTTTTTTATTAAAAACATTATTGCTAGTTACATAATTCATTCATAAATGAGAATGTGCAACTTTAAGAGCCAAGGCAAAGAGATTACATTAGTCAACAATCTGTTTTTTCCTTCCCATTAGTGTATCTGATGATGGTGTCAGAGGATTTCTGTTCAGCTAACTTGGTTTTGCTTTCAATTAAGACAAACTGTTTTCAATCAAACAAAAAAAGAAAAAAAAAAAGATTGCATATGCATTCACCCAGAGCACCCGAAACAATTAAACCCAAATCAATATATATATAAAAAAATAATAATACATAAAACCATTAAAATTAACAAATATTCTCTTGTATATATAGTTTAAATGTGCTTTTACTTTTTTTTGTGATTTTATCTAATAGATTCTGGTCTATGCCTCCCTTTCTAACACTAGCCCTCGCTCGCTATCATTTTCACCTTTCAGTCAGTCAGTCCAATCTTGAAGACAACTTGTTAATTTGAGAAAAGGAGGCTGTCATATTTCAACTGGCATGAAAAAAGGAGGTTAAAAAAAGAAAAGAAAAATCACACTTTACAACCCCGTAGTGCTTCTTTTAATCATCCACGCAGTAAGTATCTACATCTCACTCAGCACTAAGAATAAGCATTCCTCTTCAGAACAAACATCGTACTAAAGAAATGTGGGCAAAAAAACAGAGACAGCACTGTGTCGATCTGTAGTCTTAAAGCCAGGCAGGTTATGGATTTGTGAAGCAGTAAGTTATACAGAACTCAAGAGTTTAATTTTTTTTAAAGAAATATCCAATAACATACAAGATCACATATTCTCGCAGAATAAAAACTTCTGAGTTCTATATACAGTACTCCCAAATTGTACGCTGCTGTGAAAAAACAAAAAAAAACAAAAAAAAAAACAACTTGACCAGTTACTCAGGTCACGCTGGACACACCCATGAGACCCATCCTGAATAAGCGAGGCACTCCAGTTAGCCCACGATTAAAGACAATCTTGCATATGTACACATTCATAAGATTATGGACCTGCAGATAAGGAAATGCGTCAGCCGGATCCTTGAGATATCCACTAAGAATTACCAAGAAAAAGGGCGATGCATTTAACAGAAAGATCACTTTAGAAATAGACTCTGCCGTCTGTTCCAACAAGGAGAAGGAGGAGAATCATTCGTCTGCTTTATTTCTGGCTGTATAACTAACCTTGTACAGTTGTGGATCATCACAATCAAATGCAGAAACAAGCAGCACGCCCGTGCATCTTTGGGCTGTCACCAACACAAGATGCCAACGAACAAAGCGGATGACAAGTTTTCAGTGTAGCTGCTGGAGAAAAGTCTGAGTGTGCCATGTTGCGCGTTAGCAGTGGCAGTCACAGCAGTAGCAGTGTCATTTGGCACGCGTACGTAACGAAAAGTACACAGCAAAGCGAGTAGAGGAACAACCGCTACCAAAACAGAAGCAGAAGCTGTACACATATCTAATTAGACAGATAAATACAAGATCCCAGCGGTAGGAAATTACTCATATTTTGTAGTGTGTGACCATTAAGGAAAGAGAGAGAGAAAACCAATGACACATTCCCTCGATTTCTTCAAAACAAGAGTGTGTTAGCCATTTATGGAAAATCTCACCATAAAGTGTCCTGATATGATTCCAACAGTTCCTTTTTAATTAGTTTAATTAGTCTTTGCTCTGACCTCCAAGAAAATACCAAAGAAGCCACAGTCTCAAAGAAAGAGAGCATTAGTGTTGTCCAAGCAAGCTGTAGTGCTGATGGAGTGGTTTTGGAGTCAAGTGGTCGTAGTGTCACATCCGGCTGTCCACAGGGAATGCAGAGCATCGTCAGTTTTCCATATGGTTTCATTCGAGTGTTTAAACTGCAATGGAGGAATGTAACAGAGAGACAGAGGGAGGAAGAGAAGCTGCAAGAGAGTGAGTGTAAGGGATGAAGTTTAGTCATGTCGGTAGTGTAGCGGTAGTCCCCCATTGTCAGTTCAGCAAGGGCAGTAAGTGGGAGGAGGCTGTCGTCTTGTGATGCACACAATCAGTTTTTCTGCAAGAGAAGAAGAGGTACAAGCGTGTGAACGGATCACATGGAGCGGCTAAGGGCGAGGCAGCCATGCCTGGGCGGAAAGAATCACACTTTTAAAGAAAAATAAATAATTTAAAAAATACAATACATGATAAAGGGTGTGAGTAAAAAACGTTACTTAACATTGGACAAAAAATAAATAAATTACAAACTGTGCAAAGCAGAGATAACAAAAAATGTGTATATAAGATCCAAGTAACCACAAAAAAATAAAGATTTGACACTTTTCACCAGCAGGGGGAGCAAAACAGTCCAAAAATAGTACAATGGAAGCTCATTAAAAATCAAAGTCACAATTAGAAACACACAAATAGTCACAAATCTTACTACAAAACTAATATTAGGCCATGCGTTGAGTTGTGAGAGCAGCCAGTGGGACACACATACCATGCGGTGACATGCAGTGTGACACAGTGGGTGTAGCCTAACCATCGTAAGAATCCATTAGAGGCAAGGAGGCCTGCCTCTCCCCATACATCCCTCCCTGGGAGAGAGAGACAAAAAGAAAGAGGAGAGAAGGACAGATAAAGATGAGGAGAGAGAAGAGTCCAAAGGAGTGGGTTAATAAAGAGGGTTTAGTGTGAAAAAAGAGGAGGTGAGTAGACAGAAGGGGGAAAAGTGGAGGGAGTTCAGGATGACGAAAGAAAGAAGAGTTGCAACATGTTAGTGAAATGTTAGGTCCTGTTTTAAGGTTGGAAAAAAGGGACAAGGGTGAGAAATAACGCGCAAGATAAAGATCAACTCCTGTGCTGTACCGAGACATGCATCAACATGCTGCCTGTGGGTGTGTGTGAGAACATGTCCATTCACACGGTAACTTTCTGGGAAACCAGTGTGTGAAATTAACACGATTAATTGTTTTTGCCCTTTACATTCATTGAACAACAACTTTAGCAGCTTTGTGAGAGCGCAGACTGAACTCAGATGGCGCCTAAAGTCAGGTGAAGCACTGCAGCTATAGCACAGCTTGGTGATTTTGGCTTCTCGGATCAGCAATCCTCAACCCCAAAATATTCCATTTATAATCAAAAACAACAACAAGGTGTGGACTGGCTAGATAACTTTAAAAATTAAGTGAAGCATTATGTTACATTGGGGTCAGGAGAGAGATGTAGCAAAGAGCAAAGTGCATGTTAGGAGTGAGGCAGTAAATTCTCAGTAAAGGTGCAGACATGCGGGCTTATGTCTCTAGGCAAAGGTGTGAGGAGTGTCAGTGTGTGTCATGAGGTTGGCCGATACCTGATCTAAATCTTTGTCAGTAGGTCCGAGTGTGTTATCCAGAGTGTTCCTTCTCCCCGTCTGGTCCAGTGTGGAGTAGGCATCTGAAGAGGAGACGCACGTGTTTAATTGGTACTTCCAATAAATACACAAAGGGCGTAGAATATGGAGCTAGCAGGAAAGAAAAAGAAGAAGACCGCAGAGGAGATTTATGATGTAGTGAAGGAAGACATGCAGTGGGTTAGTGTGACAGAGGAGGATCCTAGGGACAAAGGCAGGTGGTCCGCTGTGCTGACTCAAAGGCAGCAGCTGGAAATCAGTGATGACTTGATGACAATGAAAGCAAAGACATGTCGGACAGCTCTTCTGTCAATAGTATCTGTTTGTGTGTTTTGTGTTTGCACACTTGCCTGGTCCCATGTCATTCATTGGAATCATTTCCCGGTCACTTTTGCCACCTGTGTGTCAGAGAAATATTAAAACAGTCAGAAATACATGTATTTCTCTGTAATTCTAAAGAAGTAAGTCGAGACAAATACATTTTTTAATGCAACGAATGCTGACCAAAGTGCTCTACAGGTAAAAAAACAAAACAAAAAACAACCAAATAAATCACCACAACTAAAACATAAGTAAAAGCAAATGTCCAGATTCAGTCTACTTTGAAATTCAAAGGATGAACCTGTGCTTTTAAAACGGTACTAAAAATGTCCTGAGTTGAGACTTCAACAAAAATTGCCACACACTTCAGGCGGCCCGGTCCCTTCTATACCTTAAACCTGACCTCAGTACTAAGGGAGGAGTCAGGAGGGTCCAACACACACAGTAAAAAAACAAAAACATGCAAAAATCACTTAGAAAACTGACTGGGAGGCAGTGCAGATCAAATATGCTTTCACTATTCTTGAAAATTCCCCATGTGGTAAAGCTGTAAATGTAATGAATCCAAAGTTGACTGAGATGAGTAACTCCATATCTGCAAACAGCCTGTTATCATTCTGCACAATCAACTTCCGAGTTGCAGTCATGCAGAGGAATCGTTCAGACTCAAGTTTAGAGAGATCTAAAAAGGAAATTATGTGAAACTCTGAATAGATACTTAAAAGGCCAATTTGAATAACAACTGACACCACTACACAACTTATTTTATAAAAACAAGAAGACTGGTAACAATCATTACACTGAAACCTTTTAAGCAAAGTGGCGGCTATTTTGGCTCCTACCACTGACCTTTGTCTATAAGCGGCAGAGTGCTTTCCTCATATCCGTTGGGTTTGTTGGTGGGAGGGTTTAAGTTGACCATGAAATCTGTCTTCTTCCAGCCATCCTTTTCCAAAGTGCGCCGCAGGTCCTTGTAGCCCCAAACTGTCTGCAACACTAGGCCGGCTCCACGCACCTCCCGATCTGAACGATTACTGAAGAAGAGAGGCACAGAGAGGGAGGAAGGTGCAATTTATGAAAATAACCCGTTATTGCAATTTCAAGATGCTCTAAAACGTGGACAGAAAAAAATTATCCAAATGATCTGTATCCATCTGTCACTACGTACCCATCCTTGTTGATGAGCACCAGTCTCTCGATGCCATTCGCAGCCCTGAGGGTCTTGGCTGCTTCCATACTGGAGCCCAGCACCTCATGGAGCGTGCTCAGTATAGACACCACCGTCTCTTCTGACACTGCTCGCACCGGCTGACTCTGACCAGCACCAGGCAGGTTATTTACCAGGTTAGGCACCGCATGTTTACCTGACAACACAGGGAAGATTGCAGCATACTTACAACTACTGACACTGGTATGTAATAAAGCTGGGGATTTTATTTTTTTGTTTTTTTAAACTCTGGTTAAAACCTTTTGACTGAAGCTCAGTCACACGAGTTAAATGTCTCACCTAGTAGCTCTTTGTTTCGCCCATCAATGGCCAGGTTGCGAAGGGCTCCGGACATGGCTCGGACTACACGGTCGTTGTTATGAGCCAGCTGCTCCGTCATCATGGATAAACCTTTCTCCCTGCGCACCAAGGCACGGATGCATCTGCCATACTACAGACACACAAAGTGCTTTTACTGATTTAGAAGACCATCTTAACGACCATTGCTGCTAAATCTCGTGCTTGGTTTTTAACAAACTTTTCACTCAGTGGGTTACCGTTACCTGTCAAATGCTACTTACACAGGGTAAAATAAGTATTGGATACATCACCAATTTTCTAAGTAAATATATTTCTAAAGCTGTCACTGATATGAAATTATCACCAGATGTTGATAACAACACATCCACTCCACACATGCAAAGAAATCAAAGATAGATGTTCGTAAATTTAATTTTGTGCAATAATGATAAATGACATAAGCAAAACGTATTGAACACACCGACTGAAATTCATTTAATACTTGCTACAAAAGCGGTTGGTGATGACCGCTTCGAGATGTCTCCTGTAGGGAGAAACTAGTTGCAGGTGTGATTTTGTGCCAGTCTTCCACACAAACAGTCTTTCGAAATCTAAGCTTTAGTTCTTTCTAATAGGTTTTTAGTTAGATTCAGGTCAGGCGATTGGCTGGGCCATTCTAGCAGCGTTATTTTTCCTTCTCTGAAACCAACCATGAGTTTCCTTGGCTGTGTTTGGGAACATTGTCTTGCTGAAACGCCCCCCCCCCTCGTTTTATCTTCATCATCCTGGTAGATGGCAGCAGATTTTTATAAAGAATATCTCCGTTTCCATGGATCCTTCCTTCAATCATATGAAGCGTGCCAGTACCATATGCTGAAAAACAGCCCCATACCATGTTGTTCCCACCTCCAAACTTCACTGCTGTTGTGGTGTTTTTGGGATGAGTTGCGGTGCCTTTTGACCTCTAAACATGGTGTTTATTATGGTATCAAAAGAGTTCCATTTTAGTCTCATTTGACCAGACTACATCTTCCAAGTATGTCTGTTCACCAAACTTTAAACATGCTTCAACATGTTTTTTCTTCAGCAACGGAGTCTTGTGTGGCGAAAGTGCATGCATGCCATGGCAGTTGAGTGCATTACATGTTTTTTAAAATAATTTGTACCTGCTGATTCCAGGTAGCTTCCCACAAGCGGTCCTTTGCTCTCTGACAACTTTTTACTCTTCTGTGTGAAATCTTGTGGGGAACATCTGGTCGTGGTTGTTTATGGTGAAATGATGGCGCCTCCACTTCTGGATTATGGCTCCAAAAGCGCATCATGAGCGGATCTTAATTTTGACTAAGTGGCAGAACTGCTTTCTAATTACTGATAGATTTCAGGCATGATGTTCCACACCTCCCTTTCTTCAGGTGTTCAATACTTTTCCCTCTGTCATTTCTAATGATTGCACATAATAATTTAGGGACACCTATGGTTTGATTTTTTGCATGTGTGGACTGGATGAGTTGTTACCATCCAGTGAGTTGTTGCTTTTGATGTAAGAGAACTAGCAGCTCTGAGACCCTCTCAAATAACTGAGTTTATCACCCTCTCTAAAGCTGTACCCAGCCTTCAGAGGAAGCTTGTTTCTGCTGCTTTGACCTGTAGCTCTAGGCCATATGTAAGCATAGGAATGTAGATCAACCAGTAAACCAATACTTCAGCTCTTTAGGTGGAGTGTTGACTAAACAAATACCACTGTGATTTTTCTCATTTGCACAAAGTCAAAATACTTGTGTGTTACATGACAGATAACCTCTAAGAACAGACAAATCTAATAGAAATCCTCAGATGGAGTGTTTACTAATGTTCCTGAAATAACCTTTGATTGTAATGACTAATGCTAAAACAGCACCATTTATTCCGACTTCCCAATCTGGTTTATTTACTTAGCACATAAAGTTCTGGTACTGTAAAATCGAAAACGATCAGTATAGATGGCAGTTCTTACAGTCCAGTGTCCAGCGCACAGGTTCTGAATAGCTCCAGCTGAAGCTTCCAACACTGTGGCGTTTTGGGACTCCTTTACCAGAGACATGTAGATGCGAACCACCTCCGGCTGATACAAGAGCTCATAGCCTACAGGAAACAGGCAGAGAGTGGACACGTGTGTGATGGGAACATTGATAATGTAACAGGTCCTTCATAAAGAAATAATCTTTCAGGAGTATAAAATACAGACATATTAATTATTGAACAACATGTGCAGAGATGCGTTACGCAGTAATTCTTGAAAATCAAAGAGGATAATTGTATCATTGTTCCTGAATGTGGTATCAAGATGGAGTGATATCTAATCTTTATCGAAGTACACAGACGGTTTTCTTTATACCACCCTCCAGATAAGAACACAGCAAACGTCTATACTATCATCAAGCCGATAGGCACTCGGTAAGGGCTTCAGTAGAGACAAAACAAATGGTGCCCAACTGTCTGCTCATTAAGCTCCAAAAGCCTTGGACAGAAGAGCTTACTCCAAATATTAACTCTTAAAACAGCAGAGACGATTGATGGAGAAGCAGAAGACTCACCAGCACAGGAGGAGTCTGACCACTATCACACCTACATTTGTCATAGTATAATAAATCTTCCTTTACATCAAACCCTGTGATAGAGAGAACATCTCTGTTGTGGTGTCTTGAAAGCCTCTTAAAGCACAGCGAGTCCAATCAGAGAAAAGGGCAGAGATCCCGTGTGTGTCTGTCTGTGAGACTGTTTCCACATGAATGCAAACAACAGGCATCCACTACTCCTAATCTCCCATGAAAAAGTGCACAACAACAACAGCTCTTTCCAGAAGCACGTTATGATGACGTATGAAATCAAAAACAACAAGAGAGGCAGAAATCTGCAAAACTTTCAAAAAGCAAAGGCTGTAACTCATTTCCGTTACTGTCCTCATCCACTTCCTACGCTGGAAGGTATGTCTGTCTTTTAGCACTCACATTGGCTGCCCTTACATGACCACTCTGCTCAACAGGACATCATCTCATGAGTATTCATGGTCCAAATTTTGGTTTTTGTCCTGTAGATTATTCTAAGCTGTATTCCAATAACAGTCGTATGTCAAAAATTCTGTTTCCAAATTCTAATTACAGAAAGTATACTATAAACAATGCATCACCAATTAATGATGCATTATTGCCATTTGCAATCAAAAAGAGAGGTCTTCCGAGTCCATGTGGATGGAGCGAGGCACAGCTTACATCAAACTGCGCGTGCAGTAGCAGAGCCAGAGCAAACTACATTTTCAGAAGTCTGAGCGCTTTATCAGTTGACAAGGAACATGGTGGTTTTTTTGACACCAAATAAGTTTACCTGGCATTTGTAACAAATAAGAGATAACTCAGGTGTACTATGACATCCTCTCTACGTGTCTGCCTGTGAATGGAGCTGTGGCAAACAGTCATCTAAAGGTGGATTATCTGAATGAGAGACCACTGTCACCACAACACGTTCAGTGTTTTGAACCCCATGTCTATAAAGGCTTAATTCAGTAAAAGGCGTTCATAGAGCCTTTGCTTACCTTGAGCGGGTGAGGTCCTTTTTGGAATGTCTATTGTATCATCAGCTGTATCCTCATCTTTCCTTCCTGGAAGCAACATTAAACATTAACATCAACAAAAATGCCAAAACAATCTGCTGTTGACCCCGAGTGTGATGGCTGTTTCAGACTGACACATGCACTGTTAGTACATGTGTTCTGATTTGGTTAGACACATGCTCTGCAGGGCAAACACGAAGATTTAAAAACTATAGTGCACGTTCTACAAGTGTTCCGCTGTTAAGAAAAAGGGCATGTTAGTGCTAGTAAAACATTTCTGTTATCTAAGCCATGATTCTACTGCTCCCACTCCAAGACAAAAGTACAAAGCAGAAGTGCATAGCCAGGTAAAGAAAGCTTACCTTTGGAAAACCACTCATCTGCAGCCAGGCCGAAGGAGGATGTAGGGCAGGGAGGGGAAAGAGAAGAGCAGCAGAACAGGAGGAAGAGAGAGCATTTAAGTAAAAAGGAAAGCAGCCGTAATTGAGCCACTCAGTAAACACCTGTTTACACCCCAAAAGCAGCACTGCCACCACACAGAATCAGCATGTGACATGCCATGTATGAAGGCCAGATAAAGCAAATGCAGGGAAACGCCCAAACCAAACAAGTAATTTCATATTCACATAAAATTGTACATCAAATGTATTAATAATGTACAAGTAGCAATCAAAGTGTAGAGTAGCTGCAAACACAAAATAACTACCTGGCGGCTGCCCTATACCTCACCTGCAGCAGCCTGAGTTAATTTGTGCCCTACCACCTCACCACTCACTCTTATATCATCAGTCACTATCTTCTAAAAGTAAAGAGTCAAATCAGAAATAAAGGGAAAAAAATTAAACTAAAAAACTAAACATTTGACATATTTATACCAACATTAACACGTGGTTGTTGCAATTGATTTTGTAATACAAAACCACCAAATTGTAGTGGGGGCTACAGTCTGACAAAAACAAATCAATACTCTCGGTGAAACACAAACAGAGCAGCTGAAGAGAGGATAAGATTTCTCTAAGGGGGGGAGGGGCTAACATTCCTGTGCTGATGACTGGCTTTGTTTGTGTAAGTGTGTTTGTCTAAGATTGTGTGTATGTGCAAGTATCAGCTCAGTGAGATGATGTGACCTCACCAAATGCTCTCGATACTGAATGAAAACTACGCTATCTCTGTCTGTCTAAGGCACACACCTTTGCTCTTGCGGGAACCGAAGCAACTGCCCTTATTGCTGGAGTAGGCGGGGCCTTGGTGGTTTGGTGTGGCCTCCAGGTAGCGCTCAGGGTTGGGGATTTCACGGTGCACTTGGTAGGACAGGTTCCTCAGCAGACACACACAGTTCTCTGTCAACTGCAGAGATGGAGAGAAAGTTAAGAATCACCAAGCCGCCTTTCTCATTGTAAATTCACAGGTAAATGTTACTGAACACACAAAAGCAACAAGGATCAAACAAATGTGTCAAAGGATTTAATCAATCAGGATTCCACATACCTTATTGTCCACATCTTTACAGTCAATTTGGGACTTGACAATGTACATGAGCGAGTCGACCAATCCCGTGCACTCCCTGAGCTTCCTCCTCGCCTCACTTCGCTCTGAACTCACATTTCTTTAGTCGAGAGGAAAGTTAAGAAGAGGAGAAACAAGAACGCAGATTAGAAGAGGTTAAAGGGGAGCGGAAGGAGTCTGCTATAGTGACTACAAAAGGATTCCAGCACATAATGCCCGAGCACACCCCCATTAAGTTTGAATGAAACGCCTGTTAAATGTACTAGTTTACAAAGAGAGTACAGTTTGACAAGATCGAGTTACATCTCTGGGCCAATTTTCTCAACTGCTCTCTGACTCAGCCGCACTTAAAAGATTCAAGAGAGCTGGAAAACTGAGTGTCGTGGCCTCTCGTCTTTTATGTTTCCCGTCGGCAGACACACCCTTTCACATAATACCAGGACACATTCTCTTTCACTGCACAGGGCACTCATCTGACTTCACTACATAGTTTGAGAAGTTTATTTACATGCTGCGGTAGGCAGAGATTTAAAATAAAAAATGCTGACTGAATCAAATCAGGACTGCGGCAGGGAAAAGGAAAAGAGTGTCCCGGTTTCCAAAAAAACGATGCTTGAAATTTGCTAAACTTATTTCAAACAAACGGAAAAAAGCAAGACGATATCTATTTACATATTCAAATAAAATAGTGCTTGACCCTAATCCTCTTCACTAACCTTAGCTATAAAAGAAGACACACAAGGCAGACATTAAACATGTGTGCCACTGTTCACGATATGCCTGCATGACTTCTGAAGCCATAAAAGTTTAACTCTGCCTTCCATCTGTCGTTTACAGTTCGACAGTGAAGTGGCACGAAATCATAAAGTGAAACTAAAGGTTAGGTTTACAGTCACAGAGATGAATATTTTCAGGAAAATCCACTAAGTATTAAAACTTAAAGAAGAATTTCCTGAGTAAATATAGTCATTAAATACTCTGCAGAAAACAAGTTCTCTGTCAAAGATCTCCTACAAGTCTTGAATTGAAAAAAAAGAAAAAAAAAAAAAAAAAAGCATTAAACAGGAATGACACTCATCGTTTCAATGACCCATATGTAGATAGTGGCTACCACATGCCCAAAACTGGCTATAATTTATACTATAATTAAGGCACTCATATTGCTGCGTATATACATATCCATTAAAGCAAAACAAACTGCACTCATAATGACCTTAAATTAACCATTAAACCCAGCAGTGCAACTGAAGCTTCACTGACACAAAATCTCTGCAACTGTAACACTCCCTGTCTATTTGGCAACAATGAAGAGAGCGTTCTTGTTTGTTTGAATATTATTAAGTGGAATTAGAAATAGACAAAAGCTTGTAGGAGCTTGGCATTCCCACTCCGTGTGAGCTCTACTCTTCAACTGGTCTGAACAACGTGAGCTGAGAAATTGCAGAGTTTGGCTGCAGGAAGGCCAATTACAACTTGTGCTACAATTGTCTGGGTCAAAGGGCGTAGTGACCCAGCACTAACTATGTCACAAACATGCTAGTACAACCGCCCAATTTTTAAGAGATTGTTTAGCTCTGGCATCTCCTGCGTAATGTCAGGTTGAAATTTGACGATGCTGTCCAGACCATTTCTGTAAATACTGAACTTTTTAAATCCTCAAGATAAGATGCGTTTCCACACCTGCGAGTAACCCTTTTATAATTAGACTTATGGCTGAGGGAAATCCAAGATAACAGAGAGACAGGCCTGAACATACTGTTTATACTAGAAAAGTCAATGCCCCACTGTCCTCTGCTTGCCTCCTCCCTGTAAACTCTGAAATTCCCCTCCTGATAGCTCAGTTACTGGGCAATTTTTCTTTTCTTTGATATTGATATATAACTGACATTTAACCCAGAAGTGTTTATATGTACTAGTAATTAGAATAAGAGTCTTTAACATGAAAAATATCTTTGATGCATCACTCCAATATACTCACTTTTTTAAGTCTGAATTTTTGAATCTGCTTGGAGTTTTTGTTCCTTCTACAGAAAAGATTGTTTTAATTAAAACATACTTCTACTACACATGTATGTATTTACACATAGCATCTTATAAAGACCAAGTAAATAGAGCTCTGATTTTTTTTAAAAAGAAAAAAGTTTTGAGTTTAATCTGACTGAAGACATTTGTCTTCAGTATTTTTTTTATTATGACTCCACCATCATTCTCCATCTTCACTATGCCTACTCCATGATGCATTTCCTGCTCTTCTGCTCTGTTAGCTCATCATTGCTTCCATCCTCCCTCACACATCCCACTGCTCTGTCAATCTGTTGACCTGGCAACTTTCCACTTTCTTTTCCCAGCTACATAAACCTCTCTTCTTCCATCTCCACTATATCTTGCTTCTCTAATGTTGCTTCCATCCTTCCTTTGCTCCATACCTCAGGCAGCCTGCTGTGTTGGTGAGGGCAGTCTCCCATTCAAGATGTCTGGGCTTGCAATTTTCCTCCCCACCACCTGCTCCGTTGCTCCCTCGCTCCCAGCCTGAATGGGGAACCATCACCTCGTCGGAGAGGGCGTGCAACGCATGGTCCACAATCTCCATTTTCACAGAATCATGAGATGACAAGTTCCACAGCGTTCCTTAACACAATAAAATATAAAACTGAAATTTACAACACAACATGCAGGTTAGAGCATTTGTATTTGTCTCATCTATGAACAGTGAATGTGGTAAAAAGCTTTGTAAAATCTAAAAGACAACCCGTGTACTACACTAGAGCTGAAAGCCACCACAACACCACCACAATGCTACTTTCAGTGCCTCAGAAGCAGCTGTCCACTTTCAAGTCCATTATATTATATTATAACTGTTTTCTGTTTTGTTTTTTAATTTTAAACAGACGCTGCAACAGAGCAGATAAGGAGGGAAGGTACCACATAGAGAATATGCTTAATTTTCAAAATAAAGCATCCTGTGCAAACACTCTTGATGAAATTTGTGGTCTTGCAGAGGACAAAAAAAAAAAAAAAAAAAAAAAGGATCCAAACAAAAGAAACATGCAACCGGTACAAGTTTGTTTCTGCTGCCAAAGCAGACGAGAAGATTCAGTTAGAATTTTGCACTTTTTTTTCTGCAACTGATATCACTGAGAAACTTTGCAAATATTGTTTTCTAATAAAGCACACATATATTATTACTATAATGGACTCCTTTGTGTGGTGGCTACACATGCAAGTGTGACTGGTCCCAAAGGAACAAGGAAGAGAGTCTGTGCTGCCTGACTCAACAGAAATGATTGGAATCACCCAGTGACTGATTTTAGCACATTAGTATGACAGTTGTCATCAATATTGGAGTACTGTAACACCTCGGTGAGTGACAGAAAATAAGAAAAATTCAATGCACCCACTTTATTTCCACACAAGTTTAAATTCAGGGTTTTTCTTGGCTCAAACAGGCCTTTGTGGGGTGACTACGTTGGCTTACTCAAAAGAAATGTAAGTGTTTTTCTTTTACATCATAAAAAGTTGAGTTTAAGCCTGAGTAAATTAAACATTAAAACACTGGTTAAAGATTTATCACAGCCTTCGTAAAATTTTCTTTGGGGGAGGGCCAATGTCGTCGATGAGTGCCAACATTTTTTATATGCAGGATATACCCTGTGGACTATATTTTGATCATCATCAAGTCTTCTTGTGTTTTAAACTTAAACGTACTGAAGGTTTCTGCAAACTCAGGAATCCTATAGCAAATGAATAAACAGAGTCCTTCCAAAAAATATTTAAAAAACGCCGGGCTGGCTAATAAGTAAGCAGGAGTTACATTATTTCTTTTTGGCACAATGCCAATTTGATGTGGCTTTTGATCCCTCTTAGGGTTCAAGACGTTGCCTGTCCAAGGTTCATTTGCTTTACTTTTGGTTGCATCACTTCCTCCCTTTTTCTGCCTCCTGCAACAGAAGACTTTTTTCCCCTGGTAGTTTTTCCATATTTAGCTACCAGAAGTTTCCATGGAAAACAAAAGCCCTACCAACTTACTATTTTGGTTGTGCAATGTGGAGATTTGGTCCCAGAGGCAGACAGAGCTGCTTTGTGAAAGCGAAGCTAATGTTACTGTCACGTTAAACCTTGACAGTGTCATCAATTCTACAGCCATAACATTATGAAATAAATGTTGATTGCACAATGAAAAGCAACAATATAGCCTATTGCCCATTTAAAATGCACAGTTTAAATAAGGTTGTATGACAGTTCTATTTTATGTATTAGTACAAACTTTGACCCTTTTTTAAATAGACAATCTGTTTTAAATCCTGACTTGACAAAATTTCTCTTTCCTTTGTGTACATTTTATATTAAAGTTTATTTTGGTGTAGGATTTTGGAGATTTTGCAGGGAGCTGCATGGTTCTTGGCGGGATTGCTGCCAGTTGGCTAAATGACTTCAAATTCATGTCCAATAGCTGTCCAACTGGTGGTAATTGTCAGCTTTTTCTAGTATGAAAATCTAAATTGGCACACATTAATTAAATTAATAATAGCCACCTTAACAAAAGTAAACAACCACACTGAACAAGACTGAAAACAGAGTCCAGGATCTCTATGCACCGTGTACCTGTGATAACGTCCGTCAGATCCTGGTCATGAGTCTTCCTCAGCAGCCTGACCAGAGCCGGGACGCCATCGCAGTTCTTGATGGCTATCTTATTGTCTTGATCTTTGCCATATGAGATGTTCTTTAGTGCGCCACAGGCTGCGTAGTGAACCTGTAACATACACGAGCACAGCTTAATGGGCCATCAGCCACGACGGAGTGGTACTTGAAGGCATTGATTTCAAATGCATGGAGAGTGCTAGCAAGAAACAGTCATGACCTCGAAACTGTACTACACGCATTAAATAGGTCTTGGCAGAGCTCCTCATACGAGTAATTACTACAATTAGTGGTAAATTAGCGGGCTGCATTTTGTACACATTTACACATTAAAGAAATGTTAAAGGGGAACTATTATGCTCATTTCAAGACTCATAGTTTTGTTCTTGGTCTCCACTAGCGTAGCTTTTCATGATGCACAGTTTAATTAATTATATATAAGGAAACTTTTTTTTTCATCCAGTTGCTCAGTTTTACTGGATCCTTATATATTAATATTTTTCAGAGTTAGGGAAAAACAAACAAACAAAAAAAACCCTATACACGCTGCCGGTGTTCTGGGAATCCATCCTACCTCACAAAGCAGGGTAGGATCAGGTAGGAAACAACTACCCATTGTTTCTGCGCATACGGACAACACAAAACCCAAATTTACTTCATTTTTAAAGCTATTGTGAATATTTGTTATGGTTATGGTTAGTCAGAAGTCACCGTCACATTATCATATGGGTAGGACAATTTGCTAAAGTAGGACAGTTTCTCAGAACACCGGTATTACAACAACAGAAGGTGTGGCTGATGTATTTAGCCTTAAGTAAAAAATATAAGGTATGTCTAAAGCTGCTAAAGTAATAGATGGTAGCAAACTAAGCTAACAGTTTATCTGCATAAAGACATTCTATTTGTAACTGCGTTATATTTCTATTTCTAAATGTGTTTCTATTGTGGTTGAAATGCAAACAGCCTCTTAATTTCACTTTAATGTGGCTACAATTCTTTCTGACAACAAGAAAGAATCATCATTGGGGATGACCACAAGCTAGCTACTCAACTTATCCAAGAGAAGTGGCCTAAATTTGAAACTAGGCATCTTTAATTTGAGCATCCACCTTTATCACAGTACATATTTGGTTAGAATATCAGATATTTACAACATGGTAATTATGGCCCACAAATATACAATACCTCAATAATAGTATTTATTACTGCCATAATACCTCACCTATCACTTTGTTTTGTGCATTTTGTCTGTATTAAAACTTGTATGTATTATATAATAATAAATGTATGGCTAATAATGTGAAAACCTACAGAAAAAGAAGAATTGCACAATGGTTTGCAACATTAGAACGTTTGTATCTGATTTATAATCAATGGTGGTGAACTCTTGTGTGTATGACAGAAAAAAATAAAAAGGAAAAATGCAATACTTCCACTTTATTTCCACTAAGTTAACAAACATCCTACAATTTTTTCTCCGCTGTTGCTTTGAAAGTTATAATAGTCTGCATTCCTGGACCATTTTTTCATTATATTATACTTAATGTGGACTCGTTTTTCCATACACACAAACTTATTTGATGGACTCTTTAAAAACCACTTTCAAATGTTTAGAAGATGCAGTTGCAGTGTGACCCATTTCCTCAGTCAGCAAGTTATCGCGCGCGCACACACACACACCAGACTTCAAACCTGTCACTGGCCACGGAGCATGAAATGTGAAATTAAGATGCTTCTTTGCCTCGGGACTGGAATGCATGATGTGGTTTCCTTGGTAGTGCCCTTACAAACATCAGCAAAATTTTGCCACAACTAGACCGAAATGAAAGGGAACTGGAGAAAAACCACTGAATGTTTCGGCCAAAACCGGATTTAGAACAAATGTCGCCCTCCAGGATTTGAAGTCCAATACATGCAGCTTGTTTATAGTTCACATTCATTTGGTATTACAGGTAAGTCTACAGTTCACCTTGTCCTCACAGTTTAAAATACACTTCATCCCTTAAGCTTCACTTTTAGCCCAATCATAACAACCTTCCAGAACAGCAAAGAGCGAACAGAAAGCCTTGGAGAAAAACAGCAAACTGACCTCTCTGTGTGGGTTGTCGAGCATAGAAACCAGTGCTGGAATGCCTTTCAGACGACGCACATCGGACTTCACCTGCAAATCAAAAGGAGGGACACAGCCATAGTGTGAATGGGGATTTGTTATATTATTTAAATAGAAACCATGCAAAACAATTATTAAATCAAGAATGAATAGACAAGCAAGGGCCCAAAACAAGGATACAGGGTAACAAGTGAGAGACACTGAAAAATCGTTGAAAAGACAATAAAAACCTCAAGCATTTTAATCTGTGAGGGAATTTCCCATCAACATTGAGGGGGAAAAGCATGCACACAAAATACTTCTTAAGCCCTTGGAACAATCAAAAATGGCTCTGTCAGCTCATGCCATTTTACAAGTTATTATCTCTGATTTTGCCGTTGCTTATATTTGTAAAGCTTAGTGACATGCTCAAAGTTTAGCTCTGGTCTGTTCTATTTGTTTTAAATCACGTCTCAGTCATTCCTGCACTGTGCAAACTACCACGAATTAAAATTAAGTGAGGGAAAAAACATTTTAGTTAGAAATAGAAATAAAAACTACACTTTTATAAAAAGATGAAAACCAACTGAAACGACGTCATGTGCTTACAAGATGTGCTTTCAACATGACTTAAAGTCCACTACTTAAAAATCAGCCCTGTACAAATCCAGCTGACATTATAATGAGAAAAATGAAACATTAAATCTAGTGAAAAAAATAATATATAAACATATAAAACCTTACAAACTTTATTGCGGTGAAAAAAAATGACCTTATCATTCTTATAGGTGAGATGCTGCAGATAAGCAGCTGCGTTGCTCCTGACGGGATCCAGCCTGTAGTTGAGCATGGCGATGACCTCAGGCAACTCTGGCTGACGCCAGCCACCGGGGCCAGGGCCTTTCCTTAGAGTGCTGTCCAATGAAGCCATGCTCCCTCTTTCACCCTGAGCCAGCGGCACACCACCACCCCAGTAGTAATCTCCTGCACCGCTCATGTCGCCATCCAAGAGGCCCTCATAGCTCCTGAGAGGAAAAAGGAAGAGATCTGTAAAGGCTGACACTAAAATATATTATGGAAAATCAAAGATCACACAACTTACCCGGTCCTGCGAGGCGGAGCACGAGGGTAAGCATGGGGGTTGCGGGGCACAGTGCTGTAATGCATTGGAGGTCCCATGCCATAGTCGGGCTCATCAAAGCCCATGCTGCGTTGGTCATCCTCCAGACCGTATGGCTCTGGAACAAACCTTGGAATGGAGGAAAGCTCCATACCACTTCCCATAGGCCCAACCTACACAGAGACAAAGACTGTGATCCAAAAACAACTGAAACTATGGCTGCACTCTAAAATAGATTTTCAGTGGCTTGTGTCTGAGCTTGGAAACTCAGACATACACATTATGATAACAGTACAATTAATTGGTGGGAAGGGATTGTTGGAGACAGTTTTGAATTCCTTCTTCTTATGTTCTCGCTGTCTCGCCAGAAAAATGTGTCGTGTGTAAAATTCCCGCAAAGTAAAATTCTGCCAAGAGAAAAGTGCCAGAGCAAATTGGGCAATGATTGCTTAACACACCTGTGGCTGAGCAGCATAGGGGTCCAACTGGTTCCTACTGGGGGCTCTGTAGTTGGGATCTAGAGTCCTATACCCATCTGGATGAACCGGTCTGGAAAGGAGGAGGAGGAGGAGGTTGACAATGAGACAAAACATTATCATGGAAAAGTTTAAAAACTGAATGCCTTGAAGCCTAGATAAACAGGAATTTCATTGAACATGTTACCTGTAGCGATCATCCATGTGAGCTCCCCTGTTGAGGCTTGTATAGACCTCAGATGGAGGTCCACCGCGGTAGTCGTCATAAGGTCCCACTGGAGGTCCGTAGTGGTAGTTTCGGGGCACAGTTTGAGTGGGGTAGTCCATTGGCACAGCAACTCCAGGGCCCTGCCTGTAGATTCGGTCCGCGGGTGTAGTGTATCCACCTGTCACAGAGCCTCCACCATCCATTGACAGTGTGTCTGACACAGAAGGGATGACTGTGCGGGTGGTGGTAGTCTTTACTACTTTCTTTACCTTAAAAGGGGATGACAAGTCAGTAAAGAGATGAGATATCAACGCTGAATGATTACAAGTATGAACTTTTCTGCTTTACAGAGATAGCATCCAAAGCAAACCTTGCAATAAACCAGAACAAAAACAAGAATGAACCAGTTTGGCCAGAATGCCACTCTTCCCCTTGTGTTACAGCTGGAAACTCCTTCGCAACAAGTGACTACTATTAGCATCTAGCTCTTACTGTGGTTTCTGTACGCTTCGTTGTCCCATCTTCACTGGTCTCCACAGACACAATAGGTGGCATCTCCTGGGGTTGTTCCTCCACCGTGAATGTCTCCTGCACCACCTGACCAGGCTCCATCCTGAACTGCACACATTTGGATACATTTCAGAGTAAGATTCAAATGTAGGTTACACACTCAGTAACCCTGGATCAACACTCTATCTGAAAGGTGCTTACGTGATGTGTCCCGTTGATGTAACCCTCGTTCAATGTCAGCCTTTCTATGTCTGCATCACAAGGAATGCGGCCGTTCTGTAGAAATAGAGGAAGAAGAAAAAAAGTACACATGACATGGCCCAACACACAAACTAAATGAAAGAGGAATGTATGTAGCCATGAACAAATATGGACAACACTACTGACAGAGCAGGTTTTCCACATATATTGAGCAATATGCAATACATATACATGCTTCCAAGTTTTAAAAAAGAATAAACATCAAAAAACAAAAGTGAAAGAGTCGCAACCATTGCCAACTTTCATTTTAACTTATACCATTAATCGAGATCAAATAAAGTCATAGAAGGCTTAACTCTAATACCCATTTTCACAAAAAAAAAGTGTGTAAAAATAAATAAATATATATATATGTTATGAATGAATGTGATGGCAGAGAGAATAGGTGAAGAAAACTAGACTTGTAGAAATCAGTCCAGGAGTGGCAATGGGTGTGGTGTACTTCCCATTCCAGCCACAGATGGAGCTCTATCTCTGTTACTACAGCAGGTCAATCTTCACTACAAGGACACAACCAGGAGGGTAATTGCTCAACACTGATTTAGAAATATGAGTCATACTGATAGAAAAGCCGTAGTCTCAAATTTACACGAGAAAAGATGTAAACACCATGCTGAAAAATGTGCTGGTTAGAGGTGCAATAAAACTGCAGCCAAGCTCTTACAGGCAACACGTAGATAAGCAAAACAGCCTTGTGATGAAGGCTCAGGCAGAGAGAAGATCAGAAAGTACCGAGCAGAGGCGAGCGTGTGGGAACTTGTCAGTAAAGACTGAGGTTGTAGTGCGCTGCCTTGAGAAAGTGGCAGAGGCATGTTGAAAGCCTCTGGGCTATATAAACACAGAGCAGCGATAAGAACTAGAGCAGACTACACTTCTCTTCTGCTGTCACTGTGACACACACTGCTCTTTATTAGCCTGGGACTGAGAAGCGTCCCACTGAAGGCATGCCAACATGCTACAGTGACAAAAGACAGAAGGAAAATAAGGAAGAGACCAAGTTTAATTGGTATGTTGCAAAGGCCTCCTCAGGGCCAAAAAGTGTGCGCAAGGACACACCTGCTCTTTCAGGCATGCTAATGGCTGTACAATCAGAAAGCGAAAGAATGAGTGAGCGTAGGCGTCTGTGAGGTAAACTCAGAGCATGAAGTCACTCTGAAACAGGTAACTGACTCTAAAGATAAACAAGGTGCGTGAGTGCATCATTCTCGGAAATCAAGAGTTTTACAGAGAATTTCTGACTCAAAGTCTGACTGCAGCCCAGGCAGGGCATTGGTCTCATATGAAATCTGCTGGTTGTTACTGCAAAGGTGAAGTCTTGTTTCTGGCATAACAAAATGAAATATTATTTTAAACAGAAAAAACATCTGCATACTAATACACAGAATTTGTAAGTAAGACATATTTTTTGGTACAGGAAGCGTTCTGCTCTCTGTATTTTTGAGCAGAGTCTGGGTGTATGCAGGTAAACAGGGGTTTTCCTGGATCACAATAAGCTTCTGTGTAAGCATGATTAGCTCGCCTACCTTTAAGGGAAAAGAGGTCAACGTTACCTGAAGTGGCAAAAGAAATAATTTTCGTGTTATTTTCGACCATTTATTTTTAGTCTGAGTAAAGTAGACCTCAGATAGTTTAAAGAAAAAAAATCTCATCCTGGTAATTTTCCTTTGGTGGAACCCAAAACTTCTTTGGAGGGACAGCAGAGTATTTTAATATGCAGAAAAAAATGCTCTAAGTCAGGGCTGTCCAACTCCAGGACTCAAGGGCCGGTGTCCTGCAGGTTTTAGACGTCACCCTGGTCAGCACACCTGAATCAAATGATTAGTTCATTACCAGGCCTCTGGATAACTTCAAGACATGTTGAGGAGGTAATTTATCCATTTAAATCAGCTGTGTTGGATCAAGGACACCTCTAAAACCTGCAGGACACCGGCCCTTCAGGCCTGGAGTTGGACAGCCCTGACTTAGAGCATTTTTTTCTGCATATTAAAATACTCTGCTGTCCCTCCAAAGAAGTTTTGGGTTCCACCAAAGGAAAATTACCAGGATGCAGGAAGCAGTCCATGTAAAGGCTAAAATATGGATTTAATGGACTAGCTAAAACACAATCTTGAAACCAAAGGCTGTTGTCAGTTTAGCTTGCATTTGCAAACATTAACTGATAACTGATATCCACAGGCTACTCTGGAAATTTCCACTGCTCTCTAAAGGCTAAATAAGCGCACTATCCAATTTTTATATTTATATATCTTTCTATTAGAAAGAGATATATATATATATATATATATATATATATATATATATATATATATATATATATATATATATATATATATATATATATATATATATATATATATATAGGATTCTGATAGAAAAAATCTGGTCTGGGCTTTGCTGCTTAGGCTGCTGCCCCCATGACCCAGCCCCGGATAAGCAGAAGATGGATGGATGGATAATTTTCTTTTTATATAAATCAGAACAACAGATAGATGCCTTTATATTGTAAGGTAAAGGCCCTAGAGTAATACAGAGAAAACCCCTACAATCACTTGGCCCCCTATGAGCAAGTGCTTTGGCAACAGTTTGAAGGAAAAACTCCCTTTTAACAGGAAGAAGCCTCTGGCAACTCTGGAAACAAGTTGCAGTTATTTTGTAAAACATTGCAACAACTTATAATTTGTATTTATTTTTTTTTATTTTATTTTCCCCCTGAGATGTCTGATAAATGTAATAACGCATTAGTCTCACTGGCATAGTTACTTTGGCCAATATTGGGATGAACAATATTTAAAATGATTACTTAAGTTGTTAAAAATAGTGGATTTATAAAAATGTTTTTTGTTTGTCTTCTCAGACTTTAATTGTAATTCAACCCAAAATAAATCAGGAAAAAAACAAAGACAAAATATCAAACAAGACAGTTCTGCATGCAAACACATTGGGTTTGTAAGGTTGATGGAAGGATATGATGATGAGGATGATTAGACTTATGCTGAATGAAGAATGGGTGGTTTACTGAGGAAATAGAGAACAGGACAGATGGCTGATAGGACGAAAAGTGTGATCAAAAGCTGCGAGGAGAAACAGCAGGTGTAAAATACCTCCTCGGAAGACTTTACTGAAAAGCATCTTCGCTTGACTTAACTTAAGTTCGAAAACTCAAGCAGAATTCAAGCAGTTATCAAGAGTCCAGTTAGATTAAACCCAGAGAGGAGGTATGTTTAACCCCAGTCCACACAGAGAGGATGGGGGTGACCGTGAGGATGAAACTCGCTCGGATTACAGATGAATCCAAGGGGTGTTTTGATGGAAAACAATGCGTGACGGATGGTGGTGGTAGGGCGGGGTTTGTTTGGTGTTACCTGCATGTTGGGGAGGGGGCGGGGCAAGGTGCCAGCACACGACCTCCGCTCCTCCTCCAGAGCTCGGCTCAGCATCTCAAACTGCCTCTCCTGCTCCCGCACCGAGGCCAGCAGGGAGGCCGTACTCGCACACTGCTCCATTCACACGCTGAGAGCAGAGCACAGGACAGGAAAGGACAGGACAGAGTCAACACCAGAGAGCAAGATGAGATTCAACCAACACCAGGATTTAACAAAGAACAGACAGAATAACCCAAGTACAAAACATACAAAAAGAAGAGATGGCACAGTGTATCTGGGAAGTGCTAATGAAGTTGATATTTAGAGGCTAAAAAGCAGCTGGAGCTGACGCAGGGAGGCAAAGCGAGGCGAGATCAACGAAGGAACAGGAGCGAGAAAATGTGATTTAAGTTAGAGCATGTGTGAGAAATGCTGCAAGGATGAGCAGTAAAAAGAAAGCATACTTATTTCATTAAAAAAAGATTATTCAATTCAAACTCAAGGCGGAACCAGCAAAGCAGCCATGGATGAAAGCGCCCATCACCTTTTTTTTTCTTTTTTCCTTTTCCCCCTCCACCTACTCCTATGCTGGGTTAAAAATAATAAGCGCGATGCATAATGAGAGAGAGAATTACAGCGCGTTTTCAGCTGCAGCGTGTGGAGCTTGTTAGCACTTCCTCACTCCAAAAATGCAGATGAAGTGAGAAAGGAAGAGGGAGATGAGTGCGAGAGCAGAGAGGAGATATCACGAGACAAGAGTCACGCCAGCAAGTTAAACTAAATTTAAAAAGCCTGAGGTGTTTAAAACTCTCAGGGTGTGACCTCCACAGCAAGGAGATGACAGAAAGGCCTGCATCCCTGACGAGGGAAAAATGCAACATGTGTGAAAGCACTGTTCAATACTGCCATGACAATGATGAATACATGCAAATTACTTAGACAATTCCTCTGTATTTAACCTCATTAATTTACCTGTTAAATTATTTTATGGATTGTGGGACAAGACCCTACCACTTTACCAATTCTGACTGACCACCTTTGTATCTATTACACAATTACTCTAAAGGGAGTCTGGTGTAACATTGCTAATAGGAAAGCAAACTATGCTTTGCCACAGTTTGCTGATGTGTTAAACAAGGGGGGCTCCAAATCGTTTTAGTTAATGCCCCACATGCAGCTTTACCAGTAAAACAATCATTTCATAACAAACAATTTAAAATAGCAACCCTCAAAGTGCATGTATACTCTAAAAGGTTATTAAAAAGCTGAAACTGTAAGCCCAAGTGTAACACACCCGTCTCTCCACTCACTTAAAACTAAAATAAAGCATCATCTTTGCTAAAAGTGTGAGTCATAAAAAAAAGAAAGAGAGAGATGACATGACAATATATTGAGACATGAAAAACACTTTAGATTACAACAGTAAGTGTGATTTTAAAATTATCTAATTTTTTCCCACATTCATTGCATCTGCTCTCATTACATGTGCATTTACAGTGGAAAGGCATAAAAACCCTCACTCAGAAGTAACCACTCCAACGCAGGTATTTGCTACTCTTACCAAAGACATCCTTGAAGGAAGTCCTAAAGGGATGCTTCCCATACACAAATTACCTAATAAAAAACTGCCTTTAGTTCTTGCTCGAGTCTCTCGATCAGTTTAAGATGTTTGCTTCTTCAGTTTAGCTATTGATTCACTATCCTGCTTCATTAAAAAAAATACATAAAAATTCCAATGTTTAAGTCTATTTCTGCCACAATCTGATTAATAGTCACACTATAAGAATCTCAGATAGAGAAACATAAGCTTGAATGGCTTTTAGACTTTAAATGTAAATACATTTTTTAAACTAGAACTTCCCTGCTCCTCCTACTGTGCTTTTAACTTTGCAACCATGGTGGGTTTACCAGTTACTTGAATATAAATAATATTGTCTGACAAAGTACAGATGAAACCTGCAACATGCTCATACAATTCAAAATAACCAACAGATTTATATAAAACTTTTACTTATGTAAGCAATAAATCCTGAGCGAGAGAGAAAAGTGCTAGCAAAGAAAAAAAGCTGTAGCTGCAAAGGAAAGTAAGTACAAAACTTGTTGGGGGTTTTTTTAAACATAAACTTGGACTTTACGAAGGAAATGCATCATGAAAAACCACAGATGACCTAAGCCTAAATTACAGAGGCAAGATAAAAAGGAAAGGTCCTTCTAGCCCAAATTAAGACAATGACAAAGTCCTTTTTCAGAGACGCTGACCCTCAGCAGGGACACTGGTGAGGAAGGAATGAGGAATTTAGGAGATGATTGCTTCAGCAGTGTCTGTCTAATAAGGAGATGACATGAGTGTGGCTCATCTCCAAACCAGAGCAAAAACTGTTTTGTACCTCAAAGTTCACTGAGTCATGTAGATCAAATCTGCTCTCCATCCAAACATACAAGACGCTTGGAGCAAACAAAGACTCCAGTCAAAAGCCCGAGCGCACACTTACACCAGCACAAGTGTGTGTTCACATCTGTGTGAGGGCGAGTGTGTGAGTGTATGTGGGTCAGAGACTAAATAAAGGTGGCAAGTGAGTTCGGCTGACACCGCTTTTATCCTTGAATACTCAAACAGATACGCAGCTGCTTTAGGCAAATTTAATGCGGTTTAATTTTGTTCCCTGGAAAAGTAAATAGACACATTTCTGAACAAACGCATATGAGCCGCACAAAAAACACATGCACACACACACGTCCTGCCATTGTCATACATTCCACAGTAAGATTCAGCGTGTCATATCCTGTCTCAGCTGTTGGAAGCTGTCCTAAAAAGGGAGCCCTTCATTCTTTCTTTTGTGCTGCTCTCATCTGTCTTCGACAACAATGTTTTTCCCCAGACAAACATTTAAATCTTGGAAATGGAGCACAGGCACTGTTTTTTTTTTCTACAACCCAATCAGGGCGTCCGGGGCTCACAAACTAACAGATGTTTTAGTGTCACAGAGTTTCTGCCAGAGGTACCTGGTATATTTACCTGGTACATTAGTTTACTTCACAGCTTTTTATCCCAACTGTTCAATGTTCCTCAAAATAAATTTAGATGTTTAAACCTTAGAAATACAAAGGAAATCAAGTTGACTTGTTTGAAAGTAAGAGAACAGTCAACACTAAGCGACATTAAACATCTGCCATACATGCATTGTGTATATAGTCAAGACCCATTCCAAACATTCTGATTATCATACTTTAAGCTGTGCGTAAGACTGTAAACTAATGTGATATTGTGTGTGACACACAGTGCTAGCACCAGAACCCTTCCTTGCAGGTTAACATAACATGTATCAACGATGCTCCAGTCGAGCTGTTTTCTTCTCAGTCTACTCTGATGCAGCCTAAATACAAGTGTCCATTTTCAAAATTTCTAGAAACCCACAACTAAGCTTCTGTCCTCAGTTCTACTTTCCACCTTACTTCTTTACAACTTTGCATCACAGAGAGACAGGTGTTCCCACAAGTAGCTGTGCAACGTCTTAGAACTTTGTACATTAATAAAATAAGCAAACAATTAATTTAACAAACTGGTATTTCTAGTGCTAACCAAGCAGCAATATTCAACAACTAATGGTAACAGGAGACTAGGCGAGCCAACGGGCATGGAAAATATTGATGGTAATGCTGTATGGTCTCGAGGGTGACAACATCCTTGTGAGAAAGCCATTTCTGTTTCTCTAAGCCTGAACAGTTTTAGTGTAGGGATCTTTTTGCACCACTCAGCTCAACCTTATAGATGAACTGTGGTTCACTTCACACATCAGCTTTTAGAATATGAATTTGCCTCGTATCTTACTTTTCCCTAGAGGCAATAATAACAAGAGCTGTGTTAGCCCTGTGACAGCCTGGTAACCTGTTCAGGGTGTGTCCTGCTGTTCACCCTATGACAGCCGCAATAGGCTCCAGCACTCCTGAACCAGGAAAGTGAAAGAAAATGGATAAATGAATGGATGGTTAAAGGCCTCATCATGTGATCATAATTTGATCTGAACCATAACCAACGGAAAGTTGCTGTTGTACCTCGGTGGAACTGTAAAATGGTACGACACACCACTGTGGTTGCTACATCCTCCTTCCTGAAGTTTTTTTCAGGGAGCAGTCTGTCATGTCTTACAGACACAAAAAGGCGTCACATTATTACTATGTACTTGCCTAAACTCTGACAATTATCTGAACCCGGCATTACAGAAAATGGAAATCAACTAACATCACACAAACCAGATAACACCATGGTTTAGGATATGTTCTTTGAGGCTTTGTCAAAAACATCAACACTTTTTGTTAGCACTGATGAAGATTGCACCTCAGTGTAATGGACTTTCAGATGCACACGGCCTCTACAGCCATGAGAGCCACACCACTAACATTCTTGTGGCAGGAAGTAGTTCCTTCTTAAAGTTTAATGGCTTTTGCCACTTAAAGTCTGGCCATTATGCTTTTGTAATCTACTGTAAGGCCATTAGCAGCAACGCTAAATTGTATCTGCTAATGGGATAGACTTGGAATTACACTGCTAAACCACTTACTACTCAGCCAGAGCTACCACACAACACTCACACACGCACACACACACACAGTTTGTGTCCACTACTCACTGAAAACTTGCTAACAGTTTGTTAGTCTGGAGAATTGCCTTATTATCATATGCTATCACGGCTATTTGAGGGAGTTAGTCACTGGCGGTTGTGGCAGGCTGAAATACACCCTGTTCCTGTCTATGCGCGCACACACAGCTGAGGTGAAGCTTTGGTAAAATGCTGTTGTGGCTTGGCCAAATGCTCTGCTGACTCAGCCTCATTTGAATGGTCACTCAGAGATTTGGCCCGTGTGTGTTAGTTTAGTTTTTCCTTTTTTTGTGTAGCTTTGGCTCACATCCAACTACTACCACCTTTCCCATCAAAGTAAAACCATGTACCACCCCCTCTCCACACACACACACGTATACACCGCCCACCATGTGGTGTACAGCGTGGGCACGCTGTGGAGAGCACACATTCACACACACCCACACACACTTTGCAGGGACCACCACAAGGCCAGCTGCCCAATCTGCACAACACCAGCGTACTATTCTTGGTGAGAAGGAAACATGCAGCCCCATTTGAGCGGAGGGCCTTTTAACTGCAGCTCGAGTCTAAAAATGAGCAAATAAGTTCAAATATGTGGACGTCAAGCTGGAGCTAGGACTACAGATATGATACCACCAGTTTTTGGGAGTTATTGGCCTTGCCCCAAAGGAAAAAACACAAAAACCCAGTACTGATTTTTTTGGCAGGTGGGGTTTCATTTAATCACGCATAAAATAATATTTTGTTTACCAAATGGCTAAAAATGACAGGAAAAAGCACAGACGTCTGTTAAATCGGGTAACAGACTCTTTGTGTTAACTACATGCAGACCAACTGCAGTTGCATGTGTAGCTGCCCTTCAAAGACTCATTTTGAACCAGGAAAAACCCTGATACTGATAGGATGCCATTAGTCACTGCAATGCATTTTTGTTGTACTGCTTAGTCTCAAAAGCAGCATTACTTTAACAACTACATATCACTTACATCTACTTATACTATAAAAGGTGGTATCAACAAATACAATATTTATTTTTATCATATTTGTTATTTATTAAGTCAAAGTTAAGAAACTTTAACAAATCCAAGAACGCACTTTGAGTCTAACACATTAACTTTATATCATATAAAACAGATGGATGAGTGACCTCTACCTGCTTGGTTTAATACAAAGCCAGTAGAGGTCAGTTAATTTATTAGTAATTAACTGAACAACAACATACAACGAGTGCAGCCTGCATGCTAATTCCAGAAAAGACAAGAAAACAGTAAAAAAAAAAATACTTTAAATTTCTTTTAGCTCTAGTTTATGTCACAGAACAGAATCATTTCCATCTGCGTTAGCTCGTCTTTCCTTCTCACCAAAGCTGACTAAACCTTCCTGAAATTAATAAATAGAGCTGGTAACTAGAAATGAAACCAAATCAATCAATCAAAAGGCCACTCTCTGAACAAACTGAGGCTGCTCAATTATGGCAAAAATCCTAAGTACAGCAATTTTCATTGATACTGGCATTTAACACAATTACTCACAGACCTTAGAGCGATTTATTAAACTTAAAAAAAGAACGCCCTTTCCTTTTTTTAATTAAGTGACTATCCCTGAACTTTAATTAGAACTGGAATGAACAAACTACATAAATAAATAACTGAACTGAAATAAACCTACCACAGAGGAGAAAGAGATGTGCTGAAGGGCAAAACAGAACTTATTTTATCTTGTTTAATTAATCCGTTGAATCCAAAATGGAATGGAAATTAAAAATGAATTAATTGCCCAGCCCTACCACTGACCGTTTAGAAACAGTATCTAAATACTCAAACACTTGCTCCCTAAACTGGCACTAGGTCATCAAAGCTTAGACAACTGGCTGCTATGAAGTCATTAAATTCAACAATAAACATTTATAAATGAAATTAAATTAGATTTTATCGTGAGTCAACTAAATGTCATCAAATAATCATATTCTGCTGTGTGCTCTGTGATAGTGCTAGATTTAATTAAGCCTCTGGATACCCTGACATATCGAGCTTTTTGAATCCAGAAAAGATGACATTTGCCCATCTCAAGTGGCCAATATTTATCTGCTGTGTCACATCACTTCACACTGGCTAAATGTTCAAATGTTAACAACTGAGAATTTTTGTTTCTCTCACACAAACAGGGGTGTGAAAGATTACAAAGATACAAAACTGTCAGCCAAATGTTGTTAAAGAGTTGTACCGTTAGGATCACAATTTTCCAATCAGTGCATCCCTGAACCTACCTGCAAAGGTTGCTCAAGATTCACCCTCATATTTTAACTTTAATCAATATCACTACCAGAAAACACAGAAATTATGCATGCAGCAAAACATTCCCTCTTAAGTGCCTCACTAAAAAATGGTCACACAAACTAAAATCCAATATTCAGCCATTGGTAAAGATTTGCCACAAGTGAACCGCAAACAAGCGTGCAATCACTTCTAAATTGCTGTCGTGAGGTTCATAAACGTGCAAACCAAACTCAACTTGTCCAAGAAAATAACCATCAGCACAGAGGGAGGGTGCTGTACGGCTGTTTTGCTTCACAGCTTCATACCCTGTACACTCTGATTTCACCCATTATCACACATCTCCCATGCACACCCAGCTGAAGAGCTCAGAGTTTAAATAAAAACAGACTGCAGGTGTGACTGCTGGAAATAGACTGAGGAAGAGAGAGATAAGTGGGGAGACATGGAGGAGGAGCAAATATAAGAAAACCCCAGCTTGTGTGTGTGTGTCAGTCAAAGGGACACACCCATGGTATTTCTCTGAAAGCCCGTCATTACAGAGGCTCACAAATGATAGCCCTGGCTAAAACAACTGGCTGAGCAGCAAGACTTCAGCCTCCACAGACAACATGGTTAGGAGCAAGAGTGCCCAACTTCAGATTTTTCTTTTTTCCTGTCCCTCATTTCTAAATCTTTCAGAGAGGGCAAATCACAGCAAACAACTTGTTCAAACTTGTCCACAATCTCCTCTATCTCTGCCCCAACAGACTCAAACAGATACGCCTGCAGGGTATGAACAGGAATATGTAAGGCATGTCCAATCAGCTGACTGTATCAAACTAAATCAACAATCCAGTTACTTTAGATCAACTCTGAAAACACCATCTTATGCTGGTCTGTGTGATATTAATGTTTTTCTTAACATCACAACGAAGCCACATGAAGCAAACTGAAAGCTCAAAGCTCACTCTAAACAGGGACACACACACCTGCTCCCTCTGGCAATTTACTGTTTTACCTCCGTAAAACAGTAAATTGAGAAGGCGTCTATGTTGTAAGCTTCTACACAAGGGGCAGAATAACGAAGGAACCAGCACACCTTCCCGCCTGCCTGCCAGCCAGCCACCTTACCACACCCCGTCCAGACCTACACAACAGGTTCTTGCTTTTGTCCTTGGCTGCCGTTGATCCGCCACCACAAAAACCAGCACCACAAATCCCGACTCTCTCCTCCTCTACCTGGCAAACCACATCAAAAGACAGCTGCAGAAACAATAAACAGTGACTAAAATGAACAAAATTAAAAGCACAAGCACACACCGTAGGCGCTGGAACACCTGGAAGCGCCAAGAGTCCACCGAGAATGGGCGTTTCAGGCGTAACATAATAGGAAATTGATAAGCCGAGATTGGACTTTGACTCCACTAAAATCTACGATGCAGTCAGCCAGGTGCCACACCACTTCCTTGTTCTCTCTCACCTGCCCTGGATAACCCCCTAGCTAGCTCGGGGAAAAACGGCAATACGAAGCTGTTCATTAAAACCTCGCCGTTTTCGTAAACAGAAGATTCGACGTGTAATGTAACAGCACTGCACACCTTCCAGCTCACCAAAACCACAAACCATTCAAACCACAAAGTCCCGTGTTTACGGAGTGCATAGTACGTTTATACCCTTGCCTCTCCAGCCCAGTTCATACCTTCATGTTATGAGTTTTCTTAAACTTTCCCCGAGCCTCACTCTACAAGAGTTATTCATCAAGCCAGTGCTAACGTAATTAGCTTCTACTGCGCCTCACTAGCCTGCTAGCGCGGTGTCTACAACAATCAAGTTCACTAAGAAAAACAAAATCTGCCTTCAACAAATCCTAAACACTTGCATCGAGCAAAAGGTAAAACAAAATAAAATAAAATAAACACCAAAAGGCAAACCATTACCGATCCTGGAGACTGTTAGGTTTGTTTTGCAAAGTCCATAAGTATTTGAGATGGGAGATTCAGGCCTAGCCTAGCTTAGCTTAGCCACTGCCGCTGTCGCCGCTCCTGCGCTGACACGATCCAAATATCAGAAAGAGTTGGGATGAAACAACAAAAACCACCTCTACGTTGTCGAAGGTACGCCCTAAAAGAGAGCACAAGAACTGAGCGCCGCGGAGCGAGAGCACTCAACACGAAGACGGGGAAAACACCCACCTATACAGTCTCCTGTCTGCCTGGCTTTGGCTTGTTGTTCACTTGTCTCAGCTCTTCCTCTCTGCTGGGGGGAGAGGTGGGGGCGAGCTAACGAGAAAAAGAGAGCAGCATCGAGGAGAACAGACAACAGCAGGATAGCTTCATGTAATAGACACAAAAAAACGGTCTAATAATATTTGTTGACAGTATGTCTGACTCCAAAGCAATACTAATGATTTATTTTATTCATGTAACAATATAAAAAAAAAGCTTCTGTTTGTCTCCATTTAATTTGCTCTCTTCCATTATAAAGGAACAAAAAAAGGAATTTCCATGGCAACTCGCTCCAGCAGGTGAACTGTCAATCAATCTGTCAACTTTCAATCAGTGGAAATTTTTGGAGGACAAAATTCTACGATATTTTATCCTCCAAAACTGCAGGTGACATTTTTGGAGATCTCCTGTTGCCCTCATGTGGTCATAATGTTATAGTGCTGAACTTTATTTACTGTTAGGTCCCTAAATATTTGGAAGATTTTTGTAATTTTCCCCCTTTAATTACATTTCCCTTATACTTGAAGGGGTTTAACAAAACGATTGCGTTAACTTCTTAGGAATTAGCGATTTTTTTTTACGCATTCACAAGATTTTCAGAAACCTTGACCTCCAGCCTTGAAGTTTCCACTTTTATGAGACTTTTATTAGAAATACTTATGGTGTTTATTTGGAAATCCTAGATCAGATCTTTCTTGAGTTGTTGTGCTCACAAAATTTTCAGAAGGCTTTACCTCTGAACTTGACAGATTCAACCTCATCTGAGATTCTTAGTTGACGCACCTCTGGTATCAACGTAAAACTCTACATTGCCTTGTTGTGTTCACAAAGTTGGGTGACCACGGTACCCATCTGGCTGGCAGATTTTTTTTTTTAAGTGAGCCAATTCATTTACAGTGTTTAAGATTTTAGTCAAATGATAGATTTTGGTTCAAAATGAAAACATGTGCAGTCATACATTTCTGCAACACCACAAATCATTTTCAGCTTGTTTTTTTTCCTTCTCTCAGATCTGTAATGTACAATATTGAAATGTCCTTCTAAATGCAACAATTAATGCAACAAAAGATCAAATCTGTCTTAATGTTTGAATCTTACAGTATGTAATACTGATTTTGATAAATATTAAGCATAAATGGCAAACATTCAAAAATGTCCAGAGTTAGTGACAGTGTGTAAATTCGATTTGCTGATTATTCAGGATCTAATGGTAAATGATATTCTGTGTTCTTCTGCCCACACAGGTCAGCTGTAAGACCATTTTCAGATTTACACAGTGGAATAGTTTAATACTTTTTGTTTAATACTTATGTTTTTTCCTTTGCAGCATCCCAGCATCCCTTTATCAGTACTGAAAATATAGTGAAACAGTGAAACTGGCCATATGGAACAGATATCTGAAATATTATTTTGTTCTACGGCAGCATTGTAGGACACTGATAACATCAAACTGCTCCTCACTTTCACTTTCTTTGTTTTTTAACTGTCTGTTGGAGCTTCCGTGAAATATGTTTTGGTGATTTTGAGCCAGCTTCAATCCATGAAAACATTTTTAGGATAAATTTGCATTATTTATTTTATAAATCTTCAGTAATCTGGCTAAAAAATGAACAAATTTGCTGCATGACTGTCAAAACGTCTCCCTCTATAGCAGAGATGTCAAACATAAGGCCCGGGGTCTGCAACAGGCCTTGGATAGACTCTGGACTTGCATTTTCTAAAGCCACTAGATGGCGTTAGAAAATGTAAAGAGATTATATTTTTGGACTTT
This sequence comes from Pelmatolapia mariae, assembly GCF_036321145.2. Taxonomy (NCBI): domain Eukaryota; kingdom Metazoa; phylum Chordata; class Actinopteri; order Cichliformes; family Cichlidae; genus Pelmatolapia; species Pelmatolapia mariae. Next base: position 39,082,770 of record NC_086232.1, read on the forward strand.
TAAATTTTTTTTAATAAGTTCTCCAGTTTTTTGAGTGAATGAAGACCTCCCTACATGGCCATTCACACTACACTACTGTAACTAAATAACTGAAAAGTTCCTGATTTTTCACTATTGATTATAGAAATTTGTTTATTTGTTTTTTATAAATTGTCTACAAAAAAGGACTTTTTCTGTGAGTTCAGTTTTATAATTACAGGACAGTCTATTGAATATTTACTGAATATTTACTGTAATTTTACACATTTATTTCTTACAGTTTAAGCCCAAACAGTCATGGTGACAAATTTCTTATTCTATAGAAAGTCTAATACGCTGCTCTTCTGTTACTTATATTTAGATATCTCAGGAATTAAATGCGTAGTTAAGAAAGCAGAGTTGCGCTGGTCCGGCCCACTCAGGATCAAAGTGGGCTCCATGTGTCCCTTGATATAAAATATTTTGACTTTCTTGCTCTACAGGGTTCGGTGTTCCTTTGTGTCAGATATCGTGTCGGAATTTAAATTTAATCTGCAATCACACAACCTGTCATGCACAATAAAAAAAACCTGGACAAAAACAGGAATACAGGAGTAAAAGTTAAACTGAGTTGTTTGCAAGCAGAGCAGTGAAAACAGTCATTTCCAGACTGGGCTTCACTGCTTGGCTAAAGCAGAGGGACAGGCAAGCATCTGTCTTTTCAGACTCTCTAGCCCTGTCTTGACATTTCTCCTCAATGCAGAACACATCTAAACAGAGGAAAGAAAGGTAAGTTTAGCACAAACAAGTTTATCAGCTTGGATAGCACAAGTAGTGCAACAATCTGGCATGACCTCTGGGAAAGCGCTAGCCTTAAGTAGCCCAGCTGTAATAAGCAGTTTCAGGTGTGCAATCAACAAAGGCGGAGTCCAAGGAAACACTTCCCCTCTGCAGCACAGAAGCAAACACACACACCTATACATGTCTTAATTATATTGTGTTGTCCATGAGTTTTGAGTTCTTTGTGAGGACCACAATTTCAACTGTAGCTTGAACAGTGCAAAAATCAAAACTTTCACTAGGTGGGAGTGGAGAGTCAGAATGTCACTGCATTCTTACTTTATTTCCGTTGATTACCACCTAAAAATGCATGGAAAATGCAGTTTAACAGTTTCTGATGTATAAATTGCACCTAAACAATGTGCTACTTTGTTTAGCTGCAAACCTCTCATCTGTAAGGGTAAAGCTCAGCACAGCCACATATGCTTGTGGTGCATCCTGGTTTGTCAGCTACAAAATATTCCTCCTCAGTAATGGTAACAACTCTTCCATCTTTAACATGTGGCAGTAATGCTGTGTAGACTGTGGTTAACTGATGGTTTCTTGTAGAAACATTATAGTTTTTTCATAATTTTAACAATTTATGAACTTTTTATAAATGACTATTTGCACACAAATGCACAATAATTCAGGGAATAGACACAATTTGGAATCTTAAAAATCAACTGAGATAAAAAACAAATGTAGAAAAAAAAGGAACAATATGTAGACTTTAACCTGGTTTTAATATGCTGCATCATATTTGGTTAATAACAGCAAAACTGTAAGGTAAAACTGAACCACGTTGGCCCCCTGGGCCGAACTAAAACATAGCACAACAAATGCTTCAGGCAGACTTGAGGTTCATCCATGTCACTCCACTGTGTTCAATGGCATGCTTGGCAATCTTCAAAAAATGTCCCTAGTTTTTATATTTTTATAACAAATGCAGCAGTATAAATACCTAACGTGTCTAAGGTGAAACATTCTGAACTCACTGATCCAGCTGTTGACATAAAAATGAGCTACAACGCTTTTCTTTTCTGTGCGTTGATGGTGGTACAGATTTGGTTCTTTACTCTCTGGCTGTGACTCCTAAGTATCGATTCTACTTGAAGTGCCTTAAGACATGTTGTTTTACAAAGAAACTCTCTTCAGGGTGATGTACTGACCCAGCTGTCACCACACTGCTGCGTTTTCACCTGAACTCCAAGGCCTGTGATCAACAGCTCTTGGTTTGAGAGAGTGTTGACTCATCGGTGTAACAGAAATTACAAGTGACAACCTCATTAATAACTACAAAATGTATGGGTGATTTCTCTTCCCAACTATTTTTAATTATTTTTTTAAATTAAAACTAAAGAAGCAAACAAAGAAAATGACAGTTTCTGATAAATCAATAATTTAGAGACTTAATAACCAAAATGGATTCACATAGTCTCATTGAGATCTCTTTCTCAAGAGACCTATGTACAAAAAACTAACTAGAATTGCCAATTAAACTGAATTTTCATTCTGCAAGGCAACTAATGCACCTTTTTGTTATATTGGTTTACTCACTACATCCTCAAGTTAATTAGCGTTCTCCCTTACTCCTCCCTTTCCTACTTTAGCCATGATGAATTGACTGTAATTTTTTATAGCACTTTTTACTCCTACCTAGCACTCAAAGCACTTTTTACACTGCAAGCTATATCAACACACATTTTTAAGACTTGAGCACAAATGCAAACCCAGATGGATGCATCAGGCGGACTTGGGGCTCAGTTTCTTTGACAGCCAAAAATGGAAATGGCCACCATCTTTTAAATGGCTAAAGTTTTATCAAAGAAAGTAATCCTACAAGAGTTTATGTACCAATTTTGCTACCTTTATCCAGGTGCAAAAGTAGTTATTAGAAATATAGCATTAAATTATCTGTTACATTAGCACAAAAAGTATCATTCAGTTACAGTCAATTTAATATTATTTCACAATTTAAAATATAAATATGAATAAGATGCAAAACAAAGTGGGAACTATAAAATGTCATACCTTATTCATATAGCTTATTAATCTCATGAAAATGTATGTATATCTGTAGGAAAAATATAATTGAACACTGCAGGAATATTATGAAGCAACGTCTTCTTTGACGTCTTTCACCTAAAAGACGCTTCAAAAGAAAAGCAGCCACAGAAAACATTACTGGACACAGAGTTTATACACCTTTTCCAGGGTCAAATTCGAGCACTTTTAAGCACTCAATGTCCATTTTCAAGCTTTTCCAGTACATTACAAAAAAATAAATAAATAAATGCATATTTCACTATAGATCACCCCAGTAAGACCATGTGCAAAATAAAACAAATCATCTTAGGTTGAATTAAATGTCCCTTTTCCCCCTTTTGTTAAAAACATAGAAAAACGCTCCATACAAAATACTGCAATAGGAAAACGTTGCATTATATGCATGTAATCAGGGTATAAACTTAAAATGCAAATGTCACTTAAAAATTAAGATGTGCAAATGTGAACCAATCAGCTTGGTACAGGTATTTATATCCTGTTGAAAAACAAACAAACCACCAAACAAGAAAGCTGCACCACCTCCACATGATGATCTTGAATACTTTTATTAAAGGGTCACCTTACTGCTGACTGTCTGCACTGAAGCATAAACAGCAAGCCTCATCACAACTAAAAACAGTAGTCTTGATTAAGGCTGTAGAGAATAGATGAGTCTGTCCGTCTGAAAACTATGACTGTCTACGTCCTCTATTGTCGGCATATAAAATAGATCATTATAAATATGTTCTTATGAAACTTTAGTAGCAGAATTTTCGTTTAATTTTTCAACTTTATACAATAATTTCGGTTAATCATTTCTATATTTGTTCTTTCATTTTAGTTCTTCCTTTCGTCCACTAGGTGGCAGTACCACATCAAAATAACTCAAAAATAAATCCCTGGAGCGCCACCTGCCCTGTTCCGGTTTCCTCCCACAGTCCAACGTCATCCTTCAGGGTTCACTGGCGATTCTTCACCCGCGGTGTGAATGTGAGAGTGGAATAAGAGGTTGTGTGTCTGTGCTGCTCCTGTGCTGGACTGGCATATGACCGGGTCCCAGTGTCAGAGCAGGAGACCTGTCACCTGTGGAAAACTTTTTCAGAATTACATTCCAAAAACATGTGATGAAACATAGTCTGGAATCTGGAGCATATGTTCTCCTTACATCCCAAAGCTTACAGTCTTTAAAAGAACGGGTTAAAGAAAATGACGGCAAACAAAGCATAGTTCACACGTATTTTTCTAAATTTCATTTCCTAAATGAATTTCCTAAATTTCCATGATAATAAACTTGTTGGATTAACATCTGGTTTGTTGTCCATGTTTCCATTAGATCAATAAATAATACAAGTTTATAGGCAGACACCAAATTCTCACATTTGAATGTATAAATGCTGTGTGTCTCTGCTTGAAAAAGCTTTCAGTTGATTAATGAATGTGACCAATGAACATTTAAATACAATGCTCACTAATAATAACAATAATCATACTATAATGATTCTAGTGCGTCTATACATGTTTATACATTCCCCATCTCCTCTTAGACAAGTGGACCAATCTGGATGAAAATTTCTGAGAGTTTCTGTGACAAACAGTGTGGCACCAGTGAGGGGCTTTAGGGACGGATACAAGGAATAAGACTTCTTTACATCTGCTCCATAGAAACGTATTACTGTGCAAAAGCTGACAAGTTTCTTTTTGAGTTTTTCCTTCCTTTTTTCGATATTTGCATGAGGATTTATTTTGCGCTGATATTCTCTGAAGATCCAAAACCTGGAGAGATTTTTCTTCACTTCCTCTACAAGTCAGCAACGTCTTTTGATATTGTTTAGATTTACTGCTAACACAGGTCAAAAAATTAAAGGAACAGGCTGTTTGTGACAAGCTAAACCAATCACATGATGCTCTGCAGCTGTGCTTAATTTAAAAAAACACAAACAAAAAACAACCTGTAAATGTGTTCATAGTGCCCGGCGTGCGCCGTCCCGTATACGACAAACAACATTCACTCATCTGTACTTACAGCACTTCATTTCACACTCGCACCAAAGAATGCACCATCTCCAATGAAATCTCACTTTGAAACCCCACGTGACACAACAGCTCAGATTATTATTATTTTATTCTAAATCAAGGGTGTGACTTACAAAACACAGCATGTAAGCAAGAAAACATAGAAAATGAAAAATTATCTACAACATTTTGTACAGATGCAGTAAATGCAAGCGTGTGTTTCATGACAAAACCTGTGTCTTTAGAGGACACTACACATGTTTGTTTTAAACAAATAAGTCAAAAAAAGGAGGCAGCGTGCAGCATAAAACACGTTTCTCAGTAAGTAATGCAGCTACATGCACACTAAATGGTCCTCCAGTTACTCATAAAGTATCACAGATACATACTCGTGTTTACAAAAAGTTTTCTTGTAAAGCTTATTTATCCTTTTAATATTAATGTGTTTTTTTAATGATCCAGTGAACAAAAAGCCCTTTAAGAAATTTACATTATTTACATAAATGCTCTGAGTTTTTCATCTGTTGCCTTTTCTTGCCCTACCACAGGTCAGGCTCCACCCACACAATCTTCTTTTGCTCCTCCCAGATGATGGTGCGCAGGCTGGTCAGCAGGGAGGTCTGGTCACACCAGGATTCTGGATCCACACTGTGATACAGACACGGCAGCTTGTCCAGCAGCGGCTCCTCGCTCCTCGAACACGCCAGCAGCTGCTCCTCTGTCTGACTGTGACGGTGCAGCTTTGACCTAACGTAAAAGTTAGATAAATAAACTATAACCTCCTGCTTTTATGAATTTTTGTATTAACATGAAGTAATATCAACACATTTGTTTACACTTATTTATTTTTCTAAAAGTTTCTCACATAGAATAGGAAGGAAAATGTTTTGCTTTAGCTGATATTTTTTGTACATACAGTCGAAGTAACTGATCTGTAAGTATGAGAGAATCTGTTTGCTTAGTAGGCATAATTGCACAACTGGCCTGGGCTCTTTATTCAACAATTAAAAAAAATGTGGGTGCCAGCTGAGCTCAGTGGTTGAGCAGCCCAGGTCTCTTTGCTGCATGTCTCCCTGATTTCCTGTCTCTGCTATTGCTGCACTAATAAAGGTGAAATTAGTTAGAAAATTGATTTTACCATTAAACTCTATACATGAATACATCAGTTCCTTTTGCATTTTGTTTTACTTGTCTGAAAATATGAAGTTAAATAACAACTCTAAGATATTTGTGAATGAATCTGTGTGCCATGGAGTCTAACTGGAAAAACAAGGAAGGTTTTCCGGGAAAAATGTTGACTCATTATTTTTGCCCCATTCTCTCGCTGCTTACGATCGGAAGAAAAATGTAATATCAGAAGCATGAGGTGGCATTGCGTGAGATGAAGAAGACGAATCTACCTCAGTTTACGTGCGCTACGTGCAGACTGGCCAATGAAGATGATAATGGGGAAGATCTCAGAGCGCTGCAGCCGGCGCACGCAGTCGAGGCCTAATGGCAGCACGCAGTGGATGCCCTGCAGGTTATGAAGAAATAAAGAAAGAAAATTAGTTTAAGTGTGATTTAAGCGCAGTGCTGTTACATGAAATACATTTTAAAGAATCTCTGGTACTGTGATAAAGTAAAATACTGGTTTAAACCTGATGATGGTGCTAAAGTCATCAGATAACCAAAATGTAATGTTTACAACATAAATCTCATTCATATTTGTACAAAAGTTGTGGCTCAACTGGCCGTCATCTCTTTAGCATTGCACACAGTTTGTTGACCACAGCTTCCTTCTTTGCTCTGACCTTCTTCATGACCTTCTCGACACTCTGCAGGGTGTAGCAGCGGCTCCCGCCCTGCTCAACCTCCTCCAGTATCTCAGACCTCTGTAGCTGAGCTGCATGCTCACTGGAGCTCAGCACCTCTGAAGCAGAGAAGAAAGAGATTATAACACACAAGATAATTCTGTGTATTATTGGAAACACACATTAATTGATTTCGTTTGGTGTAGCCTGTTATTTCCTCTAAATATTCTACACCTATGTTGCTGTAATGATGGTAAAGATTTACACTTTATGGCTGCTGTCCTTCTTTTATTGATATTTATTTCCTTCCTGGTTTACAGTAACACACAAACCCATCTCATTGTATTTACTACGCTTCCATTACAGCATGAAATCGGAAATAGAGTGGGAGGTGTATGAGCAATCTTGCCCATAAAACATGAGTCAGCTCAGGAAACCGTGTCCCTCCTGCTTATCTAACAATTTGTCTTCAGCTGTTTATTCTGTAGCCGAGATTCACATAAGATTTCATGTCAGCTTATATCAACAGAGCATTTCTTACCAGGCTCACAGAGCTGAAAGCCCTGCCAGCTGGCCAGCTTCTTGTCCAGGATGCGTCCCAGCACCGAGGGCAGCAGCAGGACAGGCCTGCAGACAGGCGGATAGCGTGGCGTCACCAGGGTGTAGGGCATGAGAGTTACACAACTTTTGGGTGCAGATGTTGCATCTAGAGTGGAAAGAATAGACAGTGCAAATGTAGATCTCTTTTTTAAGTGCAGTTAATGCTGAGATTCACTGGCTGTTTGTAGAATATGTGGCCCCGAGGAATTCTGCTCTTTTGTGACCACTGGGGTTACTGTACCTGACTCTGCACTCGCGCTCTTCTCCTCCTCCACGCTGACCCACAGTGGGTTCCTGCCCTGGCGCCCAGTGCTGACAATCCTCACAGTCTTCTGGGTCATCACACGCTCACCCTGATGAAGCAGAAGAATATTCCCAGGAGTTAATTAGGGGAAAGATGTAATTTGTGAAAAAAAAACTAAACAAAGCAACAAAAAACCAGTGCTTTAGTTTATTCTTACCTTTTCAGACTTCTTTGCTTCAAAGCTCATATCCTCAATAGCTCGAATCAGAAGCCGCTGTGCCCTGTGACATCAAGAAATCAGTGAGTAGTGATCTGACTCCATTCTCGAATAATCTGAAGAGTGCACAGTTGCCTTTTGTGAACCTGAACTTTTCATTCATCAGTGCACCAACCTGTAATAATTGGGAACAGTTCCACTCTGCAGGTCCAGCTGCTGACACGGGTGAACGTGACTGGCGTGCCACGAGTCCTCAGTGCCGGCGGGCCGCGTGTTCGTCACATGCAGGATGTCGTTACAGGACACAGCCAGGGTTCCTCCGGGGCCGGCAGGGAGGGACATGTTAACACGTACGTAGAAGGAGTCTCCTGATGATGTCTCACTGCTCTGCAGCTGTTGCAGCAGCGCCTCGTAGTCTGAGCAGACAGAAGAGGAAGTTAAACCACTGGACTGACACTCTGCAGTGGATTACACCATGTGGATGATATTCAGAACTGATGTCAGTTGCTGTACATGCTCTACATTTCATTCCAGTGATGCAGAACTGCCATAATGTCAAGTTTAAAGAACAATATACCTTCATGGTAGCTGTACTTTATTACCTCCTATGCTTAATCCTCACAGCCAACATAAGCACATGCCTTACCTGTAAAGATGCATTTATAAAATTCACCGATAAAAACTAAACCTATACTAGACCTTATTTTATCAGATCCCCTTCAAAGCTCGTCCCGTTTAGATCACTTACACCTGTGTGTCTGTGATGAGGGCTGGAGCTTCTCCAGAGTAGCAAAAACAGCACTCCTTCAAACTGAACTTTCTTGAACACCCTGCTCTCCTCGCGAGCAATGATCCACGCAATAAAAATTAAGATTTTACTCGATAGTTTGAGGGTCATGGTGAAAATGCAGAAGTGGTCAGAAGTGGACTGGCAGGGTGCAGTCACAAAGTAGCATCCAAGCCAGAGTGGGCCAGATGTGCACAAGAAGACAGGGAAATCAAATCAGGTGTGGTTTCTGAATACATGAGAACTTTGAGTTCATGTACATGCATAAATAATCTGCTGAGAACATTTAAAAGACCAGTTTGTGATGCAACGCGTGAAGGAGAGGGAATAGCAAACAAACAATCATTTTATTATGTCAACCATGCAGGGCCTGCTTTTTTATTATGTTCTGTCTTTGGATACGTGCCAAAAATGTGGTTTACTTTTTCCAAATGATAGGGTTTCAGAGCTGAATTCTTTGCGTGACGCAAAACAAAAACACCCTCATGAATGCAGCATGTTCATCATATCCAGTTTCTACTTCCTCATGTCAGGCATCCTTTTAATGTCAACAAGCAGCCTCCTTCCTGAAGTCAGCTGTAACAATAAAGTCTTATTTCGCAGCTACGCGTGTAAAACAAACACAAAGTATAATACAGTACTGCCAATACTCTTGCATGTTTATGGGCATGTTTACAGCTTCAGTAAGTTTAGATAATAGTGTGGAAGAAAATAATAACAGAGAACAATTTGGCTTCAAGACTGCAGACATGTCATAGAGCGAGATCTAACATCTCCACTAAAATGGCATATAAGTGATTCAAGATGAGACTAAAACTTGATTTAGACTTTGCGGGAAATTTACGTCCTAACTTGCGTAGCAACAGGAAACTCTTTTTATCCCTATACCGCAGCCTTTAAGTGGTTGTGGTATGCACTGACCCGACATGTAGTCACATTTCTCAGGAGGCACGCCAAGCCACATAGAAGGCTGCGATGCAGGGTTACAGTAAAATGGTGTTCCGGTTATGGTGCAAGTTATATGGAAATATGACGCAATTCATGTGTAAGTTCTCGATGAATCAGTACAAGAAATATGACGTACCATCTTGCCTGGGGCGGAGGGAGAGATGACAGATGCCTGCAACCTGGCCAAGAGCCCACATGGCTTCCTCTAAAGTGGAATCTTCCAGCACCATCCTCAGAGCCTTCTGATTCTTCTCGTACTTCACCTGCAGACCAACAGCGTGGTGAGACTCACCTTCACAACAGGTGATAAGGAGAAAAACTGCTTTTACGCACACATTTGCACCTACCTCCACTATCTGAGCCCCGGGGCTGATGCCAACAGTGTGAGCTGCACTGCCTTCAGTCACCTGATGCACAAACACTCCCGTCTTATTGCCCCCCACTACTGCCAGCTGGCTGAGGAGCGCCTCACCCTGGAAGGAGATGCTGAGAACTCTGCCACTGACACGGATCGCTTTTGGACGAGAACGCATCAGGAAGGGAGGGACTGAGGATCTTGACAGGACGACGATAGAAAATTAGGGAAGTTATTCAAACTCTTTAGCAAATATTGATCACTAATAATTACAAATAATTCCTGCACACTGGGATTAATAGAAAGTGGACCTGCTCTCCTGGACTGATTTTGCTACAGCAGTGCACACTCACATTTGAGTACAATATCCGGTTATTTGTAGAGCACTTTTTTTTTTATAAATGGGCATATGTTCCCAAGTTACTAAGTGTAAGAAGTAAGTGTGGAAGAATGTGATCTGAGACACTGAGGAGGTTTTTTATTGTGGTGTAAAATTCTCAACTGGTGAAGAGTTGTTTTCACTTCACCAGCTAGTGATCAACAATGTCCCGTATGTCCCATGATTAATAGCCTGCATTAGATTTATGATTGGCCTTAAAAGTGTCCATACACTTTGGGTCGAGTAGCATCTAATTCTATTTAAAAATTCGTGTCACTGTCTCACCTGTGAGAGCTGGACCTCCTATGAGAGGAAAGCCTGAATGTCTGCATGCTCTCGTTCACCACTGGACAAAAGAGAGAATGTTTAATGATTAGACATCAGGGTTGTTTCCCAGGAAATAATGTGTCGGGGTTAATGTGTCACTCTACTTTGGCAAAGACACAACAGGGGACAAAAGCTAATGAAACTCCCCTCAAACAACAGCTATAAGGTAAAGAATGTACTACAATAATAGAGAGAAAACACCAGTGATCAGATGATCCCCTATGAGAAATATGGAGAACAGAGAAAGCACTTGGTGACAGTGGGAAAGAAAAACTCCTTTGTAACCGGATGAAAAATCTGGCAGAACTAGGCTCAGGAACGGGCAGCTATCTGCTGTTCCAGTTGTGGGTGAGAGGAAGAAGGAAAGAAGGTCTCTTTCTAGTATCTCTGCACACATATACAGTAATCTAAAGAAGAATAATGCTTTTAATACACACCGCTGGGGAGCAACACAAAGTCGTCCAATAGACTGTCAGTCTCTGCTGCCTCTGAGCTACAAGAAAAAAAATACAGACAAACGCCCTTATCAGATCCAACAAATATGGACGCACACAACAATGACGGTATGCATTTTACACTGAGTTTACTTCGCAAAGAAGCGTGTGATAAATGGAGATAATGTCTACAGACTGGTTTGGTGGGTTGCTATGACAACAGCAAGACACTGTGACAGGTATATAAAGTCTACTCAATTTGTGATTTCAATTGAACTTCTGTGGCTCCTCAACAAACTTGTGTTCTTTAATTAGCTGTCGATTGCACTTTTCTTCTGTCTTTCTTTTTCTGCTGTAAATCAATAATCAACCTGAAACTGTGCCATGATATGAACACAGAAAGGAATGCAGAGGTCAGCAACACTGCTCATTCATCCGTTCTGGTGAAATGTTTCCCAAAATCTCATAATGTCAGTAAGAAATTATGAGATTTTGATATGCACTTCTAGGAAACACAGGCATACCTGCTCTCTGCATACAGAATTTCCTTCCTTCGGCGGAGAGAGTCCGGACTGGGAGGCTCAGCGTTTCGGGACCGCATGCTACACGTAGCACCATCTTCACACTACACACACAAGCCAATATACACGGCCAACAGACACAGAACATAAAATCATGACTGCAAGAAAAGCGACAGTATGTCACAAGTGTATAGTTTGAATGAGAAAGCAGGAACATACCACTCTGTGCACTGTGGTTAACTGATATGTCAGGGTTTTTCATTATTAATCTCAAGAGCAGTGCTATCAGGCTTCGATTACACATGTTGGTATTTGAACTCTGGTGGTTGTCACTAGTGCCTGGTCTTGTCTCCATCTCACCTTTTTTCCCACTGATAATGTGCCAGCACCCAATTTAATATTGGTTGCATGCAGTTGAACGCCATAAATAAATAACCTTTACTCATGGCGAAGAGTTTCCACTATAAACTATAACTATAAAACTGTTGGGTGCATTGTTGGAAGCACTAACAACGACTGGTAGGTGCATCCTACAGATTTTGTCCATTTTAGAAATTAATCTAACCACCCTCTGCTGGCAGTGAGTGGAAGAAAAGAGGGATTTGTGTTGGTGTGCTCAGGTGTGGCTCTTTAGTCACTCTTACTGTTTACCTGACCGGCCACACCTACTCTTTGTCTATTCAGCTTGGCAGCTGTAGATTTCATCCATTACTCACTGCATTACAGAGTCTACCAAAGTGGCCACAGTGTTCATCAGGCCGCTGGACAATAAGCCCTAGTTTCTCTTGTTGCTTTTTGTCTGCTCTGTTTTCTTTGTGCCCGAGATGACTCCTTAGAATCATTCCAGTCTACAAAGCAAAAACTCCTCAGCCACTCCACACATCAGCCAGCCACAGCCTCGCCTCCACCTCATCTAACTTCTACGAGTTGACCCTAATCCTTGTGACTGTATTAACTCTATTCTTTAAAACTGGAGAGCTGTACAAAAACATCAGATTTAAAATACATGATTATATTATTACATGTGGGAAAAAATTAACAGAGCATTTCACAGCTATTTCACACACTCACACACCTCTGAATTGCAGGAAACCATTGAAGGATTAATTGCATCCATGCGGCAGAGTCTGCGTCGAGATGATACGGGGCATTCATCACTGCTGGAACTCAGACTATCCCAGCTGCCCTCCGTCTCCTTAGGGTAGACATGAAATTAGTCAGTAATAGCATTTTCCTCTAAGTGTTGTGCATACGTGAGCACGTGTGTGTTTAAAAAATTTACTTCGGAACTCTGGTGCAGTTCTGTAGAGCTGCGCTTATTCTGTAAGCTGAACACCTTCTCCTGTAGCTCCACCAGCTGGCACCTCAGGGTGTCCTTCTCAGCCAGGACACGTGCGATCATGGCCTGGGCCTCATCCCTGGACTGATAAGCCTAGAAGCACATGAATGATTGACAGTTATTTAAGACCGTTTAGCTGACTGTGCATGAAACTACTTTGATTCTTAGTCAGGCACACAGACACAGCTGAGCCAAGTTTAGGCCTCATGTAAAAAACACAAAGCGGTGATAACCACAACTAAAAAAAACCGTCATGCACCACCTGTAACATATCACCATAACTTGCACGTGTCCCCGAGGACTGTTTGCTGAGATACTAAAGTACGTGCTGGCTTGGATACAAGCATGTGGTATGCAGTCGATTGTCAAAGCGGCGTCAACAGCAGACAGCGATCTATTTTTCAACACCTTTCAGCAAACACACCTCTGGAACAATACTCGATGGAAACTTAAAAATAGAAGTACTGCATTTCCAAGTCATCATGAGTAATACATCACTCACTTGAAAAACCTCATATGGATATAAATACCAAAACACAACACTTATAAATGTTCTTTATGACATCAGATTGATCGGTTTTAAATGAATGATTAATATAATTACATTAAATTATTTATAATTTTTAATGAAATATATGGTATAATTCAATTTAATTCAATTCAATTTTATTTATACAGCGCCAAATCAGAACAACAGTCACCTCAAGGCGCTTTATATTGTAAGGTAGACCCTACAATAATACACACAGAGGAAAACCCAACAATCATATGACCCCCTGAGCAAGCACTTTGGCGACAGTGGGAAGGAAAAACTCCCTTTAAACAGGAAGAAACTTCCAGCAGAACCAGGCTCAGGGAGGGGGGGGCCATCTGCTGCGACCGGTTAGGGTGAGAGAAGGAAGACAGGATGAAAGACATGCTGTGGAAAACATCTCTGTGGTGTTCCAATGGCACACTGAGTTACTAATTCATTATTAGGAAAGCTATTGTCCAATTATGTTTTAAATCACCACCAGAAAACAGGAAGTGGAACAGGAAGTGGGAGACTTTAAGGCACAACTGGGCGAGACGACAACAGCATCAGAAGCTCTAGTTTGGGAAACAGCTTTGTTAAATAGTTAATGCGTCAGTTATATTTTTCAGGTGTGTAAGATATACTTTGATCGCGCTCTGATAATTTTCATGAAAAAAAAGTTCTTATGTTTTGGCATTTTCAGACGGTATTCAAAAACTGGGAAAAAAGGGAGAAAAATCAGTGATTTAAAGAGTTTCCATCTGGGCTAACCTGAACAATTAAACTTTTAATGTGATAAACCTGCATTTGGTGACACAGTTTCTTACTGAAACACTAAAGTGGACATCTGTATGCCTAACATGATTCTCCAAGGAAATACTCGTAGGAATAGGAGCATTTTTTTATTTTCTTTGTATGAGAATACTTGTTATGAAAACTCAGAGGAAATGTTGTGCGCAGCATCAAATAAATACAAATATACATATACATGTAGAAAGCAAAGCACAGTGAGGTAAAGTAAGTCTTTTTGTCATTAGTTGATTGTCTTTTAATTTTTTTTAAACAATTTCAAATTACACTAGATTAAAGTTTTTCTTTAAAAAACAAGCAAAGCCAACTATAAGCAGTGTAAGTCTGAATATGTTATGCCTACAGAAGTAGTTCTATAATTGAAGGTACTGTCTTGATCTTAATTATTCTGTGCTGTGGAACTCCAACACCTTCATTCCTCGAGCTTGTGTGTGCGTCACACCATCGCACTCGAGACTTGTCTAACAAATCAAATTCCTCTGCTTCAGTGAAGCAGTTCAATGCTGTTAAATGCAATCTGACAGTTTTTAGGGTGTGGTAGAATTTTTCATTTCATTGTTTTCAGAGGAAAGGGTTCAAGTGAGTGACAGCTGATGTTAAATGACTTTAAAGTGGATCATTTCTTCATGATGGTTTCATGTGAAGGTAAGAACATACATGTTAGAAACAGTATACCGCTCCTTTAAAAAAAGGTATTATTTATAACAGAGAGGCGCGTACACTGTGTCCTTTATCAAAGACACACACCTACACACACAACAGACAAGTACAGAAGAACGGCGTAATATCTGACACTTAAAGCACTGAAACAATGCAACAATGAACCAGAGCAAAACCGATGCTCTCCGTAAAAGTAAAGTCTAAAACAGAAAAATGCAGCTTGAAAATGTTAATTCATTTGTTTATCAAATTCAGGAAAGATTGATTAGAGGCACCGTTATCAATTCCTTACCTGGTCTCTCTCGGCCTGGAGCGCTTTCATCTGGTTCTGGATCACAGCGCTCTTCTGCTGCTGCATTTTGCAGTCCTGAGTCAGCTGCTGCACCTGGAGGCTCAGAGACTCGTTCTGATCCAAGAGCTGACAAATACACGCATATTTTGACAATTTAGCTTCCATTTTAAGTCTATGTTACATTAGAAAGTCAATTATTATGTAAAGAAGTATGTGGTATTCCTGGTTTCATGGTTTATTTATATTAGTGTTAGGTAACAATAACTAACAAATTGCACACTCTCCAAGTAGCAGCTGAATACTTTTGCCCATCATGATGCTGAGTGGGAGTCTGAAAAGGTCACTTTCCATCAGAGATAACTGGTTGAATTTGTATGACATTTCCTGGTCCGGTTACTGTAACCACTGAAGGAAAAACAAACAAACACACCTTTTTTTTGTCTCTGAGCAACTGTTCGTTCTCCTCCCTGTATGATCGGAGCTGCTCTGCTAGCTCCACCTGACTGTCTATGGCCTCCGCCAGGTCTTGAGCCAAGATGTCCTGACGAGCCTGATGCAACAGAAGCAGCAAATAAGATTTCACCTTCTAAAGAATATGAGTGAAAAAATGGTTTAAGTGAAAAACAAAAAAAGAACAATTGCGCTCACGGGGTCTAGTTTTTCTGCCTTCGCCAGCTGGCAGCGCAGGCTCCTGACTTCATCTTGCAGCTGTGGTGACTCAGGACAAACAGACTTGAGTGACTGCTGCCTCTGGAATTCATTCTCTGCTTGGGCATTTTGTAGCTCAGTCTGCAGCTGATACACCTGCCACCACACAAGACAAACAAGACTTGAGACATTGTACATCTAATTAGGTGTTTTATGTTTTTTTTATAGTCTGTGGTAAGAAACAAAGAGAGTAAATCAGCAAATCTGAGACACTGGAGAAAATTCAATTCAATTCAGCAATTAGATGACCCCCATCCCCTGATGAGCAAGCACTTGGTGACAGTGGGAAGCAACCAGGTTCAGAGTTTACTGGAAACTAAACGCAATAATGTTGTGTGAAAACAAGGCGAGAGAGAAGCAGTGGAGGGAAAAGAAAAGCTCAGGGCATCATAAGAAGCCCACAGCAGCCTGAGACTACAGCAGCAGAACTAAGGGAAGGTTCACAGTCATCTGATCCAACGCTAACTACAAGCTTTTTGAAAAATGAATGTTTTAGGCCTAATCTTAAAGGTAGAGAAATCCAAACTTGAAACTGGATTCACAGGAGAGAGGCCAGGCTTTGCATCCTATTCTACTTTTAAATACCCTCGGCTTGACTTTTCAAGATCTTGTATGTGAGGACAAGGATTTTAGATTCAATGATAGAGATGCTAGTAAAGGAGAAATATATTCTCTTCATCAAATGACTTTGACCAGCTGGAAAACAACAGAGGTGAAATGACTTTGACAAAACAGTTCTGATGATCTGAAGTCAGTTCTGATATCCTTGCATGATTGAAGTAAACAGGACTCTTTCGTGGTCTCCTTTCACCAAGTTCTCTGTTACCCATCAGCTCAATTCAGTTTAATTCAGTGTTATTTATCCAAATCAAAACAACAGTCTTTTCAAGGTGCTTTATATTGTAAGGTAGACCCTACAATAATACACACAGAGAAAAACCCAACTATCAAATTACCCCCTATGAGCAAGCACTTTGGCGACAGTGGGAAGGAAAAACTCCCTTTTGACAGGAAGAAACCTCCAGCAGAACCAGGCTCAGGGAGGGGCGGGGCCATCTGCTGCGACTGCTTGGGGTCAGTCCTGACCAAACCAACCACACAGTCAGGATAAACTCTGAGTTATTTTAAACTCTCAATAAATTAAAAGAGTTGTTTTTCTAAACAAAAGTCTTTTCAAACATGAATATTTACTGTCATACAAAATGTTCTCTTACCCAACTACTAATGCTCATACTAAACACAAATCAACTTGGAAACAATGTTTCTGGGAAATATAATAGAAATAACAATTTTGTTATTTAGAAAAAAAGACTTTTATGACCACATTCAAAATGACCTTTCACTCCTGAGTGGATCATGCCTACATACTGTCTCACACAAAAACAGCAGCAATTTAGCACTATACTTCTCCAAGATTTGGAGACTTGTGGGAGGAACAACTGCAGATACTGAAGTAGCTTTACAACACCTATATGTGCAGTTTAGAGCTTTTGCTGTGCCTTTAGAGGAAACCAGTTAAAAGTCCTTTGTAATATGCTTTTGTTTTGAATCTGCAGAGGTCAAATCTGAAGATTAAAAGTTAAAAGAAAAAAAAAGGTATATGCATTTATGAGGGTGTAACCAAATGGAGCATATAAGAACTGTGGAGCCTGCTTGTTATGTTTGCTTGAGGATAAATATGGCAGCCCTTTCTGTAGGGAGGACAGAAGGACTTTGATTTTGAGTGGATGGCTCAATCATTAGAGTACAATTTAAAAAAGGAAAGTGTGACATGTTACAGAAGGAAAGATCCTGAACACTTCCCACTTTTGCCTTTCATTTGTTCTGCCTGGTAACTTAAACCCCACGGCTCCTGTATGTAGCAAAGACTTTTTGCTAAATACCTGCTTCTCAGATTACTTGTGAGGTGTCACTTGAGTCTGAGTCTCAAGCGGGAGAACATTTACCACAGCAAAGTATACAACTTTTTTTCAGGCTGTGAACACAAAACGACAAAAGCCTCCCTTGGCACTGTCTAATCCTTTCAAGCTTTAATTTCACTTCTTTAACATCAGCCTTTTGAGGATTTTCCCCAGGGATGACAGCTTTGAGACTCAGACAGAAGGTCTCCTGCAGTGAACAAACAGACTCTAATGACATCCGCTGACCTGAAGGTTTAGCTCGTGGAGCCGCCCGTTCACAGCTGATTTCTCCTCGATTGCTGCTGTGTAGCGAATATACAAGTCACACTTCTCATCCTTCAGCTTGGTGACTTCACGTTGCAAAGAGCACAAGTGTCTCTGGATCCGTTCGTTGTCGGTGCGCAGGGTTCTGGACTTCATCTCCTGCTCCATCATCTGACTGATGTCCGCCTCCAGAGAGGCGCAGTGTGCTCTCAATTTGCTGGCCTCGTTACGGGCCTCCTGCAGCTCTTTCTGCATCCCTGTGACGGCTCTGACCAGATACTCAGTCAGCTCTGAGTATTTTATCAGGCCTGAAAGAGAGTGCAAGGATTGCAGTCAGCAGAACAAAGAGAACAAACACATCCATAAGACATACAAAGACTTTGAGCCACTCACCACTGAATCTTGAGGGCTCAGTGCTGGGCTTGCGCCCAGTCACCTGGGTGTAGAGTGCTGGGTAGTGGATCATTAAGCTCTCCAGCAAGGCCATACCACCATTCTTTCCCTGGGTTCTCAGCAGATCCAGCATGTGGCCTAGAAATAGTAGATTACAATAAGACTTCCAAACTAACCTTTGAGTTAATGTCATCAAGCAACAGCAGCGATGCAAATAATCAAAATTCTAAATCTGAAGAATTTTGTTTTTGTGTGACATGATGATTTTATATGTTGCTGCTACAGTTTTCTAAGTGGTTAACTCAGCAGTCTACTGTATCATCTCATGGACAGGGTTTTAACTGACTTTAAAATCCATGAAAACAATGAAAATCTCACTCGTTCTCATGCAGCGGTTTGTGAGGTTGTGGCAGGAAAGGATCTCGTCCTCGTCCATCTCATTGAGAACCCTGGCCTGCCTCAGGTACGGGATCAAGATGCACGGTCGCACTCCTAGCGAGATCCGATGGCGGTTGTCATTAATCAGCTCCCACAGCTCCTCCTCACCCATCTCTTTCAGGTCTAAATCCTCAGGGACACATTCCTCCGCCATGCTGGGTCTACTGAGTGTGTTTTAAAGCGTAATGGATGTTGGCTGCCACAGAGATGACAGCTCTCAGTGGAGCAGGTGGACTGAGCACACACCTTTTGCAGACAGAGCAGCGGACTGACTCTAAAAGGAAAAACTGTTCTATAAACGTGTCAGGCATTTTCCACGCCCAGTGGGTGTTTATATCCAAGTGCTGGCGTGTGGGCGTGTAGGAAAACCTGAAAGACAAGCTCTCAAGGATTCGACTCACAGGCTGATGCAAACTGAGTTAAAGGACACAAAACACCCACACACATAGTCACTAACACCCACACAAACACACACTCAAAAACAATCAGTCAGTAAAGCCATGATTAATGCCCATCTCTTATATTTACACTCTGGGTGTTAGTAATGTTTGTTTACCCTGAACAGCTAGCTCGGTGTGTACTCGCGCCACACACAGGAGCCCCTGCCTCTGTTAATGAGTGAGGCAGAGATTTGTTTACTGAAGAGCGCCTATGGCACTGATGAACAGAGCCTCTCGCTTACAGAGAAACGCTGGATGCCATTTGAGCTCACCTTAATAATTTCTAATCACACAAAAGCAAACACACACCACACACACCGCAGTGCTGACAGGAGCAAACACTAAGCGGCAAAGTGCAAAGTCCTGTGTTAAAGAAGGAAATAAGCTCAGTTGTGGTCATCACAAGGATAATGCCTTCCTCGTAATAATAGCTAACTTACAGTTCTTGTGTGTGAACTTACTGTCAGCTGTACTGTAAACTGTCTATGCAAACAATTGGAAGACATCAGGGCAATCTACTGTAAAGTATATATATATACAAGCATTAAGACTATGGAGGATGTCACAACCAGTGAACTCACCAGGTTCAAACAGGATAAATGGGCATGTAGGTGTTTTCTAAGAACGTATTTTAACCGCAAAAGAAAAATTATAACAGCAGCTGAGACATAATGTCATGCGAGGAGCTTAGAAACAGACCGACGAACAGACCGACGAACATCTGCCAGTAAACTGTATTTATTTTTTATTATTAGTCCTTTATTTATCCAGGTAAAAATCCCATTTCCAAGAGAGACCTGGCATCATGGCAACAAAAGTCAAATACATGTACTACATAAGTATATAACATTTAAAACAAATACAATATCCCGTATGAACATGTGAATACAATAACAGATCAATTGAGAGCGACATCAAAAACAGTCACACTGAGTAAAAGAGTTATTCTCTCATTCCTTTAAGATGAATGTAACCTCTAATTGACGTAACCAATTCTGATAATTTCAGTTCCTTCTGCAGATTATTCCAGGAAGCAGGGGCAGCGTATTTAAAAGTCTTTTTCCCTAATTCTGTTCAGATTTTTTGGGACAATCAATTGTATGATATTGTGAGAATGAAGGCTGTAGTTGGTTGTGGTTTTTACACATGTAAATACATAAATAAGATGGAACCAGACCAAGGAGAGATTTACAGATAAAGATCAACCAATGGGAGAGTCTGCAAATATACAAAGATGGACATTTAGTAGCAGCATACAAAGAACGATGATGTACACGATTTCCATAGCCAGTAATAAAACGTAAAGCACAATGGTAGACAGTATCCAACCTCTTTAGGTAGTGGGCAGGTGCATTCATAAAAAGCAGGTCACCATAATCCAATAAAGGTAAAAAAGTTCCATGAATCAAGTGTTTTCTCAGTTGGAGGGAGAAACAGGATTGATTTCTAAAAAAGTAACTTAGTTTTAGTTTTAACTTCGACACAAGTCTTTGAATGTGAGTTTTAAATGACAAATTCTGATCTATAATGATCCCTAGATACTTGTAAGATGTGACCATTTCAATTTCAGTTCCTTGAATAGTTTTAATCTTAGGAGACATAGCTAACAACTCTTTGCCATTTGAGAATAACATGAACTTGGCTTTCTCTGGATTTAACCAGATGCAATTTTAAACAGCAAAAGTCTTCTTATTGTGAGCGAGAAATAAGTGTGTCGCAGATGTCCAGTCCACAAGTTCACTACCCCTTGACAAGACAGTTAACAAAATATCCTCTTGCCTGGCTTTCTGCAAAACTCAAAAGCCCTGCTCTCTACAGTACATGATCCAGTGTTCAGTAACCCAACCGGCTTCTGTCAACAATGCACAGTTTGTTTATCTCGCACATCACGTAACACCATGGGGACGGCTCAATACTAGGAATTTCCCCTTAGAAGATGCATAATAATATACAAGACAAACAAAAGTGTAATAAAAGAAGATGTGGGGGAACAAAACCTCTCTCCAACTCCCACATTTCTCACTGTAAGAAGGAAAAGAAAAAAATGGGTTTTGCAGTTGTCCGTAAAGACCATTTGTAAATCTTTTAAAACAAATCATTAATAATTATTACCAACAAAGCCTCCTAAAGCACGGTCAGCTTCGAGGTGTAAAAGGATGGTAGTGAGATCATTTCAGATTAGGAATTTTTCATGGTGTTTTGATGTTTATCTATTATTGTAGGGTCTTTACATAAAATTGAATTGATTTGGTGCAATACAAATAAAACTGAATTGAATTCAGCTGAGTGATTATGGGTGTTAATTTTACATTAACTCTAGTTTTAGACCAATAAAAAATTGACAGTCATTGATGTGTGTCAGTCAGAATCATTATTGTATTTGTTCCCTGATTCGCAAGAGAACAATCTTAAAAAAAAAAAAAAAAAAAAGCGGTATTCTGATTCCCTGGGATAGAGTTAAGGTTAGAGTTGGGATTGGGGTTAATAACTAGACACATTAACAGTAAAAGCTCAACAAGTAATTGCAGTTTACATATTAACAACGGTTTTCTGGAGAAAAAGAAATTCCAGTGAGGATTGCATGTGTGATGAGCAGTAGCTATGCAGCATTATCTTTCTAAGGTTCACTAACATTGCAGTTAACTGTTGGCACACACTGGCTGCTGAAATGTGACAATCATGAAAATATCTTTGATCAGTGGCATCATTCCAACAACTGAGGCCTGCATTTAGGAAGACATGATCTGGAGTGACTGAGAGTTGGTTATTTCAGTCTGGTGTTACCAACGTGAAAGTTTCCATAAACGGTAATCATGAAAATATGCTCTTTTTATACATTTTGAAAATTTTGCATAATACTTGTATAAGTTGTATCAAACTGGATGCATGTGCATGTGGATGTTTGCATGTTCTGCGCTTTAGGTCATTCATTGCCCGTCAGGTTGTGGCATGTGGATAAATAATGCCCCATCTCTTCCTCCTGGAAGTATTTTTAGAGGTGATTTGCCTTTTTGAAATCTAGAGTTACAAAAATGACCTTCAAATAAAG
Organism: Pelmatolapia mariae; assembly: GCF_036321145.2. Classification (NCBI taxonomy): domain Eukaryota; kingdom Metazoa; phylum Chordata; class Actinopteri; order Cichliformes; family Cichlidae; genus Pelmatolapia; species Pelmatolapia mariae. Next base: position 39,105,022 of record NC_086232.1, read on the forward strand.
CTTCCTCATTCCAGTTCTGTTTGACATTGTGAAAAAAATCAAGTCCCCGCTGTTTCTTTACTTTTTTTTGCCATGAATATTTTGTGTTCTTTCTTTGTCCTGATTTGTGGTCTTTGAGGTTGTTCTTTGTTAGGACTGGTCTCTGATTTTGTTTTATTTTTTATTTTTTACCTTTGACAGTAGAGAGATAATCTACCAAACACTCCAATCAGGGTTGGTAACAGTTATAGTACACCGAATGTAATCTGGTCCTTAGCACGTCTTAAAATTCGGCAAATGCAACCTCAGATGAAGTATACACCATGAAATATCACACCGTGATGCAGAAGCAGGCCTGTGGAAAACTAATCATACTCTTACTGCTCCTATAAGAATTAAGGATTAGTAACAGTCAGGAGCTATTAATAAAATTGACATGATGGACTGATCATTATTAGTGTGAACTGTTAGGTGTTAAAGTTAATGACAGTACAACTAGAGCTAGAATGATCAAGTAAAGACTGTCTGGAAAGGTTGCCAGGAGAAAGCCTCTTCTCAAAATACATGGCAGCATGGCTTGGGTTTGCAAAGTTGCATTTGAAAAAAACACAAGACTTCTGAAACAATGTCCTTTGGACAGACCAAAACCAAGTAGAATAACGCACAGAACCACATTTGCCAGAAACTACACACGGCATATCAGAACAAACACCTTATATACCAACCGTCAGGGCTCATGATATGGGCTTTTTCTGCAGCCATAAGACCTGACCTGAGCGCTTTGCAGACACTGAAGTCCTCTGTATACTCAAACCCATGCTGAAGTTTTTATACTGTGTATAACCCTCAGTTTTAACTTGATTTACAAAGTTTGAGCGCCACAAAGTAAAAGCACATCATTGCACAGTAGTGGTTTGTATTATGGCTCGATGCAAAGCTCAGTTTTTCCGTGACTAATAATAGTGACCATGGTAATTTTTCTGAAATAAATCTATTATTGTGATGAAAATCTGAACACACTATGCATTTCTAAAGAAAACTAGCATGCTTAGAAATGCTATGTTGAAAATGTCTTGCTCTATTAAAAGAGCACTTAGGAAAGATTTGTCAAAAATGTTATTGGGGGGCGTGCTAGTAATTTTGTCTTCATTGGTAGCTCAGTACGTAAAGTGGCAAAATAAAATGAAACTGCCAGAAGATAAAACAGAATAAAATAAATTCCTGCATTAAAAGCTAAATAACAAAACTGCTTGAAATTGTTATGCGGAGACTTGTGTTCTTCAGGTGCTGCTAACCTGATGGGTGTACACATCTGTACTTGCTTTTAACATTCACGTTTAAAATCTCTGCACCACACATACTGCAGGTCGTGCAAAAACTTTCTGCTTTTAGTTTAGCTAGTGTCAGTTGGGTGTGTCTGAGCAGAGGCATCATTTACGAGGAAACTGAATTCTCTGTATCAGCTGCATGTTTTGCTAAGCCTGTGCTATTACAGTGGGATGGTGAAGGTTTTCCATGTGCTGTGCTTTGCAAGAGGCTGCTATTTGAGCAGCAGGTTTCACAGCATTGCAACATTACAAGGCTGGTGCTAACCTGACTTTTGGTTCTTTTCTCTGCTCTGTCACTCGAGATGGTACGTGACAGTTCTGTCCCTACTACGCTTTTGTGTCATCTTCAACTGATCTTCGACATCAACTGATAAGGAATGAGAAAAAAAACAAAGCACGTGTACTACTGACAATAGAAAACCAAAATAAGCTTGCGTCAAGTTGCACCAAGTACTGATAATATAGCGTTTTGTGTACTTTAGGGCATGTGTACCGTGTAAAGTGGCACGTTTACAGAAATGACACAGCATATCAGGCTATTTTAAAATAAATATTTTTTAAGTGAAATCCAATCTAATAGTTATGCTGTATTTTATGATACATACTGTTTAGTTATAAAGCACTTTTTTTAAAAACACAAAGTGCTATACAAATCACCAAAACACTACACAAAAACTCAGCAACAACAACAGTGATAAAAATAATACTGTAAATAAAAGCTAAGAGTGCACTATTCTCGTTCAGATTTAAAAGCCAAAGAATAAAAAAGAGTTTTAAGATATATTTTAAAAAGAGGTAACAAGAGGACTGGGCAGGGAGATCATTACACAATAAGCGAGTGAAAAGGCTTGGTCGCCCCTGGTTTTTCAGAATTGTGTTAAAGATTCCACTTTACCGTCGCTGAAAGCATTAACATGGCTGCCTTAGCCTGATGAAGTTGACTGTTACAACAAAATGCGAGAATTTCTTCCAGGACTGAGCTGAACAAAGGCAGTTCACTCACCTGGTGATGAGTGTACTTTTACTATTTCTTGAGTGCTTTTGAGTTACTGAACACTGTTTGAAGTATCATTTTTATAATTTCTCCAGTGAAAGCAAGCAGAACTGAAGAATGAAAAAATATACACAACAGAGATTTATATATTCAGATTAATATTATTATGTAATGTGGAACACATGTTTGACAAAATATCCGCAAAACTGTAAATGTAAAGTTAAAGGTTCAGTTAAACGTGAACCCAAATGAAGAAGAGAAGGAAATTAGCTAAATAGAACTGTTGTGACACAGTGAACGGAAGCTGTTTCCAAGGTTGCTCAATCTGAATTCTTTGTGGGTTTTAGAGCTCAAAGACTTCAGAAATAGTTAGAAATCCTCCGTCCATCAGTGACAAAATCATTTTCAACAATAGAAGATGAGACTATGAATAAAGGAAACCACACAGAGCTATTACTGTAAGTCTACAAGTGATGTAAGTTTGCTTTCAAACCAGTTTGTCTGTAATCAAAAGTTACGTTTAGATTTGTGACCAGGACAGCCTGGAGAACAATACTGAAGTCTACTTAAAAGAAATCTCATCTAAGAGAGTTCAAGCTGAGCTGAAGAATAAAACTGGTCACACCAAATATTGTGTTTCAACAACATCAGAACTCTATAAACTTTGACTTTGCCTTATATACTTAGATTTACTTATGTATCTTTTAACAATACACCTGCACCTATTTTTCATAGCAAAACATAAAGATCTTTGCACATTACTGTATATTTGTGACACAATGGTGAATGCTCATGTTAAACATGGCCAAAGACTGAGGACAGTGTATGCAAAACTAATCACTGCCAGGCTTCAGTTTTGTGTGTGAGTAGATATCCCCAATATGGAAGTTTGTGAGCACAGACACTTCACTTATCTGCTGTTCAAACCTTCTGTTTGTAAGTTACTGCTGTACGATGCTGCAAATGTTGCCAATACCAATGCAGACACTTTGAACCTATAAAGGCAGCTTATGTAGGGCAGAGCAGTGTGTCATGGATTATCAGATGAATCGTCATCAATTTGTAAATTCAGGACATATTTTAATGATCACCAAAGTACTGTGATTTTTACTTTCCACAATAATTAGTTAATACAACAAAAACATCTTTTTGCTTTTCAGGTATTTTGTAACTGGCTTTTTTGAGACCTGGAATTTAAATGTGCCAGTCTAAAAAGCCCTTGGGGTCAACTTTAACACAATTCAGTGGGCCACATAATTAACTTTGAGATTAGAAACTTATTAGCGTTAACATTAGCTTTTATTTCTTAAATTGTTTCACAAACAACATTTCAATGCATCAAAGAAACCACACATCAATATGAACAAGCTGTCATCCTTCCCTGGCTGTTACTTATCTAAGCTTTCCCTTTTTTCACTCACATGTCATTCCTGTGCATTGTCCTTCCAGCGCGCACTGTCACGTCATCTTTTCCTGACTTCGGGATGTTTTCTATTCCACAGCCTGTGCATGTTCAGACAGTGCTCGTGACAGCCTGCGGAGCGCCCCCTGATGTTGGGGGAACTCCTCACATACGCGGTGCAAGATGGTGCTGATGGCATGCAAGCGCTCCGTCTGCCTCTCTAGGGTGGCTTCCACGGATTCGGGGGTGGACAGTGCTCGATAGCTGCCTTCACACACTGTACGCAACCTCTTGGCCCGACTCTGCAGAGCCACTAGGTGTGCTAGGTTCTAGAGAGAGGGAGTGATAATGACAGACTAATGACGTATTAATCAAACAATGAGTAGTTATATTTTATTCCTGATAGGTCGGATAGGTGTGAGTATTTTCCAAGAGTGGAAACTGTGATGAGCAAGTTCTGTGTACGTGACCCAAAGAAAAACAGGTTAAACATTCTCACCACACCTTCATTAAGTTGGGCAATGGTGACAGTTTCACTTCCCATTAGACATTTGTATTGACACATGCTGGGTATTATTGTTCCTTTAACAATGAAGAGTGCATCGGATTAGAAGCCAATGAAAAGTGGATCACACCCTCACTGTACATGCAACCCAGTGCAATTCAGAAGAATAACCATTTTAAAGTACAATCACATATTCACATTCACAGTCTGTGCCCCTTACCCTTTCTTTGGTATCCTGAAGATTAACAAAGTCAGAGTTGAGGATGTAACTGGTGCTGCACAGTTCTGTGAGATGAGTCTTCTTCTGCGCGATCCTGTCTCTCAAACTCTCCTTCTGTTTTTGTAGCTCCCCAATCACCTGCTCATACTCTACCACTTGCTGAAGACAAATCCTGCATGTAAGATAAACGCTCAACCTGCTCCAAGCACATATGAATTAATGTTCCGTCAGCCTCTTTTACCTTGTGTGCTTCCCGGATCTTGCGCTGTAGGCCCTGTATAGAGAGGCTCAGGTCACCCTGTGTAGCCTGTTTGAGGGAGTTCCTCATCATGGCCTCCTTGCGCAAGACGATGGTTTCCCTTCTCGCCACTGTTGCTTCGCTTTCCCTCAGCAGGCATTCCCGTTGCCTCATTAGCTGGCTGAGTCGCACCTGCACAGACACAAACACACTTTGGGTAGAATTCACAAACATTAATCACCCTAAGAGCAAATTGTTATCCAGCGTTCTTACAACTTAGTTTTAGGACTTTCAAGACAATTTTAAAAATATCACCAAATGAAATTCAAGTCCAACTTCACGTTAACCAACACTGAAGAAAAACTTGCCAAAACTTTAAAACTACATGATATATGTAGCCTCCATGTGTCAAATGTATAACCAAGATGACTTGCTGAAGTCCAAACCAAGTATCAGAATGGGAAAGAAATGTGATTTAAATGACTTTGAACACGACAGTGAGTTCACTGACCTCAAACAGCATCTACAGATTTAATCCAAAAGAGCACCTTTGGGTTGTGGTAGAACGGGATCATAGATGTCCAGCTGGCAAATCTGCAGCACCTGTGTGATCCTATCATGTTGATGTGAACCAAAGACTCTGACAAATGTTTCTAGATTCAAAAAATTGAAGCAGTTCTGAAGGCAAAAAGGAGCAATACAATCAAAAATATTTGTATTTGTTGGGTCTATTAAAAATATTTGAACAAATCTGCCTCCTAATGTGATCCCAGTGTTAGTCCTTTTAAAACTGAGTTTGAGTTAAAGTATCTATACATTAATTTTGCAGTTATACGTTGTATGCATCAGTAGTTCATAATGAGAGAGCAAATGAGCCATAAGATCTAACACATTTACAAAAAGCTTCAATAAGATGTATTTTTGCGGCTTTCATATCTCCCTTCACCTTGTCTCATACAAGCAGGCACTGATTTATATTCTGAATATATTCTGAATATATCAGTATTATGTGCTGTAACCAGACACCAAGCTGCCAGATTTATCTGCTTCTATAGAGAAAATAACACGACTGTGAGTTTGGAGGAGCTTGAGATTATTTTTTTCCCTGAGTAGGTACGAGAAATACAAAGACTGAGCTGTTAGTTTTCACATCCGATTGGACCTGGAGCCCTTTTTTTTGTCTCAGATACCTTTCTTTGATGGAAACTCAACTTTATGTTCCACAGTACAAAAAGGTTGGAAACTCCTTATATATAAAATTACCCTTGCTTAGGGGTTTAACAGCTCTGAAACTATGACTGATAAAAGTGTCCACAATATAGTTCAATCTTCCTTTACAGTGATACCCATGTTGAGCAGTTAATGCTTAATTAGATCATGCTGATGAAATCATTTTAATGTTTAAAGATTGTTCAGGTAATGAGTAAACTGGAAATGAATAAGACTAGGTTTACTATTCATTCATTATTGATTTCTGATCATATAATTGAGCTTTTAAATATTTATTCCATCTAAAGAAGAACTGAGAGTGAACTGTGGGTTAGGAGAATCGTTACACCACTACTGATGCTGTAAAGTCATATCCACATTTTGTTTCTATTCTTTAAGTTGTAAATTGGAAAATTTGCTGAACTTAACCCCTTAACGCCTCATGTATCATGCCCGATACATGAGCTTTTGAGGCTTTTTCCCTTGAAAAACTAAAAAAACATTGCACAATACATTTTTAAGCAATAAATTATAAAAAAAAAATGCTGGATGAAGCAAATATGATACAAATTAAAACTTATATTAGCAAACTTATATTTATTTAATAACATAAATTGTCAAAAGGATCAATAAACAGTCAGTTTTCCCCAAAAATTAATTCAAGGGTCAAAGTGATCAAATGCATTTCAAATAAAGCATATCCCACTCTTATGTGTTTATGCATTGTACATAAACAGCACATTTGCACATGGCAGGCTAAGGCTAAAATGTAGATGGAAAATCAACCTTATAGTCTGTCTGTAATCGTACTGTGTTTACCTCCATACGATGTATTTCAGCTTTCATTGTGTGGCTTTCTCCCTGCCCCACATCCATAGCTGAACGCATCTCTTTTACAAGCTGTGTCTTCTTCTCCCACAGCATGATTTGCCGCCTGTATGCCACACGTGCCAAAGAAAAGAAGAAAATACACACACACACACAACAAAGTACACTATTCCATTAAAAATCGTTGTGTTTCTCTGAGTATGTGATTCTTCCGAAAATAACTCTGCATATTTAATGAAGCCCTGCAAAATTTTACCTTCATACTATGAATATGTTTCAAGTTAGAGGTATTTGAGTTACACGGAGCTGGGTTGAAATTTGGCACTAGGGATGCCACGATTAGTCGACTATCAAAATCGCTGACGACTAATTTAATAGTCAATGCATTGTTTGAAGCTTTGTAAGATCTTGAAAGATGCATAAATAAGTAGTAGGATTTAAGAGTTGAGAGAGAGAGATTTAAGAGATTTAAGAGTTGATTAGATTAAATTGAATATGTTTAAGTCAGAAGAAACAAGGACAAAGAGAAAGTGACTGACTCAGCTTCCACCAGACTGTTGAGGAGCCTCTCCTTTTCCTCCTGCGTCTTCTCGACTTTCATCTGCATCTTAACGGCCTCCCTCTCTGCATCCTGGTCACATTGTTTTACATAAAGTTATATATTAATATAAAACAGAAGAAAAGAAGAAAATATAAAATGACAAAACCCGCCTGTCATGCCTTAAGTCTGTGAATGAAATCTGTCTCCATCACGGCGTTCTCCTGCTGCAGAGCCTGGCTCAGTTGTCCTTTCTTGCTGAGCAGCACGTTGAGCTTCAGCTGATCACGCTTCAGCATCTTTGAGCTCTTCTCCAGCTCAGCCTCCTCGCGGTGCTCTGATTCTATCTGACCTGAAAGGGTTAGAGTTGGTGTGAGAATGAAGTGGAGATAGTAGCATACAGGTTGTGACTTGGACAGAGTATGCAGCACGTGCGTTCTGCATACTCTCAAAGTAGAGTTTCGTCTGTTGCCATCCTGTGTACTCCGCCTGCAGTTTGAGCAGCTCCTTGCTGTTGGCTTCTATCGTTTGGGTCAGTCCCATCAGAATCCCCTGTCGCTTCATCCAAAGCTGCTGGTCGCTCTTTATATTTGCTGCCAGCTCCTCAATCTGAGCTATTATTGACTTTATCTTGATGTGCAGAGGACCGAGGTCATCATGCTGCAAATGCAGGAAAAATAAATTAAAGCTGGCAGCCTCATTTTTGAAAACAATTCAAAATGACACTGAATTATTTTCATTCACTTTCTACTTTTAAAAGCATAATTGATCAATTGAGAAGTTCGAACTCGGCTCATGATTTCCTCCCATCCCGGATTTTAAAGGATGGGTTCGATGTAATTGGGCCTCATTTCTTATCATTGATTAACTTATCATTACTCACGGTCCGTGTCCCATCTGCATTTAAACGTGCAGTGGTGCAACGTGTCCTAAAGAAAACTAACCTCGACCATACTGACCTTGCGAATTAGAGGCCAATCTCTAAACTTGCGTTTTTATCTAAAATATTAGAGAGAACTGTCCTCTCCCAACTACAGGCCCACTTAAACACAAATAACATTAGTGACAAATTTCAGTCTGGTTCTAAACCTCGCCACAGCACTGAAACGGCATTGCTGAGGGTTTTCAATGATCTTCTTTTAATTACCGACTCTTGCCCTGCCATTTTAATTTTATTGGATCTGTCTGCTGCTTTTGATATGGTAGACCATAAAATTCTTTTAGAGAGACTGGAACATGTTGTAGGCATCAAGGATTCTGCCCTTAATTGGTTAAAAAACTGATAGATGCCTTTGTGACTTCCAGATTAGATTATTGTAACTCGCTCTACTCTGGACTCCAACTTGCTCACCTCCAACGATTATGGCTCAATCAGAATGCTGCGGCTCGTCTCCTAACCGGAACTAGAAAGTTTGCCTCTACTATTCCAGTGCTCTCTGACTTACATTGGCTGGTTATTAAATTTCGTATTGATTTTAAAGTTCTGCTGCTTACTTGCTTCCTCACACTCCTCAGCCTCCCTGGGAGAGTCTATGCCAGGGTGCTGGAGAGGAGAGTCCGTTCGTTAGTCGAACTTGGATACAGGAGGAACAATGCGGTTTTCGTCCTGGTCGTGGAACACTGGATCAGCTCTTTATCCTCTCGAGAATACTTGAGGGTGCATGGGAGTTTGCCCAACCAGTCTGCATGTGTTTTGTGGACTTGGAGAAGGCATTCGACCGCGTCCCTCGAGGGGTCCTGTGGGGGGTGCTGGAAAGACACCCCATAGACACCTATGGGGTGTCTGTCCCATTGCTACGGGCCATTCAGTCCTTATACAACCGATGCAAGAGCTTGGTCCGCATAGCCGGCAATAAGTCGGACTCATTCCTGGTGGGTGATGGGCTCCGACAGGGCTGCCCTTTGTCACCGATTCTGTTCATAATTTTTATGGACAGAATTTCTAGGCGTAGCCAAGTGGCGGAAGGCTTTCACTTGGGTGGTCTCAGGATTTCATCTCTGCTTTTTGCAGATGATGTGGTCCTGTTGGCTTCATCGGGTGATGGCCTCCAGCTCACCTTGGAATGGTTTGCAGGGAGCGGGATATCGACAGACGATTGGTGCAGCGGCTGCAGCGATACGCACGCTGTACCGGTCTGTTGTGGTGAAGAGAGAGCTGAATGTAAAAGCGAAGCTCTCAATTTATCAGTTGATCTACGCCCCTACCCTCACGAGGTGAGGGGTAGTGACCGAAAGAACGAGATCGCGAATACAGGCGGCGGAAATGGGCTTCCTCCGAAGGGTGGCTGGCCTCTCCCTTAGAGATAGGGTGAGAAGTTCGGCCATTCGAGAGGGGCTCAGAGTAGAGCCGCTGCTCCTCCACATCGAAAGGAGCGGTTCGGGCATTTGACAAGGATGCCTCCTGGGCGCCTCCTGGTGAGGTTTTCCGGGCATGTCCCACCGGGAGGAGGTCCTGGGGCAGACCCAGGACACGCTGGAGATATTATATCTCTCGGCTGGCCTGGGAACGCCTTGGTGTTCCCCCGGACAAGCTGGAGGAGGTGGCTGGGGAGAGGGAGGTCTGGGCTTCTCTGCTTGGGCTGCTGCCTCCGCGACCCGGCTCCGGATAAGTGGAAGAAAATGGATGGATGGATGCTTACTTTGAAATGCCTAAACAACCTTGCCCATGACTATCTCATCGACCTTCACAGTCTCTATGGTCTCAGCTGTTCTTTACGATCATCTGGTCAGTCACTTCTGGCCCAGCCCAGGCACCGTCTGAAGACTAGGGGTGATCGTGCTTTTGCCTCTGTAGCATCAAACCTCTGGAATAGTCTTCCTGCTACCATTCGTGCCTCTGACTCCATCCAATACTTTAAAGCACGCTTGAAAACTTACCTATTCAACCTGGCTTTTCCAACTCGCTAATTCTCACCGCTCCTTAATTGCTGTATCGCTACTCATTTCTCTGGATAATCATGATTTCTCCCTATCTCTACTTACTAATGCTTTTGTTTGTTTCTCTATTTTCTCTATTTTACCTTGTTTTAATCACTTACTGTTCAGTGCAATTATTTACCGTTATTCCTTACTGTGAAGCACTTTGGTGTACCCCCTGGTTTTCAACGTGCTATATAAATAAAATTGTATTGTATTCTATTGTATTTATTTATGATCTTAGTAACAAGAAACCACAGCTTCTCCACAGCCACTCACCCCAGTGGTGGCTGCTATTTGAGAAATCTTCTTGTTGTATCCGATGATCGTTGACTGCTTCTGCTCGATGACTCTAACAGATGAAGTAACCTTAGCCTCAATGGCTGTGATTGACTTGTTGTACTTTGTGATCTCCTGATCAAGGGCCTCCTGAGTCAGGGCCAGGCTGTCCACTCGCTGGCTGACCAGCTGGCTCTCCAGCTTCACCGCCAACACCTCCTCCTCTGACTGCTTCAACTGGTACATCTAAAGGGGGGAAAGGGATGATGAGAAGCACATAAATCTGATATCTTCACATATTTGTTTTATTCTCTACACATTTTACATTAATTATTTGCCGCACTAGCTTATTTTCTTTTTTACATTTTTGAATCTTCCCACTCTTATTGTTCAATATCTGGTTTCAGGATACGTATGTGTTTGTATTTATATGCTAGAACAGTTTAGAATAGAATAAGACTTATTTATTCGTTTATATCTATATTGTACATATTTTACAAGATAAGAAAGAAAAAAAGCTAGAAATCAAAATGAAAAATGTAATCCTGTCACGTAAAAGCATGAACAAAAAACGTTAAAATTAGTAAAATAATAATACTGAAATTGAACAAAGCTAATTTGACAATATATGAATAAATTGCATTAAAATCTCTATAGCTCTATAGTGTACATTAACCTTTATACATGTACTTATTTAACACCTGTTACTACTACTACTACTACAGTTACTAATCCTGTAGAGCTGTTGTTATTTGCATTATTCTGTCATTTCAAACCAAAAGACTTCATCAGTTGCTTGTGAATTCTCTCTCTTTCTTTATCTATAACGTGATACTGCTGTAGAGTGCCTTTCACTAAAACAAGCCCAAGTCAAAGACCTGGACAATATGTAGGGTATAGTGAATAACACTCTTATGATAATACTAGAGATATCAAAGAAAGGGGATTTAGTGTGAATGGTCTGAAGAGTGTTATCATAAGAGTGTTATGACAGTCTAAGCATTTTCAATACTTTCCTGCTTTTAGTTACCTTCTCTTTTTTGAGTCTGGATATCTTCTCAGTGAGCAGTTGGGAGTACTTGGCAGCGTTGTTGTGGAGGAGCTTATGCTGCATGGAGCTCATGATGTTGTTTTCCAGCTCCAGCCGTGCAGAACTCTCTTTCTCCAGCTGCTTACTCTGATCGTTCACTTGAGCCTGGAGTGACCCAAATTCCTGGAAAAATTAAGGGTGAGATTAAAGAAAGACAAAAACAAAATCAGGCAGTGTAATGTTTCTAACCTTGTACCATGACTGCTCTCTGGACAAACACTGACCTTTGAGAGTCTAGCGAGGGTTCGCTCTGTCTCCTGCAGAGTGAGGAGGAATGTGCTGTAGTGGGCCTGCAGGGCCTCTTGCTGAGCCTGCTTGTCACTGATGAGCTTTCTGGTAGTGGTGCAGTCCATTTGAGACCAATTCAGCTGCAGTGTCAGTATCTCATTTTGCTCCTGCTCTGCATTGATGGACTTCTTGTAGCCATCAATGTCCTTGTCCAGCAAGATCACCTGGTGCTTGGTTTCACTGAGAAGAACAGAAAAAAAATGAATGGCTGCTCACTTTTTGCTCTGTGTTACTTTTGAATAAAAAATCAAATAAGGGTTAATATTATCATTGAGTGTTCTAAAAATACCTTTTTTATAGACATCTGTCATTTTCTATAGACATGTTTAGAGCATGGGCATCATTTGTTACATGTACACTTGAAGCGCATTAGCACCTTTAACGTTTACTCAGTAGGACATAAATCAGAAACAGCTTCCCACATCCATCAGTCTCACCGGATGACTTCCTGCATCACACCGAAAGCCTCGTCTCGTCTCCTCAACCCCATGAGGCAGCTGCTCCACTGCTGCAGCAGCTGTTTACGGGCCACCAACAGTGACTCCATCTCCATCTCAGCCTGCACAAAGATGTAAAAATGAATGACTGATGTTGTTTGACGACTGCCATAATCAGAGAATTCTTATTTCGTTCATGAGTTAGTAAACCGAGACAAAAACATAACCTGTTTGTCTTTTTCTCTCATCCAAATATTTTTGTGTTGACTGTATCCATTTACATAATTACATCAACTAGTAAGATACACCAACCAGCCACTTCATCAGTTACAGGTAGTTCAGGTTGGACAAACTTGCCTTCAAAACAGCCTTTTTTTAAATTGTGGCACAGAATCACAGATGCTCTGTTGGACGGAGATATGGTGACTGCTGGAGGCCATCTGACTACAGTGAACTCATTGTCATGGTCAAGAATCCAGTTTGAGATGTTCCGAGTTTTGTGACATGGTTCAACATCCTGTTGGAAGCAGCCATTAGAAGATGGGTAATATGTGGTTGTGGTCATAAAGGAATGAGCACCAACAAGAGTCAGGTAGGTGTGGTATTTCATCAGTGCTCAGTCGATACTGAAGGATCAAAGGTGTGCCAATAAAATATCCCCCACACCATTACACCAGCACCATCCTGAAGAGCTGATACTGTGTGAATTGCCTCCACTTCCTGTTCTTATCTGAAGGGAGATTCACCCTTAGTGATTTTCTGCTGTTGTATCCCATCTGCTTCAAATCATGCCTTCAGAGGTGCTCTTTCTGCATACTTTGGTTCTAGCAAGTGTTTATTTGGCTTACTGTTGTCTTCCTATCAGCTCAAAGAAGTCTGTGTCATGATCCTGGGTCTTATGACCCAGCGGTTTCAGTTTTTGTGTTTTGTTATTTTGTATTATGGTTTGAATCCACCTTGTTAGTTTAACGTTTTAGTCCCTAGGTTGTTATGTTTAGCTATTGGTTGTCAGATTTCCTTGTGTAATTGCTCCTATGTCTCCCTCTGTATATTTGTGTTCATATAATTCTGAGCTCCTGTGCCTTGTTTCCCCTCGTGTTTTGTCCCATGTTTCCCCTGCCCATGATGTCAGTCCTCGCTCCATGTTCTCTCTCTCCCCTCCTGTCTGTGTCTCTGTGTTCTTCCTGTGTTACGTTTAAGGTCTGCACCTTGGGTTAGTATTTTCAGTTCCGTATCCTCCCTGTCTTGTTATGCGTAATTGTCCTCAGCTGTGCTCCCATATGTTCCCACCTCACTCATTACCTTCTGTGTATTTATGTCAGAATCACCCTCTGTTCCATGTCGCGTCGTCCCTCATAGCTGTGTGTGATTCTCCCTGTGCCTCCTTGTGCATATTATAATTAGTTTTTCCCAGTTTAGTTTCGTATTGTCGTATCGCCTGTTTCCCAGCAATAAAGCCGTGCTTTTGAGTTTACTCCCCGTGTCCCCGTGAGTTTGCGTTTGGGTCCTCTCCTGCCTGCACACAGCCGAAACATGACAGTCTGGCCATTATCCTCTGATCTGTGGCATCAAACAATTTGTCTCAGACAACTGCTGCTCACAGAATATTTTCTCCTGGTTGTGCAGTATATCAGCAGTTTTAAAAAAAAAGACTAGCTCATGTGCTCCAACAACCATGCCACGTTCAAGGTCACTTAAATCACCTGTAAGAGACCTGTTCTGATGCACAGTTTGAACTCCAGCAGGCTGTCTTGTCCATGTCTACATACCTAAATGCAAGTACTTCAATGTGAATCCATATATCAAGGAAAATTTTCACTCAATCAGTCACTGGATAAATGAACTGGACTGTTGTTTTAATGTTTTCAGTTTTACTAATCGATATAAAAGCAATATTCACATCAATGAAATATTTATTTGCTATGGGTAATATGAAAGTTGACACTTTTAATAGTGAAATCACCCACCACTCACTAGCACCTTATCTCACTAGCTCACTATTTTGCTTTTATGTCCAAAAAAGGTCTGGTGGGCAACTAATTCTTGTTAAAGCTGCAGGGATAAAGTGCTCATCTCTTCATATAAAGATGCAGCATATAACTTTTATGGCACAGCAGTTACCTCTGAGAGAGCCTCTTTGGCTGTCTGTGTCTCCTCTGCTTGAGCACTGGTTTTGGCTTCATACATGGCTATCTGCTGCGTCAGCCTGTCCAACTCCTTTGTTAGTCGCTCCACATATAAATCCTGATGTAACAGATGAGTATTTTCGCTTAGTTAAAATTATGTTGATATACCAGATAGTGTATATATCGACAAATACAATCAAATCGTAATAATTTACATGTGAGTGTCTACCTGCTTTAATTTCTGGTCTTCTGCCTGGGTCTTCTCAGCTCTCGCTTTGTGTCTAGCGTTATTCATGGTTTTGACTTCAGAGCGCAGACCTTCACTGACTCCTTGGATGAAGATGAGATACTGTGTCATGCTGTCTAACTGTGCCTGTAGCTGGGACACTGAGGGAGGACAGAGGAGAGAGCATAAACATAATGGCTCAAATCATAATTTTAGAAACATGAACCGATACAGATGTTGCCTTTCTGTTGCTCAAACAGTATTACATAGGCCCAACAAAGGCCGCTTTTAAAAGGGAAGGATTAAAAAATTATAAAATCTGTTTAAATTTATTTTAACTTCTTAACTTGCGCCATTGAACTTTTAGGGTTTCACATCCATCAGATTCTCACTTATACTAACTAGGGGTGGGGGAAAAAATCGATACTGTGTAGTATCGTGATATTTTGTTTGCTAATAATGTATCGATACAGGGACAGCAGAAATCGATATTTTGTTACAAAAAAAGTTTTTGTGGACTGGAACACGCTCTGACTTCAGAGCATGTTGATCAGCTCCTTTTTCTGAGCAAGAATCCTGACATTCCTTCACTGTCCAAATGTGTTTAACTTTTTTATGGCAGCAATAAACATGACAGTTTACTTATTTTAATTTAAGACATGTTTTATTTTAATTAAGTTTAAAACTTTTTTATTTAATGTAAAATTATATTTTGTTTTAATTTACGTTCAAATTCTTCAGTTGCTGAAGGGGCTGCATAGTTTTCACAAATTGCCTAGTTCAGAATAGCTATAATTGTACCAGATGGTTGCATTCAGTTAAGTTGGACTAGACTGTAATACAAACCGTTCAGATTGTCAACAATAAAACTGACTGAAATGAGAGAAAGACTGAGTGTGAGACTTTGTTATTAGATAAAATGAATATTGATAAAGTTTACCTTTATGTACAGAATCTGAATATCGCAAAATATTTTAAAAAATTGCAATAATATCGTATCGTGCGTTAAGTATTGTGATAATATCATATCGTGGGATGTATGGTGATTCCCACGTCTAATACTAACATAAAGCCAAATGCATAGAAAAGAGTTGATCTTAAAGCTTCAGCTTTTGGCTGAAACGTGTAAACCTAAGGGGTGAATATAAAGAAGTTGCATAAAGTGGAATCCTAATGTAATTGAATTTCACAGGATTTTATTTAATTTTACTGCAGACTGAGTAACAATCATAAGTAGTACGAGTGAACTCACAGTGGAAAACTACCCCAAACAGAGAATGAAGCTTGATTCGGATGGAGGATAATAGTAGCAATAAAGTTCTCTTTAAAAAAAAAAACGTAATCGTAATGTGGTCATTGGGACAGACATCAAGAGTCATATAAAATCAAAACTAATCCTGGATCAGCACAAAGACACAACCTCTAAATGACAGTCCAGGCTCACCATTGGCTCTGGCTTCGCAGACCTTTCTGGTCATGCTGGAATGTTGACTCTTTATCTCCTCCAGCTGGTTCAGAGCCTGCTGGTGTTTGGCTTCAGCCTGTGTCTTGGTCTCATGGAGGTCATGCAGCCTGTTCTGCTGTCTGACCAGCTGCTCCTGAATCCTGAAGACCTCCACACCTAATTCCTGATTGTGGCTAGCATCATCCTTCGCAACTGCATGCTGATGGAGGAGGAGAGCAGTTAGAAATCACAGAAAAGTCAATAATTCTAGACGATAACTGACTTCATACATGCTTTTATGTTGGGTACTAAAATGTCTTTCCTTCATCCAGGACAAAGCCCAGTATAAAAGTACTGGTTCCACTTTTTAGTGGTTGCCGGTTGGAACTGGAACTGAAAAAGATTTTATTATATTTGTAACTTATTTCCAACATTGTAGCCCTTTTGGGGACATTTTAAAAATAAATCTGTGACCTTCAAACATTCATCATGTGAACATTATGTGAACCCATTATGTGAACATGTTCAGATAATGAGGGGAACTCTTAAAACTGTTTTATACAAAGTGCTTTAAATTTCAACTCATTACATACGAAATATACTGT
The DNA here is from genome assembly GCF_036321145.2 of Pelmatolapia mariae. NCBI lineage: Eukaryota > Metazoa > Chordata > Actinopteri > Cichliformes > Cichlidae > Pelmatolapia > Pelmatolapia mariae. The sequence goes on from NC_086232.1 coordinate 39,121,674, forward strand.
ACTATAAATCAATATTCGCTATACATACCATACATGACATTTAATATATTGTGTTTGTCATCATTACCCATTTGAGTGATGAAAGCCTCACACCTTAACCCTGCAACAAGTGTTTTTCTTGGAAAGGTAAACAGTGTGGGGGCATTGCATCTCTCCTAAACACCTGTCTTATGTAATACAGAAGATGTGAAGTGTTCTGCAGTTGCCATACAGTTCTACAGCACCATCTTCTGGACATTTAAATAGAAATGTTGCCTTTGTTTGTATAGAAACTAGCTTGTTTGCTCCTGCATGTGTGAATCAGTGTATTAACTGAGTCAGAGAAGTGGCCAACCTTTTCCCTCAGTGTCTGGTTGATCCTCTCCAGCTGTTTTCTGAGCTGGATTGTCAGAGCAGCTTGTTGTCTTCTGACCACGGGCTGCCAACAGATTAAATATAGTATCAGTAACGTCCCAGTGGAAGACAAAGATATGTAGTATTAATGCTTCACATCCATCATAATTCAATTTTGTTTCTGATGAGCACTAAGACAAAAAATCTTTTCATTATTTAGTAAACACTGGTCGTGTAAAGATTAAAGGTGAAGCTACAAACATGCTCAGGATCAAGAACGATCAACTCCTCTTCCTCGTCTTCTGGCAGTGGCTCATGATCCTCCTTCTCCTCCGATGTGTGTGAACGGTAAGCCATCTGAGCAACATCCTCTTGCACTGAAATACAGTGAAAGGCATAATTCAACCAAAAAAATAAATAATCATGTAAAAAGGGTACATATTGCTATAGAATATATAGAAGCAAATCCCACAGAGGATTAATGTGTGACTTACTTAAATTTGTGGCCGCAGGGAGGTTTTCATCCACTACAGTGAGGTCAGGGTAACGCTGGGCAGCAGGGCTCTCTGGCTGTGGCAGTGACTGAGCATGTGAGTCCGGAGACAGACATAAAGCATGAATAGAGCTCCTCAATAGCTGCTGTGATTTAGACATTGAGAACTGTAGACTGAAGATGTCAAACATGAACCTGCCCACCAAAGGGGTCAATCTGGCTGAGTGAGTGGTTTTGCAAAATGTAAAATTTGCAAAGAAGGAGGACACACTTCTTTAAGAATGGATCCTGTCATGAGAGTCCAAACTGCTGATTCCACTTGAGCCATATGACTAACACTACTGCAGTATTTTATGCATCCAACAGTTAAGGCTGTGAGTGCAGCAGCACAGCACCTGGCCAAACATCCAAACTGCATCAGTGTTCAATGAGCTGTTACTAAAGCAGCAACAAAGTAAGGAAACAAAACCTCAGCAGATACACATCTCTAACCTGCGGAACATGTGAGGCAGTCGCTCCACTGTCTTCTTCTGCGTCGTCACTTCCATCCTGCAGGTTGGGATCTGTCTCATTTCGGGGGGAGCTTTCCTCCCTTCCATCATCATCTCCTGGGTTCTGCATTGGACCTAAAACTTCACATGAAGATTTATATTTTCTCCAGGTGACTAATATGTGTATTTGCCCCAAATGTCAAAGGCTAATGGTGAGAGAGAGAGCTTTTGAGAAATTTTCCGACTTTTTTCTTAGCAATGCTGAAAATATAAGAGCAAATATTTTAACTTGTGGCGCTAATCTATTTTTTATTAGTCAGCTATTGCCACGTTTGAAGATTCTGAACATGTTTTCTTTTCTCAGATGTCATATGACATGTTCCACTTCTATAACAGATGTCCTGCCTGCCATCTTGGTTTTTAATTTAATAGGCTGTGGTATTCTCTCAATTATAAAGTCCAGTCATTCTTAAAGAATCAAAATTTGGAAGTGGATGTCTGGAGTCTATAGTCTTTTGGCTAAACAATATCTATGAGATCTTTTAATCAGGTTTCAGGGTTTTTCCACAGTGTTAAATCTTCTCTCTTGAAACTGAAAAATTATATTCTAGTTGATACCTGTTCAGGTGATTGTTCAGTTTTAGTTCTGCTGAACTTGAGTGCTGCTTTCGACACCCCCATCATGACTTACTCTTTGAGCACTGTGTTGGAGTCAAGTTTTGACTCTTAAATGGTTTAAATCTAATATTAAACTCAGAAATTTCTAGTTAGCGCTGGATAATACACTTCTGCATCAACATTATCACATCTACAGGTACACAGGGGTCAATTTTTTTCTATGTCCACGCTCCCTCATGGTCAAATTATTTGTCAAAATAGCATCAGTCTAGATTTTGCAGCTTATTTTACCTTTGAATCGTGGAAATGTTATATAAGACTGCTCAATGAGTTTTGGATATAAAAAATACAGTGTCCTACGGTTTCTTAAACTTAACTGAGTGCAAAACAGAGGTCATATTGTTGTGTGTTGCCCTTCCACTAAGGTCCATATAGGTCTGCTTCCCTACCCTATGGAATCAGGGTGGGTCCTTCGTAATTAATAAATAATAATGATCAGAAACAAACATTATCTCTGTCAGTGCGCCCCAGGGCAGCTGTGGCTACAATGTAGCTTGCCATCACCAGTGTGTGAATGTGTGTGTGAATGGGTGGATGACTGAATGTAGTGTAAAGCGCTTTGGGGTCCTTAGGGACTAAGTAAAAGCGCTATACAAATACAGACCATTTACCATTTTTTTATTATACATAATGAAATTAAATGAGGAAATAGATTGCACTCATTTTTGATTTTTACAATTTCATGTGTTGACCAGAACAAACCTCATATATTCAAGTTTTTCTGAGGCTACTTGAAAATGAATAAAATATCAAGTGGAAATCTGAAGATTTCCGGGCTGGGCTTATGGGTAACAAATACCTTCCTTGTATTTAAAATGAGCTATGTTTCTGGATTCGTGCTAGCTTCGCGCTAAGTCCTCAACAATAGAGAGGGTTTATGAGGATCACATTATAATAACTGTCAACCTGACTTTGGCTCTTTAATAGTCAAAAGAACAACTTAGAGTTTGCGTACCAATACCATCGCACTATATCGTACCAATTATATAATTTAATTTTGCATTTAGGATACAACTTACCACGGTAGCTTTACGGGTACAGTTGATAAAGGTTACTAGGCAACCGTAAACTTCCGTAGCTGGCGTCTGCGCAGTCTCAGTCAGACACCAGTCGCTGTGGAGTTTTAACATACAGGCTGCACGTAGGATGTACACGCTTATTTACGATCGCTTACAGAATAAAAGTCATTTCTAGGAGTTACTGGCATTATCAAAGCTATTTTCTTAATGCTGTGGTAACATTTTATCTCCAGCTACGGGCGCAACAACTCTGTGAGAGGCCTGGAGGAGCCTGTAAGAGAGTAGACAAATATTTAGATGCAATTTGTGGCCTCATTTTGGGCACTGATCTTTGTTTTGATAACCACATAAATACGGTTTAAATACTGCTTTCTATCACTTAAAGATTATATCTAGGACTATAAAATTCCTGTCTCAAACTGACTATGAGATGCATTCATCTCATTCATGGGTTTAAGTTGGTTATATTATTGCAGCACTCTATTTGAAGGACCAAATCATCAGCACAACATCTCTGGCTTATTCAAAATGCAGCAGGCAGAATCCGTACAGGTAGATGGAAATTTGACCTCATTAACTTAGTTTTGGAGTTACTTCACTGGCTCCCAGTGCTATATAGAACCTTTAACATTCTTCTATTAGTTCACTAAGCTCTCAATGGTTTGGCCACCCAGCATGTCTCTGACTTGCTGACTGTCAACAACCCAGACTGGGTCTCTTAACTGTTCTCAGAATCAAATCTCAGTCTGTTGAGGGTGCTTTCAGTTTTCTGGAACAAGCAGCCTGCTGACTTGAGATCAAAAACAGACTCAAAACCTTTTTGTTCACACAGGTCTAGAGTCAGTAAGTGTTGTTGTTTCGCTTTGTTCTGTCTTTAATGTCTTCAGTTTCCGTGTTAAGCACATTCAGTCTCATGTATAAAATGTCTTGTATAAATAAAATTGCCAGAAGGAGAAAAGAAAGGAATAGGGAAGAAGTGTTCAGTGAATCAGTTCCACTTCCTGTCAGTTATGATCATAACGAATTACAGTAGTCCTGCCTAGAAGTAATAAATGCATGAACTAGTTTTTCAGCGTCACTCTAAGACAGAATATTTCTAAATTTAGTGATACAGTTCCACATATTTGTTTAATATGTGGATTGAAACATATCCGTCTCTTGATGGCAACAGTTATAAAACGGTATGTAAGGACTGGAAAAAGTTACATCACAACTAAAACTTCCAGACATGTAAGAAAACGATGAAGCTCTTGAGTTCTTTACCTATAATACCTTTAGGCACAATAAAGAGATGGTCGCTTGTTACAGCTCCAACTATAAGCTTTAATAAAAATCAATGTGATTTAAGTGATGAAATGAGCCCAACATCAAATTATTATTATTATTCTATTATGAAAACAAGTCCCACTGCTAGAGAAGATAAACTAAGCATTTGCAACCCAAATTGTGAGAATCCAAAGCATAAAACGACAATAAAAAGCTTTGACAAGATTTATTTTGCTCTATAAATAAGGCAGATACACATAATCACTGGATTTGGCTTTAAAATTAAAATGTAAATTTTAAAAAGTCATGAATAATTCACAGATACAAATAACTTCATGAGCTTTACATATATCATCAAAAAAATTCTCTTTTAATTCTCTTTATACCAAAAACATTGACACAAAACCTGAAACCATAACCCACTTAGACTTCCAAAATACAAGAAAAAAAAAAAACCCTCAACATTAACGCATGTATTGTAGTACATCTGTAAATGTCACTTCACAATGCTTTGTCAATACAAGATGTGTACCTGTGAGCAGAAAGAGCAGTCCAACTCTACGGGCCTAATTAAAGGACTTTGGTTAAGATTAGAAACACAGTTAAAAAGAGCTTTTTTTTCTTTTTTCCCCAGAAGGGTGCACATTCTTGGCAATAGGTTTATGAACCAGTCTGTACCTTAGCTTCACTGAAGTGTCCTTCTACATACAGTGTGGAGGTTAAAGTCGTTTTAAAGCACTGTCACATATCTTAATTAAAACTGTTAAGTGCATCGATAAATAAGCCACTCGGCTCTCCGTAAGCCCGATTATCGAATAGGACATGTCTAAAATGATATGCAAGGTGAGCTAGTGTTTATCATAAGAAAACCTTCATTAGCATTTGTGCAATAATTTGCATATCCCAGCCAAACTTTTGCCGGGAGAAAAGACGTTCCCATTCAAAAACAACTGAAGCCACAAACACCCGTACGTACATTCAGCAGACGTGTTACAGGGCTCTTACTTCTCAGACATACACTTATAGTCTCTATCATTTTAAATTCTATGTAGCATTTCTAACATTGCACTTATTTGTTGCGTACTTGTCATAAGCATTAAATTTACGTTGTGAACGACACAGTTCCTACATTACGCATGTTTGCTCTTGAGCATTTCTTCCATGTTAACACGGATAACGGCATCAGTGGCATTAATAAAAAAAAGGAAAAAGAAAAAAAGAACAGGGTTTGGCAAGTGAACGGGGTGTTCAAGATCTGGTCACAGCACAAATCAATACTGCAAGTTAACACCTGATTAAAAGTCGTTGACACAAAGCCACTTAAAGGTTTAATCTTTTCTGGTAAATAAACATCAAGTATCTGATTTATTTCGCCTGTTTCTCTAGAAAAATCTACATACGTCACGCTGTGAGCTCCACTTGCTCAGTCTTTAAACTAAAAAAAGCCTACCATGCGCCGTCTCACTGTCTCGTCACGTGCAGGCTATAAGGTATGTGGTGAATGCTTTCACATTGACATGTTCATAGCACATTATATACTTATATGTTCTCCTCTTATTAGCTTAACCCACTCCCGGTTTTGAGCCAAATGTGACTCCCTTCATATGTCCATCCCTGCTCAATTATATAAACTCTAAAAGACAAATCAATCTATCCTCTGATAAATACCACTTAAGGGAGCAGCAAGCAACAGTTTGTTTGTCATTAGTGTTTATTTGGTCGACTCTACCTTGTTCTTGTAGAATTCATAGTCTTTTCTACGGGAATGTGTTTGTGTTACAGTAGCGTCAGACCTATCGACTTTGGCTCCGGTTTCCATTCTAAGACCCTGTAATAGTTAGGAAATACTGTAAACAATCATCATGGCTGGCTGGTGCTCTCCCTCTCTGGCTGGGAAGGCTCTGGGTCCACTGAGGGGCCAACTAAAGGGCCACCAGCTGTGCGTGGGTCCATGGCAGAATGCATGATCAGCAGCCACACGTCATCCATGTTTGGCATTACAAGGATTTTCTAAAAGGAGAGAGATAATGGACAGGCAGTATTTAATATGCTTGACTCATGACTAGCTTTGCAAAGCGTGAAACCTAAAATGAAGTGGTTAATTTGCCCAGTTTATTAATAAAATGCACTCGTATTCCTAGTGCATTAATAGACTAGACTGAAAATGGGTGAAAAATTTGAATAATTTCTAGTCTAAGGCGCTCGGAAAAAAAGCCACTGGACTTTCTTGAACACTACGCACTTTAAGAAACTTAAAGACGACCAGTCGCTTTCTTCCAAGCTGCTTAGACTACCACGACCTGGAGGACTGAGAACCGACACAGACAAAATAATTTCTAGTATTTCTAGTTGTTTGAATCATAAATAATCAGATTGTTTACTTAAAACAACTTGAGATGTGATGTTTTTGTGCTTTTGCAAACCCACTGTGATCTAAAAAAAAAAACAAAAAAAAAACATATCATGACGAATCAGTTATTTGAAAAGCAGAGATATTGATCAAATTCTATTTAATGGGTCACTCATTAAATGGAATTAATTTGACAACAAATAATACATTTTTAAAAAGGGACAAGAGCAACAGGTGTGCTTTACTTTGGCTTATATTTTCCAGTTTTGTCATCAAAATTACATCGTTTTGTTTGCCACTTGCAAAGTAGCTTGTGCATCTCAACCGTGTGTCTTGGGTCTGACTGAAACATCTCCATTGGTAGGTGTTCAGATGCTTGAACCCACTCAACTGAATCCCTTTGATGTGAAGTAGCAGCAGCTCCCTAACTAACATGCCAGATAAGTAAAAACTGCCAAAAAGGTAATTAAGGAGCTGAAATGTTGACTGTGTAACAATCTACAGCTAATGATGTTAACACTTGTTTTTAACCTCCACTCCATTACAAAAGTGGATGCACCCAAAAATGTGTCTCAAGTGCATCAAATCCTCTAAACACGATCTGCTGTTGTCATAATTGTGCGCATGGTCGAGGACTACAACTGCTGGCATCACTGCCTTGCTTTACACTTTACCCTGCATACTAATATGCATGCATGCATACATGCATACATACATACATACATAGACGAAGACCATAAGCACATCAGCAAAGTGTGTCTTTTTAGCTCTACCTTCTGTCCGGAACCATAAATAAATGTTGCTGTGCTGCGAAGTATGACTGTGTCAGTGACTTACAAAAATTAACGAGAAATGTTGTGTTTACGATACCTCGAATTCCTGCTTCAGTTTTTTCTCTATCCAGTCTGTGACATGAGCCAGAGTGACTTCTCTTTCTCCCAGTTTAGGTCGTGCCTTCAGTTCCAGGTGAGGTGGTGTCCTGAAGCCATACCTGCACCAGAAAACAATCAACACCCTCACCATCACGGCTAACGACTGACATATGGCCACCACTAGAGGGCAGTAAGAGACTGTAAAAAGAAATACACATTTATTTAGCTGAGTAATTTCACCTGTTCTGGGTATCCTCACAGTTTACTTAGTAAACAAAGGTAGTTGGATTTGAGTTTAGAGTAAAGGTATCTGGAGTCCTCTAAAAAACCTGTTTACAACAAATGTGTTGTTGTCATTCTGGTTAACCTGCACCTTCACTCTGTGCATTCCACAGGTTACACAGCAGGACAACAAGACTTTCTTCACATACCATATCCTGTCAGTAGGAGGAGGGGGAATGTTGACTGCCAGTGTTCCTTGGAGCTCCTGCACCTCCACCGTGAGCAGCAGCGGTGTGTTGGACACTTCTTCCATTTTCTTTTTGATGAACTCCGTCTCTGTGGCCTTCTGGAAGTATTTGGACTTTGTGATCTTGTCCACAAAGCGCATGATCTTGCTCGATTTATGTCCCCCAACAAAGCTGTATTTATTAAAAGGAAGATTTAGGTTAAACAATGCAATCCAGTAATTCTATTTTTTCATTTTTATTTCTTCTATTATTTCGTTTTATTAGTGAAATAAATACAGATGTGACAGGTGAGATTATTTTATAATTAGTTATCAGAAATGAATTACACATACATTTTTTTAGACAGTCTCAGTTCCAACTAAATTTAACCAGTACTTTTGTAACCTGAAGTAATCTTAACACTCATTTCCTGTTTACATTTACAGTCCTTTGATTACAAAAAGCACGCCCCTTTACACTCACCCCTCCGCTCCAGTCAAATCATTGGAAACATCTGAGGAGTCTTCCTCATCTGATGAACCTGCGCTGGATGACTCTTCATCACTATCAGCCAAGCAGTAAGTTCGTGGCCTGTATCTAGAAACACATGAACAAATAAATGAGGATTGCAATGTGCTGGTGTCTATGCATTTATTAACAAATGCAAACGGTTTTGCTTTGTGCTCTTTATCATTTTTAATATGCCATCTATTAAAACAGCGTTATAAGCATGTGTGCATGTGAGTAATCATAAACAATTTAGTAAGTTACTAAAAAAAGAAAAATAAGCTTCACACGAGAATTATTTTCACAATTTTTCAGGTGGAGTACACCTCGTTTCCTCACGAGACCTTGCAAAAAAGCCCCCTTTTTATTACTTTTGGGAATCCCCAAACATTCATATTGTAGACCAGTGGTTTTAACTTGCACCATTTACACCCAAAGGCAATGGAAAATTTGACAGGACACCTGTAGCCGTATCTGTCATGTGACATGTTCTCAGTTCTTCTTTTGATTGTACTGTGAGACAGAGGAATTTTTGACAGCCTACTTTGGTTCAGGCCCAGTGGCCTAATCACTCTCAGACGTGATGTTTAGTTTCCAAATGCCTCTTTGGCATGCTTGGCAGAATGGCCAATGTCTCCTGACAGCTGCTGAAATCCCCGAGCTGACTAAAGCCAGAAGATAGAAAGCTTATTATTTTTTCTCTTGTCTTGAAAAGTGATCCTTTGACAGGAGTGACTGGATGAGAAATGGATGGATGGCACAGATGACTGTCAATACATGACCTTATCCTTATTTAATGTCAGAAAATCAATTATTTCTGCTGTCAGATACTTTTTACTCTTTCAGAGCTTTCTAATAACTCTTGACAGTAGTACAGATTGTCACAACATACCAGGACTTGAAAAAAGTGGAATCTGTGCCTCCTGATCTGTATTTACATTAACATACTAACATATTACTGCTCTGTAGTGCAAAGACGTAATCTGAGGGATGAAAATGGAGAGAGATGAAGTAAAAGCTAATGAGATTATAGCTGGTATTAAGAAATGACGATTCCCAAACTAAAGAAACTGTAACTGGAAAATGAAAGCTGATGCTGATTAAAGCACTCACCAAGGGAAGAAATGCATCCGATTAACAACCCCATATAGGCAGAATCCAAAGTTAACAGCAGGGAAAAAGAAGGGTGGGGGGGTATAAGAGACAGAAAAGACACAAAACACTGAGAGAAACAGGTGAGGTACCGGACAGTGTACTAGATACTAAAGACCACAAGCATCGTTTAAGTACCAGGAGAAAAAACAAAACAAAACTCTGCATTAAATCCAACAAAGGCTGTTCCAACAGGTGCACACAGTATTGTGGTGAAGATCGACTGTCTTACCCATCTTTGCCAAATTCACCTGGGCGCAGGCTTTCTCCCTCCTTGCCCAGGCGAATGAGATTCATCTTGGTTTCCAGGGTCATCAGGAAGGAGCCACTGTAGGTCATCTCCAGATCAAACCACAGACCTGAGGGAAAAAAAAGATTATTAGGAACTTCGATATGAGGAAAAAAAAAAGTAAGATATGAAACTGCAAAATGTAAGATTTGCAGATCACTGTTATATTGTAAAAAATGGTTTCCCAATCCGGGTCTATTAGTGACAGTGGAAAGAAACATAATTACTAATTTTGAAGCTAAAACATTGAGAATTTTCCAGGTCACAGTCACCCTCACCACCTCTCGTCTCAGTCTTACTCTCACTATTCTCATAAAGCTGTGCTGCTCTTTCTGTGACACCTCTCATTCCCCTCCAAGCATCACTAAAGCAGGGAACCCAACTGATTTTATTTTCTTGATCTCTCGGCTTAGATGAGAAAGACACACTGATGCACCCCGAGAAGGAAGGGAAAAACTGGAAGACATCCTTTAAACGTAGGCTGAACAGTTGGAGAGCACACAGCCTTTCCCTAAGCCCCTGTTTGATAACAGCAGGGAGATCTGGCTGCAAAAACAGGGCTCTCCTTTCCCTCCTCTTTTCTTGTTACCTCTGTACTACCAGATTTGCTGTAATCTGGATAGTAGAAACTTGTACAAAACCTCCTTGGCTTGACTGGGGCAGGCTGTGTATGCTCAGAGTTCTTTCCCCCCTATGTTTCCCCATTTTTTTCCACCCCCAATTCTCTCCTCATAAAACAGAGTCACATGGTCTTTGTGTGCAAAGACTTACTATAAACTTGTTAGTGTTGTTTCTCTTGGCACCACTAGAGGGCAGCAAAGTTTGAGAGATGAGGAACTGATGAACAGCAGTAGGAAAACTAAGGGAGCCAAAAAGTCCACAACCTGGGTAGTTATTTAACAGCTTCTTGACAACAGCCCATCGAGAACAGGCTTTTAAATCTGAGTAAATATGCATTTAAGGACAGACGATGAATTAAGGGTCTAATCTGAAACCTTTTTCCCTACAGTGGGCTCTGGTGGGCGAGACAGCTATTGTGGGTCAACTTGGTCCCCATCAAACAAAAGTGATCTTTTTTATCCTTGACGAAACATTTTTGGGATTGAAAGAAAATGTGAAATGTAATTTGCATGATATATGACCTTCATAGTCACCAGTTCTATACGTGAGGGACATTATTGACTAATGTGTTAGACCACACTGTCCAACATCATCATTAAAAACACCAAAAAAGGAAATATCTTTTGAAAGAATAGTCTTTAATCCCTGCAATAGAGATCCAGAGACTTGGAGAATCAATGTCAAGGTGCACTTAAGCTGTCCTGGAGCAGATGATGGCCCCACACCTTTACAAGTGTTCTAATAACTGGAATGTTGGTGGTTTGGTTCCTGGCTGCTCAAGTTTATGCCTTTGGCAAGATACTGACCCCTAAAGGTCCTGTAACATTGCGATGCAGGAGAATGCTCTTTTTGGTTGACGCTGGATCTGACTTTAGCACATTTCAAGCACTTTTTCTTATCACTGCAGTGCAGATAACAATCAGTTATATCTCTCCTTTAAGGACTAAGTTGCAGATCTTGCACAGGTGCTCAGATGTTGGGATGGCTGACAGTTGTCTCCACTTTAATGATGGGAAAACAGAAGTCCTTGTTTGTGCTCCCGACACTTTTGTGGTAGGTAGGTAAGGTAATGGAAACTTTGTATCCTTGGCGCATTTGCCAAATCTTCGATCAGGAAGCTTAGGCTAACCTTTGACTCATGCTCATGTTAAATCTCTGAAGTACGCTTGTTTTTATCACTTAGAAATAATGCCAAGTGAAGTTCCATTGTGTCATGCTGAACTGGAGCTTGATGGTCATGCCTTTATATCCATCACATTTGGATTATTGCAATTCACTGTTAATTTGTCTTAACAAAGCTTCCCTAAGTTATTCAAAATGCCAGTGGGAGGTTTCTGACTAAATCTTCTAAGTACTTACGCGTCACACTGTTGCTAATTTGGCTGCAATGGATCCCCATTAGCTTCAGGGTTCACATTATGATCCTGGTTTTGACTGTTAGAGCCTCTGAAGTGCTATGATTGGTCAAAAAGACCAAAAATGTTGGGATGTTAATATAGGTTGTTGCTTAACAAATCATCTGTAATACAGATATTTCGGCTTTGGATACTTGTTGTTGCTGTTTAAGTACTAGTACTATCAAAATGGAAAAATTATGAAGGAAACTTGTTCAGACATTAACAAGAGCTGACATGTGGGAAAGTACACAGGACTGAAACTGCATGCTTTGTTTTCACTGTTTTCCTGCCTTGATACCGTTGGTTTGTGTTAAATGACTAGATAATGCCATAAGTTCGCTGTGCCAGACAGAAACACAGAGTTAAAGCTGTTAAAGACAAAACCAAAAGTTGAGGGTGGAAAAAAAAGGACCTGGAACAAATGAAAGTACAGAAAGTACAGAGAGTTAGTAATGTCTGACAAAACAGATGGTTAAAAATAGACAGGAAGTCAGAAAGACTGTGAGGCTGAAAGAACAGCTTCGATCAGCTGAGCCTAGAGGGCATTGATGGACCCACCAATTTTGAGAGGTATGAGCTGAGGCAGGTTGGGTTAGGGGCACAGAGTTTTTGTAAGTCTGGACAAAGAAGACGACCTCGGTGTAAGCAGCTGGATCAGAGCAGTGCTTCCCTAATTGGGGTGAAGCCCCAACAAACAAACTGCAAAGAAATACCTTCACATATGCAGGGAGGCTACTTGTATTCTTGTGTCCATCAGAAATTGACATTAAAAAAAAAAAAAAAAGCATGTAAAAACAAACATGCATGAATACAAATGTGCAGGCACGCAGATACAATTGCTTGCCAAGACATGCACACATGCACAGCTGGAAAGATTCATCGATCCATTGCACTCAGCAGGATTGTTACAGGAAGGAGCGGCATGAGACGAGATAAAGGCAGAACCTGAGCTGCCTGGAGGATTTAGTCCCTACAACACCAGTGGAAATTTCCAAAGGAAACCTAAACTGACCATTTTGATCGCAAGTTTCCTAAAAACTGAAATACCTGGCAGGAAAATAAGATAAAACACTTGCCCCCGACCTCCAAGAAATATGGCTAAAACAAAAATAAAATAAAAAATCACAAATTTTAATTGATTGTAAGTGATATCTGTCAGTTCACTTACTGTCTGTGATAAAGAAAAGAAATCTCTGGCAACCTTAGCTGTTTGGGGAGTAAGTACAATTAAAACTGACAAAATATCAACATCATCAGTGAAAATGAGCTCCATGCGAACTGATTATGTTTAGAGAGACTTCTGATGGGTGTTTTGTCTGGAAATGAACCAAGAACTACTGTTGCCATCTCAGCTGGAGACACAATCAATTCCTGCCCTTATTATAGAGTTATGTGAGTGCTGCTGGAGTGATGAAAATGAAGCAGTGACTCATAGCGTTAGGATGAGAAAAGAGTGAGTACAGCCACAAAGAGGAAGATGAAATGAAAGGGAAAGCAAGGGGAAGAGAAAACCAGGAAGAGAAATAGGAGATTGTGCATGCGAAACAGATGAAAAGAGAGATCAGTTACAGAATGTAGAATGACAAAGGTTACGTTGTACAAGGGAAAGGAAAGCTCAGTGCACCTGCATTACTGAATAGTCACAGAAGTATTCATGTAAAAGCTGCTTGTGCTCTAGAACATGCATAGTTATTCAGAGCTAAGACCTCACATAGCTAAGCCTCGATTTATCTGGAGCACATAAAACCATAAAACCTGCTAAAGTGCCGTGAAGTACGACTTGCCTGTATGGATTATGCTGTATATGAGAACAGAATTAAATTTCTTTAGACTTCTAAACAAAGCCTTAAGCTTTAAATAAGTTGTATTCTGTACAACAGTCTGTAGCATGCCTGCTGAAGGGTTTTTTGTTGTTTTTGTTTTTTGCATGAATCAAATGTTACTGTACACCAGTTCCACTCATACATCCATACAGTTAGCCGAACTCAAGACAACAATACAGGAGCTCAGGGTTCTGAGCTCCTGTATTGTTGGTCAGATAATCTGGGAGCAACTCGAGGAACAGAGAAAAATGTGAGCTTTACTGAACCGACTCCTGCCCCTGCCTGACAGACTGAGTAAATGTAAACGGCTGTTACTGCCCAGTAACAGCCGTTTACTCCTCTGGTTTATTTTTTTATAAATTATAATTAGCAGCAACCACATTCAACCACAACCACAGAAGTTATACCAGGTAATGAAGTGGCCCTAACTTGCATTTGTTGCTGTTTCTACTGCTGCTATAAAATACTTTTAAAAAGACCTGTACTATACTACATATTATATCATTTCCTGCTCCACATTTTTATTGTTGGACTCTAGCGCAGCAGTCAAAAATAATCCTTATTTATTTGTTCTGGGTCTTGTTGCAGCCCCTCATTTTTCCACAGTGCAAAAAACTCTTTTAGCCCTCGATCTGAGCCAACATTCTTCTGATTGGCTCGCCTCACAACTAGAAGGACTAAACAGCAGCCATGCTTGGATATTCCAACTCACTTGAGGCAACTCTTGTGAATTGATGCAACAAAAATTTAAATAAAGATGAAAAAGCTGAGTCGTTCCAGTTTAACTAGTTCTTTTTTGTTGTCTATAGCACCGCGTGCATCTCAGTGTAGACAGTGTTGCTTTCAGTAAAGTTAGCACAGCGATCGCCGGTGTTGTTGTTGTTTGGATGGAGAGCACAGTCTCAGAATTGTGAACTTATTAGTCACAGCAAAAAGTCTGGGAATGAGACCCACGGCCAGTCATGAGGCAAAATGTCATTTCTGAGGTTTTTTTTGTCCAACAAGCTTTAAAAATGACATTATCTAAAGTTTTGACAGTTTAAAGTCTGGAAGTTTGGACTGCAGAGGCGGCCTGACACTAAATATGAAAAGCAAAGTCATAGCAAAAAAAATCTGGGTAGGAGTTCTTGTAGAAAGAAAGCTTTGACATATAGTGTCATGTTTGCTTATGAAAAACTTGTTTATGTGACCTAGAAAACTACAGTAAATAAAACTAGGCTACAGTCCGTTTGAGGTTAGTCACATTCATGTTTGACAAGAGATTACAGTGACATTTATAGTAGAGCTGATGTTCAGACAATATCAGCTATAGATAACAGCAACTCTAAGTGGTACTGAACTGTCTATATTTATAAATGGTCAAATGCACCAACAATAAATCATAAATAATGTTGCTGAATATGTCTTAATTTGTGTTTCCATAAGTGAGATTTCCAAAAGGGAGCAATTGTGCAAAAGTAAAGTTAAATTATTTTTCAGTTTGTACCATGGAGACATCTCCAGAACTAAGAAATGAAACCAGTGTGTGAGTGCCAAACCCTGCAGTTCCTTAAATGGCCACTAGAGGAAGACCCCGACAGCGAGACTCGCATGGTAAAATGCCCAACTGTACAGCAGACCACAGACATGTTCACAGCATGCTACAAAATATGGTTTTGCTCACCAACAGTCAACTGTCATCCTATCATGGTTAGTTAAACTGCAATATTTAATCTGTATTTTGCTTAGCGCTAATTAGCACTGTATCTAAATAACAAAGCTCACTACTGTTAGCCATTAAGTGTTAACAAACAAACAAAAAATCCCCTGAAAGCAGGAACGCACATCTGTGACAGCTTTATACAAGCAACACCAAACCACTTGTAACTTTATAGATAACAAAGATTAGAATTTTACCCCTTATCTTTGTTATCTCTACCATGGGCATAGCTATCTGACTATGAAGGGCCTGTGTAGAGGTGCTGTGTTTTTAAAAACACGAGATACTCGAATGTTCTCCGTGGCAAATATTGCACAATAACTAGAGTCTTCTGAGAAAAAAAGAAAAAAAAAGAAGAGTGCACAGAGCTCATGTTTGCCAGTGCATCTTTTAGTCGTTCACTTTGTGTGTGTGTGTGTGTGTGTGTGTGTGTGTAAGTGTATTATGGTTCCAAATTGATTTCTCTCTTGCCTCGATAGTTAATGCAGGGTTTAGATGCCCTGAGGATTCTGGGAGTGGTCGAGCCCATGTCCAGTTCTGTCAGGGTGAGCTCATTCATGAAGTAAGGCAACTGAAAGACACAAGCATACAATTTGGCTGAAGATACTCTCCGAGTATACTTAGTAAGCAATAACAAAACAACAAACAAAAAACCTTGACTACAGCAGATATAGACGTTAGTGTATCATTTTTCAAAATCTAAATCAGTATCAAAATATTTTTCATGAAGTGAAATAGGTTTTGCCTGGGGGGACAGGATTAGAGTGAAACTGAAGGGCCGAGCAGTTTCTTCTACTGCATTAAACTGCATGTGGCGCTGTAGAGGGGGGTCAGGATCGAGATGGCTGGGAGGGGGTCTCCAACTTCTGTTTTGATTTCGACATATTCACACAAGCCAGTTTGCTGCATGGTGCAGCTGCAAGTTGTGGTTAGAGTGGGCGTCTAGTTCACGGAAGACGCTAGCCGGTAAACAACAATTGAACTTTCAAAATATGTGTGGATGGATGTTTGGATGGATGGTTGGAGGCGGGGAGGGTTTGAAAAAAATACAAAACAAAAACATGACTCGCAAAATATACAGAGGAGGCCCGCCCAATAAAGTCTACATGTGCAAAATGCTGTTTAAGGGATAGAATAAATGATGCAGTGCCTCTTTCTCTCTCCCTCTCCTTGTAAACCCGGTATGGAGCTTCTGCACTGCGTCATACACACACACTGACATTTGGAGTTTGTTTGTCTCTTCTCTGTGTGTGGTCAGACACCTGTTATCAACAGGAAGCTGATCATGACTCCTTTTTCTCTTGTATGCCTGTCTTGGTCCTAAAGGGAAAAGGTTATGTGCTTTGTTCCACACACCCGTATCTTGCTGAGCTTCATCTGAATCTTCTTGGAGACCTGTTCAATCCAATAGGGCTCAGTCAGGAAGTCCCAGAAGATCCTGCCTACAGTGGCATTCACCCAGGCAACCGAATCGTCCTCTTCTCCGTCGGGCTGCACCTGAGCCGATGTGGTGCTCTGAAGCTTAAAGACAGAGCAGATGAGTTACTGTAAACACCACATAAACCTTTTATCCCAAAAGGGATTCCAAAATATCACCCAATCCCCTAACAACACAACATATTGTGCCCCTCTTATTAGGAATACAAATAACTTTATTGATCTCAAAGGGAAATTCCTATGGGTGCAATGTTGCAAGGATATGTGCAAATGTAAAATGTATTATTATATGTCACAAAATGATATTTTTATTGCGTATAGTCACTGTTTAGTCCAACGAGGTTACACCGCAAATGAGACAACACCTCAAAAAGGAAATTAGAGAGAAATGTGTTACGAGTATGAATGTGAAATGAGTATGTGCTACCTTCTTATCAGCTCCAGGGCTGCTCTGTGGACTCTGAAGAACAGGGCTGGCAGCTGTAGGGCTGACTGCAGACTCTTTAGGCATTAAGGAACCCATGTAGACACTGTAGTCCAGCAGAGGCTTGGTTTTGGCACTGCCCACTGTTGTGGAAGAGACTGATGAGTCTTTTGACTTGGTCTGAGATGTCAGGGCTTCATCCAGACTGCTGCGGCTGCTGTTGCGACTGTGACAGCTCAAAGCTGTGGGCCACAGCAAAAGTAACAAAGAGTTGATGAATTTCTGCTATAAGAGCATAACTATATTGTAAGAATAAATGACTTTCGGCCCTTTTAGCCCTTACTCACCCTTCTTAATTCCTACAACACTGGAACTTTTCTTCAAGCCCACCTTTAGCTTAGAGGCTGACAAAAACCGCTGGAACCACTCCTCCTTATCCCTGCCAGTCCTTCCAAATAGGTAGAGAGTCAGAATGGAAGAAGATGATGATGATGATCTCCGCTCTTGGAAATCTCCCGTTCCCTCTCCTCTCTCCCGTGTGCCCTCACTGGCCTCCATTCTTTCACCTTCTGCCTTTGACATGAAGTCATCCTGCCTGCCAAGTTCAATGCAGATAGGGTATTTTTTGTTCCAGACTCGCTTCCTGGCGAGACCCTGAGGCACGAGATACACCTGAGGGAAGAGTTTGGTTAAAAAAAAAAAAAAAAAAAAAAAAAAGATAATAGCCAAACTAAAAAGTTTAATTTCTTTAAATTTCTTTTAATAACAATTTCAAAATTTATAAAAGACTTATGATACATTAAAAAAGTTAAGCTGGAAGAATGTATAAATTCTGTTCTAATGTATGCATGTAACTACTTACTTTGCTGTATGTAAGATCATAAATCTTCTGACTGATGTAGTTAACATCAGGTTTTGGTTCATTGTGTGAGGCACGGCGGGCGATGTTGTGGTTGGGTTTAGACAGTCGAATGATGGATCCCTCCAATCGGACATACACGGACTGCGTCAGTGTGGCATGATACGTCTCTGGGTCATAGTTCTGTATCTCATTCATCCAACCCTGCAAAGATATACTGATTTTACGTGGAGTTGATTATATTTAAGGACTGTGTTGCAAAATAGTTTTACCAGAAAAGCTATTGCTATCCTCACACACTGTATATTCTTTCCAGAATTCAAACATGAAGAAAAACTTTTTTGGAAGAGCCACAAACAAGGAGACAAAATCGATCACTGTACCTGGAAAATGGAGTAAACTCTACACTTATGTAACATATTTCTACAGTGATTGAAAAGGTTACCCAAGTATCTCCATGAACCATGTGTCCTAACCACCATCTTTTCAACTGAAAATACAAACGGCTTGTTGTATTCACTTTCTGTGGCGGGTTTTTAAATTGATCTGGATATAGTTCTCCTAGGATCCTGCTCTAAGTTTATTTGCTGCTTTTTCACTTTGTTGTCAAGAAGAAAAAATGATTTTAAATCGCACAGCTGCTGTAACTATGTACAAATCTTTCCCGAATGAAAGAAAATATGTTGATAAATGTAGATTATGTGATTTGAAGTTTGTCTGAAACAAGCCATGTTGCCTCCTCTCTGTTGAAAACGTTTCACTGACCTTATAGATATCTGGTTCCTTAATGTCCAACTTGGTCATATTGAGCAGCTTTCCATGCTGTCTAGGTCCCATGTTGTTCCTTCCAGAACGTTTTGGTCCTGCCAGCCACACAAAACCAATGGCTAAAAGGAATCCCAGCTCAATCCCAAGCAGCACTCCTCCAATATAACTAGGCAGAGGCAATATAAAACACCCATAGAGGAGTACAGTAAGGATGATGAGAGTATAGTATGGAACACTAGGTAGGGGCTCAATATATTCAGATTCATCCTCGCTGCAGGGTTCAGTACTACCACTTAGTGGCACTTTAGTTAGACTACTGGTTCCAGTATTATCAGTTTTATCAACACCATCACCTTCTGTGTCTGTAAAAGTCTCAAATTCCTCATTGGACAGAATGCAATAGTCCTCTTCTGCCTGCTTCGCAAGAGCAGACATGTAAAGCAAAGATGATTTGCTGGGACTTTTAGTGGCAAAGGCAGTGCTCAGCGGGGATTCTGCTGAAGCAGAGGCCTGTCTGCTTGGGCTTTCACCCTCCCAGTCAGTTCCTTCTTCCTCCTTAATGCAGTAATTATTGTTAGTCTCCATTTGACCATTGATAGAACCAAGACTTGACAGTTCTGTGGCACTGGCAGAAAGTACCTTGGGCCGGTAAATGCTGCTGCCAACTAAGTTGCCACTCTTTTCATCCATGATCTTACTCAGCAGCTGAAGCGGTTCAGAAATTGCCTCCGATAGACGACGCTTGGTGTCTTCGATTCGTGCCTCCACTTCTGAGACTTTGAAGAAGCTGCGATTATCTGGTGATGTCAACGGTGAGGAGGGGGCAGTTTTAGAATCACTAGCTGATGACATGGCAGCAGATGATAACCGGGACTGAAATTGCTTAAAGAGTTGCAGGTTAAGGCGGGATTCTGGAAGACGGTAGGATGCTGACGAAGAGGACGAATCCTGGGATGTGTCTGAAGACAAAGATTTAACGAGAGTCTTCATGAGATGCCTGTGCCTTACTGATGGTGCGGGAATAGAGGAAACCCCATCACGTGACTCGGCATCAGAGGAGATGGACTTCGCTAGGCTTAGAAAAGGTTTGTCACTGGAGGGAAAGCTCAAAGATTTTGTAGGAGAGGAGTTTGAAGTTGAGGTTGAAGACAGAGTCTGAGTGGTAGAATTGATAGTGTGATGTCTTGAAGGGGAAGAAAGTCTGGATGTTTCAGGAATAACACCAGCTCCAGCTGCAGAGGCTGATGGCACCCCGTCAAACATCTCCTCACTTGCTTCTAAGGCTGTCACGATATCTGAGTCATAAATGGCAGCTGAGGGAGTGGAGACAGTTGTACAGTATAGCTCTTCTTCCTCCTCCTCTTCCTCCTTCCCAAGGGCTGAGAAGTGGATGGTAATGTTCTCCTTTGACAGAGGCCGCTGGACATGGAGCCTGGGTGTGAAGGCAGGTGGCTGTTTATCCGTGGAGTGAGTACTCTCTCCATGGCCAGGATGCTGGCTGGTCATCTCAATACTCCCACTGAAAAGAAGGAAAAGAGATTTCACTACACTACAGCAGGAACGGTCAGTCCATTAAACAATTAATAATAGTAATAAATGGAAAAATGTTGGAAATTTTTCCAAGATAAATCAGCAAAGATGGTCTTGATATAAACGCTCATTAAGTATCAAGCTGTTTTAGCTCTTCTTTCTTTAAGCACAGCTTCTTTAATTTGATTGACACTTAAACTCATAAACACAAGGCTTAAAAAGTGGGTGGAGAATCCATGCTTACAGTCAGAGCTGTCTGCATGAGATGACCATATTAAAGATATGCAATATGAGAATACAAATCTTCAAATCCATGCGAAAGCTATTTAAAAGGGCATGCACAAACATAGGGGGTATTATTCCACAGTAGGAAGTCAGTAAGGGAGCACTTCCTTGTCAGTGCATCAGCAAATCCCACTGAGTAGTCTGAACACCAGCACAGATGGGGACTAAGAGCTGGGAGACTATGTGAACAACCAGTCAGTCCTGATCAAGCTTCTTGCGATCAGCATCGGAAGCATAGATATAGAAAATGTGCGTCTATATCTATTACTGCGTGGGTGCTCAAAGAAAAAGGAAAGAAAGAAAAGGTGTTTTACGGCTCAATCAGATTTGTTATGTCAGACTTAAGAGGCAATCAGGCATCTTAAATTACCACCAAAACACATTTAGTGATTAGAACCCGACGTCTGACGCATTACCTGCTACCACTAACACTTCTTTCAAATACTTAGCAAATGACTCAGCAAAAATCAAGCAGCATCCTTAGAAGTAATCACTGCCAAAGTCTGATAGACTGAAGAAGCTTTTCCAAACATGACTGACATTTTTAATAAAATATTCAATTTTATTAATACAGCGCCAAATCACAACAACAGTCGCCTCAAGGCGCTTTATATTGTAAGGTAGACACTACAATAATACATACAGAGAAAAACCTAACAATCAAATGACCCCCTATGAGCAAGCACTTTGGCGACAGTGGGAAGAAAAAACTCCCTTTTAACAGGAAGAAATCTCCGGCCGAACCAAGCTCAGGGAGGGGCGGGGCCATCTGCTGTGACCGGATGGGGAGAGAGAAGGAAGACAGAATAAAAGGCATGCTGTGGAAGAGAGCCATAACACAGGACTTCAAATTGACCCTATTTGGCTTTTTCTTATTTTCATATGCACCATTGTAATGGTGGTTGCTCATATCAAACAGTTTCAAATAATGAAGTCAGGGTATGTACAAGTAATCCTTTTGGACAAAAGGTTTATGCTTCGGAGTCTTTTCTTCCCTACTTTTAAACCTGCATGATATCCTATCCCTAATATCCCGAATCTGACTTTTGTAGACTTACAGGTTTGGTCTCCACCCATCGACTGTTCTAAACCTCCGTTTGTAAGGGCTAACCAATAAGAAGAAAGCTCATTTGAAGGCAGATGAGTCAAAATGGCTAATTTATGAGAGTAAATGAAACAAGGGTCTATACCAAGACTTCATATCTGAATGACCAAATTACCACTACCACCAATTCAGCCCTGAGATCCTCGCAGTTTTGCCTGTACTGGATAGAGAAAGCAGTGAAAATAGACAGGAAAGTGGGGAGAGAAGGGGAAGACACATAGCAAAGGGCCTTGGATCAGACTTGAACCCAGGCTGCTGCAATGTGGCATATGGTCAAAAGCTCTCAAAGAAGGTGGAAACTCAGGGGAGGAGGGTCGTGTCCATCAAAGGACAGCTGGTGTTGAAACAGTGTTTTGATATGTAACCGAATACGAATAGGTGAAACGATATTGGAGCTTACTTTGCTGGATTTTATATAGAATTTCTTTTCTTTTTTTTTCTAAAATGACCTTCTGAATACATGATCGGAATAAACTGAACAAAAACAAACAAGTATATGCAACTGCAGCATTGTACTGCCTTGCTACCAAATTGCCTACCAAGGGAAATTACCAGTTTAAGTGTATTTGTCCTTGGAAGTTTCAGGATGGCAGCGTTATCGAAGTCATGGATCAATTTTCAGGTTTCCATATGTCAGAACTTACGGATTTAGGCCTAGTGTAACATAAAACAAGGTTGTTATAGTAAAAAGAATCCACTGTAGAGATGTTTCTTTTTATTACCAACACACTTCCTTGTTGCTATTCAACACTTTGTATGTGGCTTATGATAAAAGTCAAATGACAACACTGACACACAATTTGCAATTACTAACACTGTAACTAATGATTAAAAGTTGATACAGTGACTTGTCAGTCTAACTGCTGGCTCTTTGCTTACATCCTCTGGTAGTCAAAATAGAATTATGGTAATATCCTGTTGACATTTGGCACTGGCGTCCTTGTGCTTTGTCTGGATGACAGAGGTGGAATGAATGTTGGCTAACTCATTTACAGGCTCAACTTGACCACTCATTGTCACATGGGTCACGAGTGAGCTTGTTACCCAGTCAGGCAGTCTGCCAGCCACCTCTGCCCCCAGTTAGACAGCCTTCAGTCAGCAGCAACACAATGAGGCCATTTCAGTGGACTGCCAGCTGGACATGAATTTCATTTTACCATACAAGACTAAGGACCTGGAAGTTTTTGCCAGCAACACATTAGGATTATTGATAGTGGGTAACTATGTACTTGTTTGGGTCAGATTTGAAAGCTGGTTCTATCTCCTAATCGAGCACTATGGAAATGTAACAAACAAACAGCTAAAAAAAAAAAAAAAAAAAAAAAAAAAAAGTCGGCATGTGCTGTATATTTACATATTTATGATTGGCCTGTCCATCAGAGGCTATATCTGTACACGCAAACCATGGAGATTCCTGTTTGTCTTGTGTCTCCAGAGCTTTTCCTTGAGCCAATGTCCAGACTTGGTGGACAGTGAAGAATGAATAATGCCACTGATACTGATAAAGCTAATCGGTGAAGCAAGCCAGCCTCATTAACCCTCATGTTTTGCACTCATTAGGGACATGTTCACAGCTCACTTCTTTGTAAAACAAGCATACACTGGCAAGGAGAAAAGCTCCACAGAGCTATTGCATGCACTGAATGGCTATTCATAGCCTTGCTTGTTTAGTGTTGTTAAAATGAACTGGAGAAAAATGACGTCGCCTTAGTTCCTGTGCTGTAGCTTCATTCATATAATACCATACAAAAATCTGTACCAATAAAGGAAAACAAATCACGCTAACATGAAAATAGACACACAAAAATACATACAATAAAAATAAGATTAGTTTATTTAAGATTATTTATGGAAAAAAATATCACACAGTACTGACTATAATACTGAGAGGCAACTGACTGTAGTTTATAATCCTTGCCATAATCTTAACTATTAGTGTAATTTGTCTTATTTATTTGGATGCTGCAACATCTGACAGCAACAAGGAAACTATAATCAGAAATCAGTTAACCATAAAAAAAGGGTACAAACAACTACTGTTTTTATACAGTTTTTGGAAAACTGACAAAAAGATGTGGATAAGTGCTGTGTTTATTCTATCAAGAACTAACATTAAACTGACTGGTGAACTGAGTAAAATAAAGACAAGTAAAAAGGGTGATGTTGTGTCAGGCAGACCTAACTGATACAGTGTGGACAATGAGCTGAAGAAAGTGAAATTATGGTGAATGAATATATTTTATAAGGGAATATAAACAAGCGCAGTTAAAACTCTGAGGGCTGCTATCAGACTACCTGACTTCTGACCACTGAGTTCAATTAAAGTTCACAACCAGAACCAGAAATTTCACAATGTCAAAATAATAAATGTGGGAAGTCCCCAAGTGAAGCTGTAAATGCAGTCACATGATGGAAAAAAATTGTTGCCATAAAATCTTTCTTCTTCTTTTTTGGGGTTAAATGGCATAATTAATTCATCAATGATCCAACATGAGGGCTATAAAAGCGAGAATATGCCTTTCAACATTATTTATACGCCATCATGCTTGAGGAACTTTAGTTCTCTTAATGGGGACAGTTATCATTGTAGCATGACTCAGTGTGTCCAAGCACAGGACCGCCTCCAACATGACCTCACCAAAAACTTCAAATCACGCTTCATCAGCATGTCTGGAACTGCTAATGTGACTGTAAGGAAGTGGAGAAAAGCCTCCCTGGTACATGTCATGTGTCACTTACTTCACCTCTTTCTTACAACACATTCACAGTTCGATTTGCTAATTTGTTAGAACCACAGTCTTATGAGTATATCAGCTTTAGAATTTATTTTACAGCTAATAATTTAATACACCAACTTCTGGGTTTCCAGAAAGAAAAAGACTGTCCAACGTAAAGTATTACCCAGGTGAATCCAGAACAAAAGAAGTCATACTTGGCACTCGGGGAACAAAAATTATATTTCAACCAATATATACGTATTATAATCTTGTGAAGTGTGATTATTCC
The DNA here is from genome assembly GCF_036321145.2 of Pelmatolapia mariae. NCBI lineage: Eukaryota > Metazoa > Chordata > Actinopteri > Cichliformes > Cichlidae > Pelmatolapia > Pelmatolapia mariae. Next base: position 39,146,527 of record NC_086232.1, read on the forward strand.
AAATAAAGATCAGCCAAAACAGAAGCAAAGGAAGTATAAAACCTTTTTAATGCCAAACACCCACTGTTTAAAGGTCACAGTGGATACCAACACAGTGGAAAACACTGGCTTATGGGTCTTCAAGTGCCTTAGCTCTGTGTTCTTTCTAATGGCCAAAAGAAGTCTGTGGGAAAAATGACCTTCTGTTACCTCGCTTTATGGCCTCAGTAAACTTTCATGATGAGTTTATGACCTCAGCTGATAGTTTTAAGTCTTACTGCGAACAACCTGACGTTACATTATAGTGACTATTAGGATCCACAAGAACAATAAAGCAGGATATGCTTTAGGGCAGTCCTACAAATGTGCAATGTCTCTTGATCAGCTCTACTTCTTACAAAACTAAACAATGTTTAATGACGTAGACTGTACAGAGACATAGCCACTAAAACATTACAGCATAAAAATAATAAAATAATAAATTAATAAAACTGACTAGTAAAATGTACAAGTATACAGAATTCTGTAGCTTTAGTGTGCTGCACAAAATCTGATTATTGTTCTCACTTCTACACACTGCAGGGTGTTTGTGTTTGTTGCAACGTCACCTTCACCCTATTTTTCAATGTGAATAAATAAATATTTAGCAAACAACAAACCATCAAGGAATGACTTGTGCATGAGTGACTAGGTTTTGAATTTTGACCTAAAGTTCCCTTTTTTCATTTTTCACATTTCAGTCACTTCTTTAATTATGTGCCTGACACCCAAAATATGGTGGAAACACTCGTGACCCTCATGTTTTCTTCCCCCCTGATGATCAGTATGATCCGGCACATGATGGACATCATTTTCTCAAACAATGTTTTCCCAAGACATGGTCAACTGTTCACTTTTCTCAAAACCACTAATTTGTAACTGAGTTATAATTAATCAACGTAAATCGAACATTTATGTAAATTGCTTCTATGGTATATGAGAAAAAAAAAACAAGACTGAAAATGATTTTTCTGAGCATTTGAGCCTAAAATAATCTTAAATTGGGCTAACAGCATTTCCACTGATTGCAGCTCAGTAACTTCACTACAAGAGTATTTTTGCAAGTCACCGTGCCTGATGCTCTCTGCCAGAACAGCACCACAAGCCAACCCCCTCAGAGAATCTCAAATGTCATGCTCCACTGTTTCAGATAATCAGCAGCATTTAGATGACGCTTGCTAAGGGATGGAGATGAAACTACAACGGCAAAACACACCAGTAGGAGGCATAATGAAATCCCAGAACACTTTCAAGTTGCCAGGGAAGGGATTAGAAGTAGTCCCGCTTTAAATCCAGCTGTTTATTTGCAGAGTTAATAGCTTTCCCAGTGCCGACACTCACGGCTAAGGAAAGTGTCACACCCCATAAACACTAATGTCAACATTGCAGAAACAATAAGTAATGGGTACAGACATCTAATAGCTGCACACACATTTTATGCCTAATTTTTTGTGGCAGATAATAAAAACTAATGTTGAAATGGGAGAAATGACTCAACTCATTTCTAGAGAATGGCTCCCTGTACCTCTATAAGCCTTCTCTCACCACAGCAATATGTGAAGGTGCAAGTCTGCTCAATAACTTGCCTTTACGGTTCTGATTCTTGTGCCCTGATTTTGTACATATTTCCACAGACAGAGAAGAGAAGAACAAAGCAGAAGAGCACACATAAAGCAGAGTAGTATGGCACTGATGTGGCTCAAGTTAAAACAAAAGCTTTCTGAATATTGCAGTGTGAGTATAACAATAGAAGACTACTGAGGCACCGTGTCTTCTGCTAAGATCATACCTCATGTTTCTTAGACCAAATATGTAGAAAAATCAGTTTAATCTTCATCAGCCTTCAACAAACACACAATGAGACAGAATCAAATACCAGCCCCAACACATCTGGCATGGTATATAAGTCATAGATGGCACTAAAAAAAATAATAAATACTGGTCGAAGCAAGTGGTACCCCTAGGCCTCCAGGGCTGGTGTTCTGCAGGTTTTAGATGTGTGTTTGATCCAGCACAGCTGATTTAAATGGCTAAATTACCTCCTCAACATGTCTTGAAGTTCCCCAGAGGTCTGGTAATGAACCAATCATTTGATGCTGACCCAGGGTGGTATCTAAAACCTGCAGGACACTGGCCCTTGAGGCCTGGAGTTCCCCACCCCTGACCAAAGGTATCAATTACAAAATCCTAAGTGACTTCCTTCTTCTTTATCGCATTCAAAAGATTTTAAGGAAACTTGACCTCTGACCTTGACGTCTCTGAGATTCGAACTTGTCTGATATTTTTAGTAGACGCAGCTATGGCGTCAATTTGAAAGTCCTAAGTCACTTCATTCTCGAGCTCTCCCATTCGCAAACCTTGGTTTTCATGCTGCCCGCCCACTTGGCACAGTGTTATCAACACTCCGTCAGCCTTTTATGGGTCAGGGGTAAAAAAGCAGAAGCCACCCACGAGTCAAAATAGTACAAGTAACAAATACTGAAGGATCATTATAAATTCAAGAGAAAAGAAAAACATGCCAAATTTATAACATTGCATTAGCATATATAAAACAGTAGCCCAGCAAATCCACATTGACATATCAAAAGTTTTAAACTTTAGCCGATGAAAGAAAAAGGCAGAAAGTCTACCTCGCCGCTCTGTCCTGGAAACTCATCAGTGATCAGCGACATTACAATCCAAAATGTTTCAGTTGGAGAAACCTGTTACATGGTTCGGTGTCACTTCTAGAGTGACTGCTTTAAAAGAGTTTGGGGTCCCATGATTAGCTTGATTGTAATGTATAAGAAATGCATTTCTTATACATTACACTCATCAACAAATACACGTAGATTACTTAATTTGATAGACTACTCATACAGTAAAAACCTTGAAACTACAATATTTTCTTTAGATGCAGAAAAAGCGTTTGACAGAGTTAACTGGAAATTTCTATTTACAACTTTACACAAATTTGGTTTTGGATCTTCTTTCATCAACTGGTTAAAAATATTATATAATTCCCCAACAGCTTGTGTCAGAACAAATGACCAGACATCCTCCAGCTTCTGTCTCCTGAGGGGCACCAGGCAGGGATGCCCACTCTCCCCTTCACTGTTTGCAATTTTTATTGAACCACTAGCAGCAGCAATTAGACAGAATTCAGTAATTAAGGGCATAAAATGCAAGAACGTGGAACATAAAATCAGCCTTTATGCGGATGATGTGCTACTCTTTCTCCAAAATTCACAAACCAATATCTCTGGGGTGATTGAATTGATAAACTCTTTTGCAAGAATATCAGATTACTCAATTAACTGGTCAAAATCTACAGTCCTTCCGATTAATTGCTCCTTCCATAATTCCTCTTCTACTCCACTGCAATCGGGAAATATAAAATATTTAGGTATTAATGTTTCTCCCAAGGTTGCAGATCTAACTAAATTAAACTATATCCCACTTTTAAAGAAAGTAGAAGGCGATCTGGCTAGGTGGAAATGTCTACCCATATCACTCGTGGGAAGGGTTGCCGCTATAAAAATGATGGTCTTACCAAAAATAAATTATTTATTCTCAATGATCCCAACTAAACCGCCACAAGATTGGTTCAGATCTCTAGATTCATACATGTCCAAATTCCTTTGGAAAAATAAGCCCCCACGTATAAGCTTAAAAACACTACAAAAGACCAAGGATAAAGGAGGATTAGAACTACCTTACTTTCAGCACTACTTCTTAGCCAACAGGCTCCAATTTATCTCAGGATGGCTAAAACATACCCTCTTAGATGAACCTTGGCTAGATGTAGAACAAGCACTTTGCAATAATCTAGAGATTTCAGATCTACCATTTATCAGCTCAAACATTCAACGACATGAATGCTTCAAAAGCGTCAACATTAGCTCCTCTCTGACAGCATGGTGGGAGTTTCTGAAGTTGACAGAGTCTTCATTAATCCCATGCAAACGTACACCTATCTGGAACAACCCTGACATATTACAAAACAATAATATGATAAACTTTTCAGATTGGAGTGGTAAAGGAATCAAATATTTAGAACATATACTAGAAGGAACAGAATTTATTCCATTTGACAGACTAGTTACACAATATGGGATCAACAAGAAAAGATTTTTAGAATATCAACAAATTAAATCCATAGTAAAAAAGAAATTTAAACCGGGTCAAGTTGAACTACAAACACCACCAAGTGTGGTTCAATTTCTTACTCTTAAAACCCCCAAATTACTATCCAAAATATACAGAATGCTTTCTAAAATAGATGAATCAATATCACTTCCTATTGCAAAATGGGAAGCGGATTTATCAGTTAACTTAGACCAAAATTTCTGGTCTCAGATTTGCTTAAAAACCTTTCATCTAATTAGAAATCCCAGTCTTCAATTAATTCAATACAAAATACTACATAGAGTGCACTATACAGGTCATCGGATGTTCAAGATGGGCTTTACGTCTACCAACAACTGCTCACACTGCCAAACCAATTCACCGGACAATTATATCCACGCTCTTTGGTTCTGTCCACCAGTTCAGAAGTTTTGGCGTGAGATATGTGAAGACTTGTCGAAGTGTCTGAAATGTAACATTCCAACTTCTCCTTTAGTGTGTTTGTTGGGCAGCTTAGATAATGTCACTTCAGAAAAGAATATAGCCCACATGGTTTTCACTGCCCTATGCATAGCCAAGAAAACAGTCCTCATGAACTGGAAAAATAAAAATAATCTTAATTCTAACCAGTATAGAAATTATCTATTAGATTACATTAGTCTTGATACAGCCTCTGCCACCACATCAGATCAATTGCTCTGGGCTCCTTTGATCAGCTCCATCACCTAGCGGGGGTGGGGGGTCATAGTTTGGTCCCACCTTCACTGTTGTGATTGGTGTGGGGGTAGGGACAGGCTTAGGGCGTCGGGGGGTTCCCCAGGAGCATCTTCCTTGGGGGGCTCAACCCGGGGTAGCGGTCATGGCCAATTAAGGGCTCTGTTGGCTCTTAGGTGACGGTTTCCTCGTGGCTGCGTGCAGCGGGGCTAGGGGAGGGTCTGTGCTGACGGACGTGGGTTACTGACCTGGTAGCCTGGCTGCCCCTGGGTGGGTCCGGGACGGGCGTGAGGTTCTGGGAGCGCTCCGTCTCTGGGCTGGGGCCCTGGCCGGGCCTCGGGGGCTCGGGTCCTGGTTGGTGTGTTGCTGGGGTTGTGGGCGGGTGGGTATATGGGGGCCCAGTCCTGGCGCAGGGCGCCACCGGTGCATCGAGCCACCTGGGGGACTCTTCAACTGGTGGGGGAGGTTATCACATCTTGCAGGAGCTTTCCTCTCCTCAGGAATTCTCTCTGCAGGAGGGGGAGATATAGGAGAGGTGGAGGAAGATCTCAGCCTGGGCGTCTATTGTCTTGTGTAGTCTGAAAGATGAGTGGATGATGGGGTGGGTGCAGTTTTCTCTGTAGTGGGGTCAGGTGGGCTGTCCCGGGCTCTGTAGGGCCGGGCGGCGCTGCTGCACTGGGCCCTGGTCCGGATGGGCCTGGGCCCCCTTTCCCTGGCGGGTTGCAGAGCATGGGGGTGCCTACTGGGGTCAGCGGGGGAGCTGGCCCCAGGGAGGGGTCACTTGCCCCTCCCTTTCTTCCTTCCCCATCTCCAGCTGCCTCCCTCTTCCCGCTCCACCACAATCACCCACACATGCAGGGCCTTGGGGTAGGGGTGTGTCACCAGGGTGCAGAGGAGGCATCCCCCCCCTCTGTCCCCTTCTGGCTGCCTCTGCCTCAATTTTATCTCACAACTTAGACATTCACATTACTCACACTCTCATAACACATACATATAGGATCTTGGGGGTGGGCTCACAACACGGACTCCAAATTACCATCAGGGTGTACACCTCACCCCTGGCGTCGTTGCCCACCTCTCAATTTTAAATACACGTAGACATTGAGGGCTATCAGGAGGGGCTATGCGCTTACCTGCTGCTCTCTGGCAGGTAGCTCCATGCCCTCCTGGGTTTTAATTGCACCTTAGAACACATATACATCAACACTACATATGAGCGGGTAGAGGGAGGTTTGGAGTCTTCTCACACCCCCGGTCTCTGCGGCCTGCTGGAGCGGGGGGGCTAGGAGGAGGAGTTGGCCGTCCGACTGGGGTCTGGTGTGTGGGGCCTCCCTGCTGCTGCGGAGTCGGGGCAGTCTGCTTCTCCCCACTGCAGGGAAAAGGGTAACACCACCTGGGTCTGGGTGCAGTTTCCCCCTCCAGGGGCAAGGGTACCTAGACCCGGTTCTTAGAGTACGCTTGGGGAGTGTGATTGTGTGTACAGCGTCTCTTTATGTCTGTCTCCACGTTGGTTGAGTGTGGAGTAATTGCCTATGAGAGCATGAGGGTGGGAATGGATGTTTGTATTTGAGTGTGCCTGTATGTCTGTGTCTATATGTCAGGTTGGGTATCAGACGCCACCTCTCTGGGGACATCTCAGGCCCTCCAAGGTTTGGAGGCCTATCTCCCCCCACCACTTCCCCTGCCGGTGGCAGACGCCCTCAGACATCGATGCGTTGGTGGTTCTTTGTGTCCGGGGGTGGGCGTCCGGGTACACACCGGCTCACTCCTTGGTGGCTGCTTATCGGGGCCTGGAACCTGGGGCTCGCTCGGGCCACTTCGGGGGTGGGGTGCCCTCGGCCTCTCGGCCTGGGGCTCGGTCACTCAGGCACAGCTGGCTGCCGGCGGAGCTCACGGGCACGTCACTGCAACCCCCCCTGGCTTCTGCTCCGCGGCTGCTGAGTGACCCCTCATCTGGGACTCTCCTCAGCTCTTTCTGGGACAGTGGCGCGGCTGCCCCTCTGTTGGTCTTCCTTGGTCTCTTGTGTTCTGGGGGCCTCTGGATGTCTGGAGTATTGATCTCCTCCATACCTGCTTCATGCCCTGGAGGATGGGACTGTGGTCCCCCACACCCCCTAGCAGATCATTACATTAAGGAACCTTTTAAATACAAGCGCGCTCATGCTCACAGGTGTACACACAGGTGATCACACACACAAACTACACCCTTTTTGGCTCCTACCTCAAAGCACACTGTGCGCTGTCGATCTTACGTGCTGCACAATAATGTTTAATATTAAGTATTTAGCGTTATATTCCCATATATCATTGTGATGTTGTTTATTCTATTACTCTCGTTTTCTTCTGCTTGTTTTCTTTTTTCTTTCCCAACAGGTGATCCAGGTGATCGATATATGTATTTTTTGTCTGCTTATTTTGTTGGTTTTTGTTTTTTGCCCTTTATCCCCGTCCCTCTTCTTCGCTGTTTTTTTTTCTTCTTCCCCCTTTTCTTTTCCCCTGTCCCATATCTAGCAAGTAAAAAAAATAAAAAAATAAATAAAATAAAATAAACAATAAAAGGTAAATCAAATGGACCATTACGGCAAGGCTGGGATGGTCCATTTGGTAAAGTAAATCCGTTGGGCATCTTTCTTCGCCTTTAGACAATAATTCTGATGGCAAAAGAACCAAACGGGACAGGTTTACAAAAAAAAAAGAAAAAAAAAGAAAAAAAAGAAATGCATTTCTTCATTTTCTATGAATATTTGAGTGATTGAACAAAGGCTGAGATTTTACTCAATTTCTGACGCACAGACGGACAGCTGCAGAAACCACAGACAAATAACTGTTCTTATCTGTGGCTGTGCGGTCATGTCAACAAGCTGAAGGTTACATGGGTATCCACACTGGGCTTTAGGTTTAACTTTCAATGACAAAATTGACATAATTCGGACTCTTAAAGGACACCTAAATACTCACAGAAGCACATACTAAAACATTGGTGTGGGAGGATCGGGATGGACTGATTTATTAGCCAATGTTTACCTTGTTAACTGCCTCTGGCTTCCTGGCAAAGAAGACATTCATAAATGGCAGGGGCTGATAATTATGTGTTGCACCACATGAATCTCTCTGTAGCCTAGATCCAGTTTCATAACTCTTTATGACTGAATTGGTCTGCCCTCAAAGACAGTGTGATCAAGGGCTAAATGATTTTAAAGTGGGTCTATTCTCCTCATTTCCATCTCCATATTTGTATTTGAAATTTTCTTTTAGAGTAGCTTTGTATGATCACAAATTCAAAATGATTCTTCTTTAGATTCACCTTGGTATGGCTCCTCAGTTAATCTAAAACAAGACATTTTAGCTCCTTTTAGTCCAACTTTATTCAGCAAAGCATCTCGAACAGTGGGTGGGTGGGTGGGGTTTCTGTGCATGTCTACCTGAGATGCACTAATCAGGGACATGTGCTGTCACTGAATTCATACAGATTTGAGAGTAAAAACAAACTAATAAATCTTTAAAATGGTGCGTTTAGAGCACTCTAAAGCCTGAGCGCTTGGTTTCCACAAACACCTTTTTGTTTCAAAACATTGGCTTGTTTAATATGGGCAGGGTTTTACAAAAGTTATTTCTTTAAAATGAGGCCATCTTTGTTTCCAAAGCACAAAAGTGGGGCATGGGAATAACAACACAAACAGCAAAAATCTTACTCTAAACATCAACATGGAGTCATTCCAAGTGCTGGAGACAAACAATAGCAGCCCAACAAAACAGAAACTGTTCTGAAGAATGTTGAGGAACTGGTGCGACAGGCACGGACTGAAATGTTAGGCACTGGGATCACTGCAGGTACCAGCCCTCTCCGAGCACTCCTCGGCCAGCTAAAGCCACTGAAATCACACAACCAGCATAAAGTAATGAGAAAATACGATTATGCCATTGATATCTGAAGGTCAGTGTGCTCTTTTATCCTGCACAGTCGGGATAAACACAAACTACCAACAGTGATCATATTCAGCTCAGGCCTCACTCGTCACTGCTGTAAAACCAGTGATGAGCGAGGTTTCTTTAAATTCTAATGCTACAGTCGGAAAGGTGAACGAGCCTCACTCATTGGCCCCGATTAAAACCGAGAAATCAGTAGTGTGTGAAATATGACGTCCATAAATTATATCTGATTTCACCCTCTGCTAAACTCCCTCCAGGTGCAAAGTTTCTGTTCCATGATGGCACTTTATCAGAGAGTATGTGCAAAGCTTTGAAAATATATACCATATATACTATAAAGGTTAGTATGACTGTGGTTGTGATTACTACTCATGCAGTGTGCAATCATAATGCATGATGAAACTGAAGAGGCAAGTTTCTGATCACCAAAGTAAAAATATATTAACTACAGTTTTAATTTGGTTATTTATATATTCCGTCAGACACTTGGGAATTTACATAGCACATCTAAGTAACCCATTCACACAGAATATGCGTGCACATTAAGAGCTTTAGTCGTCTCACCATTAACCCAACATGCAAATCTGTAGAAACCACACATGTACAGGAAGAACACAAAGTTTGAAGCCTAAACCTTTTTTTCTGAGGCAGTATTGCTAAGCAGTGCACATTTCATGTTAATTTATCCTGCACACCTGTTCCACAGGACGTCAGGTTTAGACTGGCTAATAAAAGGGTCCCATTTAAACAGTTTGTTTTCTGATTATATTTTTAAGCAGGTAGAATCAAATGCTCAAAGGTCTAAGCTTTATAACGACAGTATAATAAAACTTCAGTATATAGCTTCAATATATAATACATCAGTTAAGCTGTGCACACAAGACTGCCAAGGTTTTAATATGTGAGTAACAACCTTTTATAACTACAGAAACAAGAAATTATTTAATACAATTAGGTACTAAGTACAACTAGCTTACATTTTCCCATCTTTCTTTGCAAATATGCAGGCATTTTTATGACAGTTGGCACTGGTTTCCAAATAGCCATGACGATTGCTCAATTATTGCACGCAATAGCTTGGTGTTATGGATCAATACAGTGAAAGAGCACGAAGACTCATGACGAGCATGTGATGGGCCGTCTATCGAGACTAGGAAGTAAAAAAAAAAAAAAAAAAAAAAAAAGAAAAGAGAAAAAGCCTGTTTTCAGCAACAAACAGAGAGAAAGGCAAAGAACAAGGCCAACAGCAGGTTTTCAGAGCACAGTGACCCCGGCGTTACACAACCACATCTACTCAGACAAAACACTATTTTCATGATTCACAAACAAAGCACTTCAAATCCAATTTATACTTGCTCCTATGTATTTCAAACCATGCCAGTTGTTCCCGCTAAATAATGCACTCCTCACTTAACTGCTTAAGCTCATCAACAAGCCCTCATTATTTTTGAATGAGCTTCTTGGCAGCAGCGGTGACAAAACGGTAACAGATCCGCCTCTCTGCTCCAGTCACAGAGACTCGTTCAGCTACAGCCCCAACTCCCAGGAGACATGTCACCTTTTATTCTTTCAGTGTAAACTAAACATTTGTGACCTACAGCACTTTAAGTAGTTTTAAAGCTTTTGCTGCTCTTAACCTTTTTTAGCTACTAAGCAATAACCCTGAAGCAGCGAGTCACACGGGCAGTTCTTCCTGTAAAAAGCGAGACACTGATAAGAGTATGAGGATTACTGTTTTATTGCTGAAGAGGAAAACCACATCATGTTTTGTGCAAATGCCGTTAAGGCAAAGGGCTCTTTTCATAAGACCCTGACCTAGTGCTTAGTTTCTGAGAAAACTGATTAAGTAATAATGGCATGGGTCTCCTCAGGATTCAGCACAAACTCTTGCCAAATGTCAACATAATATTTTAATTAATTTTCTGAAATGATGACTGAAAAACTCATAATTTCTCAGAGTTTAAGATCATTTTAAAGCTTAAAAAGCATCCCCCCCCCCCAAATCTGTAAACTGGGACTGTGGGTTTTGCCTGCTTCTGATTCCATCCACCACAACTGTAAAAGGCAGCTAATCTGTCTGCAGTAATTACATTTCATGCTACTCAATGCACTTCCATAACAGTGAGCTTCTGAGGCCCACGTGAGACATCAAACGTTGCTGAGAAGCCACTTCACAAGCCAATAAAAGATGAAACAAACTCTAAGGATTAGAGTGCAGATTGCACAGCGGCACATTTAATCAATAAAACACTAATGATTTTAAATGATTTCCAACATTTGATGCAATTAATAGAAAATGTAAAATAATGTGGTAAAAAAAGAAGAAAAATTCCCCTCTGAGCAGACACTTTAATTGTTGCCCACTTGCACAATGAACAGAAATAAAAACCTTAGCAAAAGTCGGGAATGCTGTAATCGTGTATTTTTCAGTGCTGGTCAAAGCAATAGGAATTAGGCAAAGCAAGTCCCAGCCAAACTGTAATGACAAAAGACCACATTGTGAAACTGTGAGAGCAGCTCATTGGAGACTGAAATAGCAAATGACTGCTTGAAACTGCAAAGGAGTGGCTTTAATCTTATGAAATAAAGCTGTGCTGCTCCTCTGGGCTGACATTAAAACTGTAAATAAATTCACAGATTCTCAGAAATCTCTCTGATTTTTGCTTTCATACAATCTGTTGCCTGCAGCTTTGTGAATTTGCCTCAGTTCCAAGAGAGAAATATTTTTAGAAAAGCTATATTTAAACACCTCCCCGCCCCCTACCTTGCCCGTGTCTCTCTCCTCTGGTAACAGAGGTGATTATTATGATGGCAACAGTGAACTGAGTGTTGAGTACGGTGCAAGCAGAGCACAAGTGAGGCAGAGCCTGAAATCACCGAAGCCTGATAGTGTGACACATTCTCCTGATGTCCCAGTAATGGCCATTATTCCAGTAAGGGAGCGGCACCTGTTTAAGGCGTCTGCTGGCACCTGCATCAAAGATGACGGAGCTTACAAAAGGTTCCTGGCTTTACTACAGGAAAGAGCTAAAGTTAATGCCAACATAGATTTAATTCTTAGGTAGTTTATCATTTTTTTTTAAAAGTATTAGGGCTACATTAAGAAAAAACTATTATCGATCACTTCAAGGATAAAGTCAAAATTTTGAGATTAAATTTGTAATTCTAATTCATTGTGGTGATGAGTATGTGGATGTTGAAAACATGATGCAGAAAGCCGACTCTGGTCAAAAAACAAACAAAAAAGAAAAACAAAAAAAACCCCCACACAAACTCAGAGGAGTGGATTCGGACAAAATGAAATGGCTAGCAGTGCACAGATGCAAGGTTATCAGTGGTTAAACCCTCATACGATAAAGAGGGTGTATTTTGTATCACAAGACGGCCAATCATTTTGTTTCACCAACTCATCAAAACAAGGCATTTTGCAGAGGGTATAGCAAATGTGGCAGTTTGTCTTGAAACAACAACGTAATCTCCACATTTCGACTTTTTTCCCCAGAATAATATTTACTTTTCTTTAACTTTGAATCTCAAAATTTTGACTTTATTCTCAAAATAATCAACATCATGTTTTTATGTTAATGTGGCCCTAATACTCTGTCGTACAGTATAGTTGCCCTGCCATGGAAACTACCATTATGTTCCTGATCAACATCACTCTTATCTACTGAAGTCTCAATGGACTTGTATAAAAATCAACAAATCACACCCCTATCAGGAATTCTTTAAGCTCAACAAAGCCTTGGAAATTGATCTGATAACAGAAAAAAAAAAAGTTGCCTGTAACAGCACACTCACATGTGACAATGGGCTCAGCTTATTGCCTTTTACATTGTTGTAAAGATTACAAACTATTAAAAATCTGGGCCACGGTTCATGGAGAAACACTTTCACGTTTCTTTTCATTTAAGTAGATAGCCTATCCCATTCATTTGCAAAATCTCTCTCTGTTTGTTTGTCGCCCAGCTCAACAACTGTTCTTCACTTTAAACTTGGCAGATGTATCAATGAGGGCAGTACTGAATGTGAGCTCTCGATGAGCGGTGTTTTGAATAAACATTGTTTTCCATTGGTTTGTAGGGGAACATACACACAGTCAGGCATGTTTGGTTATCTCTGAGAGGACACTTACTCATATTATTACAGTTTAAAGCTACTTGACTCCAACTTGAACTGTAGCAGGTAAATGCCAAACACATAATCTAACCATTCCTTGAATGTAAGTGACTTTAAAAACAAATTTTAAGACTCAAAAGAGGAAGTGAAAAGGAAACTGAGCTAAAAAGTTAAGTTAATGAGACATCATAATTCTAATGCATGGATAAAACTCACGCATGCATAAAATAGCTGGAGAAGTATGAACCCTTTTTTGTTTTTCAATCTGTGGTTTCCTTTAACAGAGGCCTTCATTCATTCATTGTTTAACTGAGAAAGCTGTAAATCACAATGAGAGAGTGTACCCCGTGTAAAACTGCCCCACATAGCCTAAGTACAATAATTTCATGTCAATATTTTGTCATGTTAACTCCCAATCATCTGTCTTCTTCAAGGCTTTGTAGGTACAAATGCTACCAATAAACTTCCTGCCACTTGGCAGCTGTCTTGGAGCACATCGGGGTAGTTATTTTGTGTATGATACATAAATTATCTTTAATTCTGGTGAGGGCCAGGACATAAACATGTATGAAGAAAAATCAATCACAAGCCAAACACAGAAAACCAAAACAAAAAAGGTTTGCTTACCTTTCCCCCCAAAAACCTTTTTTTCTTCCTAAAAGTTTATTTCATTTCATTCAGAGTCTGTTTCTTTTTTTTTTTTTTTTAACCTTTTTTAAAAATACAGTTTTATTTAAAAAAAAAAGTGTGTCTACATCTCAGCTGAAGAAAAATCTGATGTAAGAAAAATAAAAAACGAATATTCCTGATGTTCGAAAAATAGATTTGGTCTGCTGAGAACTTGGAAGACAAGAAAGTGACTCAAAGCTATGAACAGGTGTAGAGTCACCAGGGCGCAGGTACATATGAGCAGCACATGCTCTTTGTCTCACAGTGAAAAATGAATAAGTCAAACTCTATTAGAGGAACAACACTAAGGAGGTGATAAAGAAACACAGCCACTACCTGTTTTACTGCATTACAACAGCATCAGAACATGTTTGGCTCAGAAAGTAAAACATCCACAACACAAACTAGTTGGTGTGTGTTTTACCAGTCGGTACAGATTTCTGTTTGGGCATACATGTGGAAAAGGCTTCCATTTTGAACGGCTTTCATTCGGCAGTTTTATTTGTGACATGCTTTCTGAGACAGGAAATGAAAACGTGATCCAAATCAATGCTGCAGACACACTCAAACCCTAAGGGGTTTGAGTGTGTTAAGGCAGCTTTTACTTCTCCTTTGGTTGGCAAAATGACACCTTTCTCTCTGCATCCTTTCAACCACATCCTGTCCTTTAGTTTCAGCACTTTCAGCATGAATTCTTCCTACAGGTGCTGTCTGTGCCGCCGAGGTCTGAGCAGCTTTTAATGTGTTTGCTGACATATGCCAAATCAGGCTTAGGATACAAAGTACCTTACTTCATACCATGTAGGCTTCAAAAACAAACAAAAAACAAAACGCCACAGGTTGCGGCTCTGGATGCTTCTCTCATGTTTATGTTCAAATTTTTCTACATTTCTGCTATTCAGGCCACCGTTATTACTTATTCAGTAAGTCACTCATCCAAGTAATTTAGTGAAGAAGTCACTTGGACGAGTGGCCAGATGTTTCCCCCACAGGAAACGCAACGTTCAGATGAACAGAATCAACTTTTTGGGTTGTTAAATTTAGCTAAAACTAAACTAAAACTAAAAGACAAAGATAAAAGAAACAAAAAATAGAGTTTAGAGAGATGAAAAGTAACCAAACAATTAATCTGTAGTCACAAAATGAATGAAAATAAAGAAAAAGTGTCTTTAGTTTTAATCTTTTACATAAAGCATTAAGAGGCTTTGGTGCACATATTTATTGAGAACATAAGCATGAATGACCTAACTGACTGCCTTGACAAAATACTTTATAATTATATTCTGAAATTCTTCTTAAATCATACAAGTACATCCCATACCAACTACCAATAAAATAATAAAGCTTCAATTACATAAAATTTTCTAATAAAAAAACCAATTTTGAAAATTAGCTGAAATTAATTTAATCAAAAAAAAACAACCTATATTAACTCTGATTCAGACACAACCATATCCGTTACATATATCCTTACCAGAAACAAATACAATAAAAAACATTTCTGAGAATGACAGCCTACATCAGACCAAACTTTTCACGTGTTAAAACCAAAATGTTTTACATCTACTATCTTATTCTTTAGCTACATCTAGAATGGGTTCACTTTCTTATCCAGACACAAAAATCAACATAAACATTACGACTACAGAGTTAACTGATTTGCATAAATGCCTAAATACCCGACCAGGAAGAGAGACCTTAACGTTCACTTTTTTTGCCACCTTGAAGCAGGCTTAACTGAAGTCAGCAGGAGTCTGGCTGCATTACTCAAGCTCTTTTAGAACAGCCTCATGCAAATCTTAAAGTCAAATTCCTCTGTGAATTACCGTGAATAACTGGCTCACCAACACAGCTAACTGCTACGCTTTATTTAAGATCTACTATGAGACAATGTGGCAGTTAAGGAACAACCTGCAAAAGAGAACAATGCAAGTTTAAAGAAGTGGAAGCCTACAGAAGATAGCATTATTGGATTACTTGCATTAGACCTGAAACTGAACATGTGTTTAAAGGAAAAAGAAACATGTTCTGGTGTGCGGGCTTTTACCACAGCCTGTGGGTATTGCTTTGAATGTCATTTCACGAAGCAGCAGCTTCAGTCATCTAAAAATAATGACTACATGACTTGAAGCTTCTTGAGCACCAAAACAATAAGCTCCATGAAGACGTTTGGATGACAACAAGTGAAATCTTATTCCTTATAACACTATGCAGCACTAGTGTTTCTTTTAGTATGAGCAATGGCTACTTGACAAAAGTAGTATTGTTCTCATATAACCTATAGAGACCACTGAGAGGAGCATAGACTTACATACAAAAGATGGAAGTAAGTTTCTTGTCTAAAAGGTGAAGCCAATGCATTTTTGCACTCTTCAGGTTGCATAAAGTAGTTAATTTGAACAGAAGTTTACAGTCTTTTTGTCTACTTTACCATGTGACTGGGAAGTTACTGTGGTATCACTCAGTTTCTGAACCTGATCCACCTCGCCTTGTCAAAACGCTAAAATCAAGGCAAGAAAATGGTCAGCTTGAGGCTAACCAAGGAGTGACATGACGATGAGCTACATACGTTTTTATATAGTGTCTATAGTGACGAGTAAACCAGTTAAACGAGAAGAAAACATGCACTGCAGGTCTAAGAAATTATTTTTAAATATAACCTTAAGTCAGTATGTGCAAAACAAAAATAAATAAATAAATAAATCAAACCAAACAAAATAAAACCCAAGAAAAATGGTAAAACTCAACTTTAACTATCTGCGTTTAAAAGCATTTGCTGAAATGTAAATTTAAAGTCAGAGCTTCAGAATGGAGCCTTGGGCTCATCTCTTTTATTTGTATGTTCGAATATAAGACTCCATGCTTGCACAAGGCTTTTAAGGACCACGGTGCTACCAATCATCTGGTTTTGTGACAACATGTTCAGTTTTGTGAATGACAAAGCTGGGAATCCCGGCACTTTAACCCTATGTGGTAAGACAAACACACGTTACCCATTTTCCTTCAGGTCACCAATACCTGAGGCCTGCTTCTAACTCAGAGGTTTTATTTGATCCCTATTCTGTGAATGCCAGTTGTTCTGTAATACTACTCAGTTCTTCACCACTCAGAGCTATGTTTGTCCTTCCTATCCTCCACACGCACTCTCTCTTAAGCTTTCCTCTTTCCATCTAGACTTTGGCCCCACTGAGGTCATTTGTAGCTCAGGAAACCGATCAATAATGAGTCCAAATTTACTGGCTAAGTGCTTACCTTGTATCCTCAGTGCCATTCAATCCAGCCTGGGACTTGCATCTGCCTAGAGCAGAGTCAAGTATCACATGTCCATGGTGCTCATGGGGCTTCTGAGAAACACAAGAATTAAAGGGCCAAAGATAATTATGGCTGTAAAAAATATAAACACAGAGACCTAAAATATAAAGGGAGTGTGTTCCTCGTAGCTCAGCTTTTAGCTGGTAGCCATTTGTGGATGGAATATAACCATATGGCAAAATATAGGGTTTGACAGTAGGAGTTAGCATGAGGATGATACTGGGAGGTGTTATATGGACTAATATGGGTACTAACGTGGTCATAATATTAATTATGACCTTACACGGACCAGTGAAACCAGACTGTCTTGTGATGCAAGTAAGACAACTAGCACACGACAGCATTAACTAACACTTATTTTCACTGCCATTAGCCCAAACATGACTTAATATCAAACCATAAACAATGAGTGGACGGAAAAGGAGAGTTTTCCTGTTTAAAACTGAATCCCGAATTTGTTCCCAAGTCTGTTTTTAGACGAGCTTATTTAACCAAACTGGAAAAATTTGTTTCGTAATGATAGCTTACCGTTTGTGGGAGCCTTCATGTTCGCCTGGATACACACGAAAAAAGCAAAACTTCCAAACGGGCTCCAAAGATTCACGCACAGTAATGTGTGTGTATTCAGTTCCACGTACCAACTTATTTCGACCCGTCTTCTCCCTCACCCTGTTGACAACGACTAAACTGCACTTAGTTCCTTAAAGAAGAATGGAAAAAAACGCTGGAGTCACGGGAGGCCAGAGTAATCGAAACCGAGCAGCCGGATAACTCCATTGCAATGCGGTTTGGGATAGCCAATCGATGTTTTGATAGAGCTGCTTTGCAGGCCTGAGCTGGTGAGGCAGATGTGTAAGGTAAACAGTGTAAAATGTAAATAAGTCGGGAACACTAGTGTATAGTTTTTTTCTGGCTTATCTTGGAGGACACAAAATTTGCAAAATTGAAATAAACTCCTTTTGTAGATTATCATAAAAGAAAAAGAAAGCAAACTCATCTTTTATTTTGCCCACGGGAGTCCTGTGTGCAAGCTAATCAGTTAAAAACAAATCTAAGTGTGTGAATAACAGTCACATCTAATTAGTATTTAAGAGCTAAATGCATTAAAGAAGGATGTGATTTACAGCAGTTTTTATCTTCACAAAAAGGCGCAGCTGACACCTGCTGAAAATAAGCATTCAGTGTAATGTACAGTTAAAAGTTCCCTCCTGTGATTTAAATAGTGTTACTCTGCTAATGTCGTGTTGCCATCTAGTGTTAGCAACTGGCAACTGGCCCCATTAAACTGATGGTACTCCAGGTTGTGTTAAGGTATGTAATAAAAAGAAAATAATTAGTCTTTCATGTATCAGTTACATTGGAAACAATTTTATTATTAGTCTGAATGCCTTTGGGTTAATCTTCTTTTTTAGATTCTTTATTCTGAATAACTAATTTACAGTTTGATTTGTTAAGCATCATGAGTAACTGTTTAGGAAGTTAATTATAATTATCATACATTCAACATGTTATTTTTCCCATATTACACCCTTCAGAACACTTTTCACACAATATATGAGGACCTTCACATACGACCCCTGTCACACAACAGTTTGATGGAGAAAGCGAGATCCACTGTGTAAGCTAATAGTGTAATACTGGATATAACGGTTTCCATAATAACCAGCTGTTGTGTTATGGCGTTTTTGTTTTCATTCAGCTGCAGTATCTTGGTAAAACAAATCACTGTGGCCAACATGTAGAGCAGTACTCCAATTAGGGAGAAGCCAGCCAAAAATCTGTCAAAAGGCAGAAGACATCGCCCAGCAAAGTCACCTAGTATAACCACCAGTGTAATTAGAGACATGAGGATGCAGACACCATATGACACACCAGAGACCGAAAGCTGCCATTCTACTCCATTACGGAGTTCATGGACCATCTCCACAACCGGAGGTATGATCATACAGCCCCCCCATAGCTGGATGATCTTGAGGAGACCCGGCATGGTGCTCATGTAGCCTCTTTGCTCGTGCGCTTGGGTGCGGAGCACAATTGACTCTGAGGTGTAGGCCAGGAAGGTGAGACCTGAGGCCACTGCAGCCGCCACAGGACGTGGTAGTTCCCCGTTATGATCCATCACCATCCAAGGGAAAATCACAGATGTACTGAAAGTCATCAGTGCCCCCAACACTGCCACCGTCATAGTTAGGTTCTTCCAGGATACTCGGATAAGACTGTGAAACTGGATGATGCTCAGGATGTGGATGAGCAGGGTAAAGGTGAAGAAGAAGCACCAGATGAACATACAGAAGATCCTAAAGGTTCTGTTCCAAATTGTGTTATTATGTTCCACAGAGGCCACAAGGCTGAATGCTGTGCAGGTTGTTAGGACTTCCAATGTGCGCACCAGGAAAAGGGGACTGGTGAAGTCTCTGGCCTCTAGTACAATCACAGGCATTGTCACACCGTGCACTCTGAGCGATCTAGCATCCAGCAGTATATTTAGGCGTCTTGAACAATACCTCAGTCTCAGTTCCTCAAGGTTTATTTTTTTTATATCTTGTAGTTCAAAAGTTCAGCCAGCTTGTATAAATCCACAAATATCCGTTTAATCAGGGTTTTGAAGAATAGTCCAGTAGTGTCCATGGAAGCAGTTAACTCAACAAGATCATAATAATACAAAAAAACCTATTAAATCATGAAATTATTTCACTGTCTTCCTTCCGTTCTCCAGCACCTAAATATGTGTAAAATGAAACTTCAAAACAGCACCTCTTGGAATATATTTTGAAGCATGGTTGGTGTCAAAATAGACCTCGCCTACTTCCTTTTTGAGGTTGCAGCCGTGCACTTTCAGTCTCAGTGGAGGTAGGTGCAAATGGCCACAATAAAAAGCAAATGCAAACAGAGCAATCTTCCTCCTACCTTCAGTTCTCATGAAGCGTTGTTCCTTTTTTTTTTCTGAAGTAGCAGTAATAAGATAGAGCGGGAAACTGTTCTTGGGTTTTTTTTTTTTTTTTATTGTTTGAAGATGTATGTCGTGCATTTGTTTTAGGACAATATTCATTGATCTGTGGAGTGCTGTAGATCATTTAAGAGTTGCTTGGTGGATCTGTTTGTGGGTGTGCCCTGCTGTACTCTCAGGGGAGAATAGGCTGATATTGTAAAGAGCATCTGTTACCCCCCTGCCACTACCACCCCCACCCCTCACTTTTTTGTAACATTTGGAAATAAGTTGTGTTGAGAGCTAGAAGAAAGCTGTAAACATTTTACTGCTTGATTGCATCCATGGGTGTGACTTTGTCTTGCATACACTGTAAATAGATTTACAATGTAGAATCACTGTGTGCGTGCATAATTATCTGCATGCATGTTTTCACAGGGAAGATATAAAAGTGTTCCCGTGTGTACATGTATTTATACAAGCACAAGATAATCTCTGTGGAAATAACCAATCACTTTGCCTCTGTGTTTTGCCACATGTCCTGTTTGTGTTATATATAGATGCTGTATACGCCATTTCCCCAGTTACCGCAGTCTCAAGAGCAAAAACTTTGACAGAAAGCTAAAGACACATCTGATAAGCAGCTGAGGTAATGGCTGTGATGCGTGTATCAGGGTTTTGAACACATCTGTATATAGCTTAACAATAACCCAGATCTAAGACCAAGGCTTGTCTCAGTTTCAAAGATAAGTTTCAGAAGTTCCTTTTTTAAAAATCTCTTTTTGCAAAGATGTTACTGTAAAAAGCCACATGATGAATGGCTTACATTTCTGATTCCTTATAGTGCCCTCATGTGGTAACAAAATGAAATGCAACTTTTTAAACTTACCACAGAATTTCAGTAATGATGGAAGGCTATCTGTAGTTATGGATAAGCAGCAGCAGAGGGTGAACTTGTTTATAATATGAACAAAGAAAATCCACCTTAAAATTCTGAGTAATTGCACATATACGCTAGTTTATACCTTAGTAGTTTTCCATTCAATTACAAGAATTTAATAGATGGTTTTAAGACAGGGAAAATTAAAAACAGTTCAAGTTCTTACAATTTACTTGGGGAAATGTGGCAGGTTTTCATCTGAAACCCTTTTGTCATGTCATCTTTTATATACTGAATTCCCCTTTCTGTAAACTCCTGGTCATTGTGCTATCCTCAATGATGCTTGATTCATAGTGTAAGATCATTTATTAATATTAATATGTGAATGAAAACTTACAAAGAAGACTGGAAACATTAAGCTTGCTTGTTTTAAAAATGGTTGAGCCACATGAGTCTAGTGTGAAAAGCATCAGATAAGCCCAACAGAACAAAAAAACCAACAGTGTGACATTTTGGTTCATGTGTTGTAACAGCTTTGCTGTTACCAAGTAGGTATATGGCAACAAAGAGAAGAACTGTGCCGTTTTTATTCTGCTTAAATCTGTCAGCTAATGCATTTTTGTTGCAGTAACTGACTTACAAACCATACCAGTCTTTATATGCTGTTATACTATTTTAGGGATGCATCTGCAAACCTGCAGCACTGACAGTGCACGGTTCCACCACATCACAGGAAGTACTCTGTCTCTCTTGAGATGACTGTGAGAGTCGTTTTTACTCTGAATGTTATTAGCATGATTCTCTGAAATGCCTTCACATGCCATGTAGCCTACTGAGTTTAAATAAAACCTTTACCCTCTGATCCACATTGTGATGATAACCTGAAAATTACAAATAGTACGACAATAAAAAAAGGCTTAACGTACATTTGACTACATATGTTTTTACCACGTACTTAGTACAGTATTGAGTAGTCAATCACCGATGGCTCGTACCATTTCCTGGTGATTTTTTTTCCTCAAATTTTGATGCTTTTTGTTTTTATGATTTCATGGTTGCGTTTAGTTTTGAGCCTTGATGGCTGTAAGTGGTTGTACAGCTAATTATTTTATTACTGAGAGGTTCTTTGATGCTTGGTGAATCATGAGAGATATTCTAGCAGCCTGAGCCTATAGTAGCATAAGTAAGCGACAGTTTAAGCTCCAACTTTAGCTAAAAGGAAATTTTAAACTCTGACAAGTAGAGCTTTTTCTGACAACCAAACTGCTTCCATTCTACTTGTAAAAACTCTGGGAGACACAAGTAATCAGTTATGAAAAAAGTACATTCTGTAGGTCTCAAACTAAATGCATCTACCCTGTATGTGTTCAGGCGTATTGGGCATTTGGCTAACAATTCACTGCAAAGCATACCAATAAGATGCAGTGTTGTGACGTTTGAGTACCATTCTTTTTTGAATAAATAGTATTGTGTGCTTTTATTCCGTTAAAATCCTGAAAATAAGTCGACATTAACATACTAAAAACTTTTACATATTGCGAACTTTGCAGTATGTTTGATCACGTGTCAGATCAGTCTTTATATTTTTTTTAATAAACTGTACTGTACTGTTTAGTCAGAAAAGTTGCAGCAACAACAAAGCATAGTTCACACTCTTAACACGGTGTAATTTTAACACTGAATGCCTAATAATTCTGTGAAATGTTTTCCAACACCTTGTATTGACAGTGTAAACACCCCCACCTACCCACCCCACAGACACGCACATGCTCACTCTTACCCTCAATCATAGTTTAGACAATTTGAACTTCATCATACTATTAAACCAATAAGAGACATGAACTTTTTTTCATGATACACTTTATTAAAATCTAGTCTGATGGATGTAGGTGATAGTGTATAACAGACAGTGTTCAAACGAAAAACACAAAACAAACCATAAAAGCAGACTTCATATTCACTTTTATTGTTAACTGGATGGAAATTTTCGGTACAATTCATGGCAAAAATATACACATACTGCAGTGTGCCAAGAAATCAATAATCTCACAAGGACAATGGTAATATCTCTTGATTGAATTCCTCTTCTCCATGACAAGATCATTAAAGAGCATGAGTTTTCTTTTTTGCTAAAGGTGGATTTAACTCTGAATAAGCTTTTAGCTGGAATCATGTTAATATTTACTGACTTCTTACCAGGAACTGCATTAGAAATGTCAAGTTGGTTTCAGTGGTTTTACTCCAGAAGAACTTAATCTTGAATTCTTAATGTTCAATAAAAAACTGTTATAACTAAAATGGTGGTTATTGGTGAGACACATTTATAAGACAAATATGCGCTATAATTGATATAAATCTAATGCAAGCTTCCAGGTTTCCTTATTCAGCTAAATTAGTCAGATCACATCAGAAGTGTTGAAAACGAGATAAACTAAAGAGAGATAAGCTGCATTTGAATAAAGGAAAATGGTGTAAGTACTTGGTTTATGTGGTATGAGAATAACACAGTCTGTGTTGGTTGAATACTACTGGTTGGTTGTGTACAGTGTAAGACCCTGAAATGTGTGTTACTGTTAGAATATATAAGATGCCCTAACTCAAATCGTGATCTTCTCTGTAGTCTAACCAAATAGTTTTTTGAGCCTAATTCTAACCAAGCAGTGATTAAAAATGAAACTAAACAGTGGGTGAAACAGAAAACAAACTGCGGTCTCCAGCTTCACACTTTGGCCACTGTACCTGGTCACCTATGGGTATTTTAGGCCTTTGTTGGGTACTTGGTGGCTCCGGGGTATCTGACTGAGTGTTTAGGTGTGATTGGTGAGCTGTTTCCTTGGGGGATGTGGCCAGGGGTGGCTTGGGCTTCTTCATTGTGTGGTGGGGGCTCTGCTGGGTGTTGGGCGATTCTCGGGGTCCGGGACCCCATCCTCAGCTCGTGCTGAGGTGGCCGTTCTCTGGCGGGGGTTGGCTGGGATGGACACACGGTTGTCATTAGGAAGTGTGGCCTCAGATATTCAGCTTTCTTGACTCTCCTCGGTCTCCTCTCTTTGTTTCGGCCTTTAGGTGCTGCCTATCGTTTGAGTGTGCTTTGTTACAGATGCAGCAGTTGGAGTCCTAGCATATCTGTTTGCTTCATCCTTGACTCCCCCCCCCCCCCCCCCCCCCCCCCCACACACACACACACATATTCTTTTCTCTCTTTTTTCCTGGTCCTTTTCTTCTTCCATTCCTCCACTCCAGCAATATTATGAATTATAAAATGAAATAAATGAATGAAACAAAAACATCAACAAGAGGAACCTACAGAGAGTCTGCAGTGCTCCTCTTGGGAAAGCAAATGTGTTTGGCACAACAAAGCATTCGGACCATTATTCTGCTTGCTTCTGAGCAAGACAGGTTTGAAAAAAGAAAAAAACAAGGGTAGCTAGGAATAATAAAATAATAAATGGGCAACCTGGGCGAGATGAAGACAAATGTTTAGAGAAGCTGACAAGAACACACAGGCTCCTGGTTTGATGCTAGCATCTCTCAGATGACTCTTGGATCACTGACAAAAATAAGCATGAATTAACTCATATTTAAAAAAACAAGTTGTTCCTGTATTATGGTTTCTACGGAAACTGTGAAAAGCAACAGCTACAACAGGAATCAAAAATTGCACATTTATTTAGCATGCATAAGACTCTCTAGTCCAATCAACATCATATAAATCTCTGGGAGTAACAATCAAGGCAACCTCACTAATCAAGGTGTGATGTGGCTGTGACAGCCACAGCACACACAACTGACTGGCACACACAACGTCACACACACAACAAAAAAACAAAACTTTTTTTAAAAAGTGAGAGGCAAGTTGGCTCAATAGTCCAGCTGACTACCTTTACTTTCTGCTGTCATGCAAAAGCGCTATACTGGCTGAAACTGAACACGGGTTACCTCATGCAAAGAGGCTACATTTGTGTGTATAGTCTTTTCGACTGATCTAGAATTAAGCTGCATATCTGAGCCCTAGTCTTTTAAATGTCCCAATTCCTAATTAATATAGCAGAGAAGTAGGTAGACGTTTCATAGCTTGCCGAGAGAGGGTGCATGCGCAGACGTTTTATGTTGGAGACTCGGAGAGGTTCGTCAGTAACGTGATTCCCAGGAACGGTGCTCCTCACGGACAGTCAGTTTACTTTACCGCTGTTTAGACCTTACCGGTGTAAAGTATTTACTAAAACGCGGACGAAAGAGTTTACGTGTAAATACGCGCGTCACTTCAGGCGTTAGATAATCAGTCCATTTTAATGCTGTTAGGTTGCTCATTCAGTGGAGTCCTACGGTAAAATACATTAAAACAGAAGAATATTTAACATTACAGTTTAAAAACAACGACGCAGACCTAATTCAAAACTTAATCCACGCACACACAAACGGGCTCTCGATCAGCGCCCTGCTGCCAGTAAGAAATAAGGTAAATGAAAAAATCTCCAGCGAAAAATTCAAACCACAAAAATTGTTACAAGCGTTATACCGGAATTACAGACTTTTTAAGAACACGTGTTGGTTTTTATGAGCAGCGACTGTGTGTATGTGTGTGAGTTACTTGCTGCCTTGCTCTTCCCAGCTGAAAATGCCTGCGCGCTCCCAGAGACACAGCGGTATGCACATTTGAAATTAATCAAAGGGATGTGCCGTTTTATGCCACTGGCAAATGGTCTTGATTCTGTCTTGATGCATGCTTAATCATCCGGGTAAGGAAATCCCCCAAAAAGTTGAATTTGCCCATCTGGACGAAGCGTTTTCAGTGACAGAAACGTTAGAGTGCCTAACGCCAAAGCACTAAGTGCCAAGTGCCTCTTCAGTCTCAAGTGACTGCAGGTTTCTCCAACCTTATAAACAGTACCTTTACATAACAACTGAAACTAGCACCACTGGCTAACAATGGGCTGTGAAGTCAGTTTCTTCATTGATCAACAGCCACTGATCACAGACCATACCCTGCAGTTTTAGTTTAGTGCAGGATAAACAGGTTAGTCTGCTGTACTGTGATGGGGTTAAAGTAAAGAACAATGTGTAACTGGTGCACAGTGGCTGTCGTTTTAAGGTCAGAGTTAGGTACAGAAAGAGTAGCAGAGATTCATATGAACTATAGCTGATAATGCTTAGATCCATCGACTGAATTCCACCTGCATACCAACTTTATACAGTCTAGTAAAGAGACAGCATAAGCAGTGTACTGTCAGTGTGGAGGATGGAAATTAGCTGGGACAACTCATGAAACATCTGGTTATATTCAGGAGCGTGGTTCTTAACACAACCCGTCGACAAAACTATGTCAAATAACACAGACTTATGATCTGAAAACACTGCATCTAAAATCATCAAGTTTAAAACAAGCAGGCTATAGGATGAGACAAGGTTCACTGTATGCCACATGTGTGTGCAGGCCCAGCCACCCACTGTGTGAGATTAAGCTAAGACTTTTTAAAAAGTCATTTAAGAAGTCCTTATTGTATTTAGGTGGACAGTAAATCACAACACATAACACTGGGTTAGAGCAGCCCTGCTCAAATAAGGTCAATTGAACACTGGAGGAAAATGAGGGAGAAAGCTGCTTATAGTCGTATATATTCCAAAAAAACAGTTGCTATTCCCCCACCTTGGCCTGAAGTCTGGGGAGAATTAAATTAAGCACAGTTAGGCGGTGCCCAGTAGTATTCACTTGTCTTTCTTCATACACAAATAACCTTAAGTGACATCCCAATCTTAATCCACAGGGTTTAATATGGTGTTGACCCACCCTTTGCTAATATAACAGCATCAGCTCTTGTGGCCATTGTTCAAGAAGTGCATTTGTGAGGTCAGACTGATGTCGTACAAGAAGACCTGGCTTACTTCATCCCAAAGGTGTTCTATCAGATTGAGGTCAAGACTCTGTGTAGGCCCGTCAAGTTCTTCCACACCAAACATGCTCATCCATGTTTTTATGGAACTTGCTTTGTGCAGTGGGGTGGAGTTATGTTGGAATAGGTGTGAATAGACTGCACAATAGACTGGAGGGTGTTCGCTCTGTGTTGTAGCGTCCTGATGACACTCAGTTTGTGCTCCAGTGGATGATGAGAGTCAAACCTTAAATACTGTTCTGTATATGTTGGTTTACGGTACACATCAACTCTTAAATGTCCCCCATTACTGATAGAAATCTCAGAGTCTAAGAAGGCTAACATGTAATTTTTCATATCCTTCCTAGTGAAGTTGATGTGTTAGTCCACCGAGTTAATGTTATCTGTGAATTGCAGTACGTCCTGAGATTAGATTTTTTACCCAGGTGTCATCCACATACCTGAACCAATGACTTGATGGTGCTCCAGGGTAGGATAACAAAGCCCTCTTTTCCACTTCTTCCACGTACAAGTTGGCCACAATAGGTGAAACTGAGGAACCCATGGCACACCCATGTTTCTGCCTGTAGTACTGACCCTTGTATGTGACATTGGAGGGATTTGGACACAGTTCCAAGAGAAAACACACTTGGTTGGTGCTGAAAGTGGTCCTGTTTCTGAGGTTTGGGTCATTCTGTAATCTCTTACAAACTACCTCCACTGCTTCAGTGACTGGAACACAAGTGAACAGACATGTAACATCATACAAGACCAATATTTCATCTGCCTCCATAATGATATCACTTCCCTTCTCAGCAAAATCCAAGGTGTTCTGGTTGTGGTGTTTAGAGCTGCCTACCAGCAGGTTGAAGATCCAAGACAGAAACTTGGGTGACCGAGTTGATCACGAAGACAATTGGTCTTAAAGGTACACCCTGTTTATGTATCTTCGCTAAACCATACAGACTTGGTGTAGCTTCCCCTGGGTATAGCCTGTGGTATGAGGTCTGGTCCATAGTATTGTCTTCTTCTAACTGCTATCACCTTCTTCCTGTAACCACCTCCTGGGTCTTGTTTCAGGGGCTCATATTTTTGTCACTGAGCAGTGATAACATTTTCTCATGATAGCCTTTCTGGTTTGCCAAAACCGTACACCTACTCTTGTCTGCCAGAAGGATGATAATGTTATTGTCATTACTAAGTGATGTGAGTGCCTACCTCTCCTCCATGCTGATGTTGGATGCTTTCGTCCACAGTTGCTCTGCTTCCATTTCTGCAATTTTGTTGCTGTTTCTGTGCCTGTGATCAGTTCCACTAGCTGGATTTATCTTGGTGTCACAGCAAAGTTCAATACTTTTGCAAGGATGTTTTTCTCTGCTTGTGTGAATTGTCTGTCAGACAAATTTTTCACCCACTTGTCCCCATCCTCAGTGTGGCATACTTCTCTCTTTCGTCCTCTGAGGACACACTCTGTATTTTGCTTTGGTTTCCACCAAACAGCAAGTAAGTCAAATTTCCTTTGTTGCCTGGTCTTAAACTTTTCATGCTTTTCTCAGTGAATTCAAACACCTTTTGAAGGGTATTCTCATCTATAGACATGTAAAGGTTGGGGAAACCTGCAGTCAGCTGAGACTGAAGAAGTCACTTGGATGAGTGACAAAGTTCTCATATTTTGGCTAAAAGTTTTTCTGCTAATTATCGTTGCCCCAAAACTGACTAGACCTAGATTCTAGTACAGATGAAGAAGTGGCGTTTTGATTGTGCCTTGTTATTGTTGCACATTTAATAAATAAACTTTTATCCTTAGTAAGATTTTATTATCTAAAATTTGTAATTCTATATAATAAATTTTATATAAAAAATTCTTAAAATAGTTTGTAAGAAATTATTATATAATTTTGCTGACAAAAGCAAAGCTGTCATGGGGCTCTGCAGGCCGGTCAAAAACGACACCCTTACTACTTCCATAGGAATGCAAGGTAAGTAACGGCCAGGTGCTGATAATCCAGTGCACTTGATTAACTGATTATCAGCATGTCTGGCCACGTGTGTAGAAGCAGAGGATTTGGCAGTTTGGGCTGGTCATTCAGGTGTATAATAACACAGTGTCACAATCTTCCTAGGAGTGGATGTTCTAGCAAATTTGTTTGGGTGATGATTTGTGCTTGTTTTGCATCCACAGGATTCGGGCGTCTTGCAATCACTGAATCGACCATGAACTTTTTTGTATACCGTTTTCTAGGGTCAAATGTGAGATCATCTGTCTGACACCTAAATCCACCGAAACTTGGTCTTGCAGCAGGCCAATAATCCAAAGCACAGTTTGGCTGAAAAAAAGAAAAGAATCAAGGCCCAGTTCAGAACTCAGGGGACTGAAATGCTGTGGACTGCTGCAATATCTGCATAACTGCAAGACATTGCTGGTAAGGAGGATTTCACAATGGGTGTACTTAACCTTTGTTTTATTTCAATAATGTGTAAAGAGCAATAGTTTCCACACACATTAAATATGTGTGAAGGAAGTAAAACTGGTGCGCATACATGTTCAGTATAAAATCTGCACCAAGAGTTTGGCACAATTAAAACTCAACGTCTTCATCTGTACAACAGTCTAGATCAGATCATAGACTGTACTAACCAAAGCCTGCGGTCAACTGTCAAAGTAAGACCACCAAGTCCTTTGTTTCTTTAAGAATGATTACATGCAGGGTTAACAAGTTTAATAGCCTTTTATTTATAAATTGTTGTTTGCATACCCACACTTACTGAACGTGGAGAAATTAGATTTTTTAAAGATATCTTAGCAGCATTTGTTTTCTGGAATATTTTTAGGAAAGTAAAGTCTGTCTAAATTTTTTTAAAGTGTACTCAACTTCTCACCAGATTAAGAAAAGCAAACAATTTTTGTCTTTTTTTCTTTTATATTACATTGTTTTGCAGTGGTCTACTTTAGACCTGTTTTGTTAACATTTCTCTTCGTCTCTTTTTGTATCTTTACTGTGCTAAATAAGAACTGGTACTTCACTTTAGTATGCACAGGTACAATATAAAATCACAGTAAACACAACTTTACCACTGTTTGGCTTAAATTAAAGAGCTGCCAGGGTAGAGTGAGGTAGGTACTGAGGCAGGATATAGGTTGACTACTCCTGAGCTATAAATTAATCAAACTGTAACCCGCATTTATCTTACATAGACACAAAAGTTTAACTGTGTGATTTCTGGTTTCACATACATCTCCACTGAGAAATGACAAATTATTTGGGGGTGAAGTGAACATTTGAAAAATAGTCTATTATATTTGTCATTTTTTTAATATTTAAAGTTTAATCATCATTTAATCTCTTCTCATTGTTCCATTCAGATGGCAAAGCTGTGGCACCTCCTGCTCCTGTGTTGGGCATGGAGTCCCCTGTGCCTTCCTTCCAGTGTGAGCTTCACTGGTACACCACAGGAGTGTGAAAAGGCTCACTTTGTCCCTGGTTACAACTTGGGTGGCGAAGGCTTTGACATTGTGACGATGGAGAGAAAAGGTGCCTATGTGATTGACACTGAAACATGGAAGACTGGAAATGGTAACTGCAGGATGTACCGTAACCGTTACATGAATGGAGAGAAACAGAAGGTCCCCGTTGCTGTGGTGGACTGGAGAACCCTGCCCAAGTGCAGTTTGAAGGTCTCCAGTGTGGTCTATGATTCTGTTGAAACTCTTGTCAGTGACTCGACATCATCTGTATCCAACAACTGGACAATTGGCCTTGACGTCCCGGTAGATCCTACAGCAAAGGTTGGGGTTGGCCTTGGAGGTTCTCACTCAAGAGATTCTACCTTTGCCATGAAGAAGTCAAAACAAGATCACTACACCTTCTTACACCATTCTATCAACTGTAAATTCTATGGGTGAGTATGTCAGTGGATATTTATGGAAGCCCGTTTCTGGAACTTGAAATTTTGAGAAATGTAACTCGAAATTTCGAGTTAGCTCCGCCAATCAGTAATCTACGTGGAATGCGCACTCAAAACCGGATCGCAACAAATTGGCGCTTTCGAGAGTACGTTTGCTGATAGTAACGCCATGTGATTCAGCTAATAACACAAGGATTTCATAATTTGTGAAGCCACGCTGAAAATAATCAGCAATTTGTGCATTCATGACTGACTGTAATACTGATAGCTTAGCTGTAGCATTTGTAGCTGAGGGCTTCAGCTTCTGGGTAACAAGGAAATGACATCATTCACGTAGATTACTGATTGGCAGTGCTAACTCAAAAAGTAAGTTAAAATTTCGAGCTACTTTTATTCTAAATTTCGATAAAAATAACTCTAAATTTCGTGTTATGGATACTTTTTTTTTTAGTGAGGGAAACACGCTTCCATAGACATTTGCCTTATTTTATTTTTTTTATAATGGCAATTTTTATTTCATTTGAATTTACGGCAGTGGTGTCAAACAGATTTTCAATTATGTGTCACAAATAGCCTATTTTAATTTTAAGTATGTAAACCATTACAGAAAAAAACTTAAGTGTAAAAAAGCCCTATTATATATAGAAAATGTTTACAGTTATTGAAGCACATCGTTAAGTTTGAGTTTTCCCTGTTTCTGTCTTTGGATTAATTATTGTTCCTCAATATGGCTGGCAATGGTTAATGTATTTGGCAGTAATATGATGTAAAACGGATGATGAACATCTAGTTGACATGAACTCAATATGCAAACGCATCATAATGATTTTTAAGACAATGCTTCCTGGTGCAATATACTGTGAAAAGCTAAAAATGATGCCAATCTGTATACTTTGCTAAGCCATCCACTGGATCAGATTGGCTAGTGAGTCATATATTTGACAACACTGTTTCTTAATAGTTTGCTGCCATTTCCTCTGGGATTAATAAAGTATTATGATTTGACTTAAAGGAAACAAAATCTAAAGTGATTCACTTTTCTGTGATATGCTTTTCTGTTCCACAGCTACAGACTGGCAACAAGTCCTCCTTTGAGTCAGGAATTTAAGTCGGCTTTGGATATTCCCCCTTATTCGTCTGAAACTGCACCATTATATCACAATCTGATTGACACTTATGGAACACATTACATCACACAAGTGTCTCTTGGAGGTGAAATTAAAGCAACCACTGCTGTCAGGACCTGCATGGCTACAATGGATGGACTAACAGATACTGATGTTAGTGACTGTTTGTCAGTTGAAGCTTCAGCTACTTTTGCAAATTCTGCCAGTATTAAAGCAGAGTATGAACACTGTCAGAGAAAGAAAAAGAAGTTAGGGTCTAATCAAACTTTCAGCAGTTCATTTAATGAGCGACGCACAGAGGTCATTGGTGGAGATATTGATGGAGGTGATATCCTCTTTGTAGGCCAATCTGACCCCTCGGTCTATAAAAACTGGCTCATTTCTCTTAAAACGATCCCTGATGTGGTCCAGTACAACTTAAAACCCCTACACACCATACTGCCATTAAATCATCCTGCCAGGGCGGGACTGAAGCGAGAAGTGGAGCAGTACATTAAGAAAAATGCAGTGCTGAAGAAATGTTCAGAAAGCTGTAAGATTGGGCACCGATCAAACGTAAGAGATCCTTGTGCTTGTGTCTGCAACAGTAACCAGAATGTCAAGTCAAACTGCTGTCCTGCTGGGAAAGGTCTGGCAACCTTAAAGGTGTTCAAACTTTATGCAAAGGGTCTGTATGGTGATGACTGGAGTCAAACAGATGGTTCAGTGGAGGTGACATATGGTGATCAGAAAAAGCGCACTGATATTATAAGTAATGATGACAACCCTAAATGGAGAGAAACATTTGAGTTTGGAACCATCACCATCAACATGAAAACCAAACTTACATTTGCTGTGTATGATGAGGACACTTACTGGAACAGTGATCTGTTAGGCGAGTGTTCATTTGATCTGCGAGCAGGGAAGGTGAGCGACAGCTGCATGCTGAATCATGGGACCTTCTTCTTTTCCTACATCGTAGAGTGTGCACCAAGTCTTAGTGGGAACCAGTGCCAGGAGTATATCCCCTCGGCCATGAGTCCGTCTTTGGCTGAGGTTTTCCACACCAGAAATGGGGTTCTTCTTGGAAAGATTGGGAATAAGTATGAGAAGCCAGTCAATGAGTGACTTTAAAGCCACATGTCATTGTTAGGAAATGAGTCAGGGGGAGATGATTATGTACTGGATATCTGTTTGCTTATGTTTTTGCTTTTTATTGCAGCTAAAATGTTTACATTTATCTATTCAGTGGGTGTAATGCATGAAGAAGTCATGACAAAGAACAGTTGGCCCAGTTTGTTTTAGGTGTGAAGGAAGTAAAACTAGCACACGCCTTTGTGGGTGTTAAAGTAGTTAAAAACAAAATCTGTGACGACAGCAGACTCAAGGCTCCACTTCTAGATCAGTTAGTATAGCATAGGTCGAATAATAGATCTATACTGCTCTATCGATCAGAGCCTGCTGTTCACCGTCAGTGTAATACTACAAAATGCTTTGTCATTTTCAAAACATTCTAGAGTTGCACAGTTGTTCACACGTGCATCTCCAGTGAGTAATGCCTGAAAACATTTAGAGCTGCAGTGCATGTGTGAAAGTTGGTTAAAAGTTGAGGATGCTTAACTTTTGTTATTTTTATCCATGTCATTTCATATCTTCTCATTCTTAAATGGTTCCATACAGATGGCAAAGCTGTGGCAGCTCCTGCTTCTGTGCAGGGCTGTCTGGTTAGAATGTAAACTGCATCTGTCATGTTCATATCTATTCAAGTTTCAGACATTGTATTTTATATTCAGGATAAGCTGTTTCTTCTGTATTACACTTTTTGTAACTATGTTGCTCATATGTTAGAACTGTGAACTTCATTTGTGTCTTGCAGAGTACAGTACATAAACTCAGGACATGGCTGATCAATACAAGCATCATT